>NC_135817.1:39848413-40181040 GCF_964213995.1 Mustelus asterias
GTTCCTCCAGCCCCAGAGCCGCCAACCCGCTGGTTCCTTGAGGATCCCCTTCTCTGCAGCCTGGCAGATGCAGAGGAGCCATGGGCACAGTTGGAGGCAGTACTTACCTCCATGACAGCCCTTGGAGTCCACGGTGCCTTGTTCCCCATTGTCAGGACCAGTAGAGATTGGCGCCCACAGACTTTCCTGCTGGGGGTGTGGGAGCATCCCAGAAGGCCACTAAATCAGGCTTTCAACCTGCTAATTGCATTCAAATGCATTTAAATCAGTTCTAATCAGGTCTTGTCCACTCTGGCTGAGAACCTGATCTGGCTGAGCGCAACGGGCTGGGAAACTCGCAATGGGTTTGACACCCGGCAAGAATCCCAATTTAGCCCTCAAAGAACCATTGGGAATCCTAGAGAATTACTCCCCAAATTAACTGAATCAATAATGTGAATATGAAGAGATGGCTTGAGATTGTTTCTAGCAGAAGAACCTAAGGACATGGTTCGAATAAAAAGACAATCTAAACTTAAAAAAATACTTCTGAAATATTTTTATGTGAACTGTCACATACCACAGTAAATACGATTCCCAAGAATTAGATACCTGAATAAGTCAGGAGCAATGGGATGTGTAGGCTTGATGGGAAATAAATATGAAATATAAATCAGATTCGAAAAATACGTTCTAGGTATACAGCAAACTGGGTGGACTGATTTATTTTCTAATACTTGCGTTCTTAAGATACAATGAAATGCATTTTTGAGTTCTGATATTGATGCGCTATCAATAAGGCGAAAGACTACCGATTTGCCAATATAAGTGTAGGCTTTTATTCACAACAGAATCAGGAGCAGATCCCAACAATTAACCGACCTGGACTGAACAAGGGGGAGGAGACAGCCACCTTTATACTAGGTGCTGAGGGGAGGAACCAAACTGGAAGGGGATGTGTCCAGGTATGAGAAACACACACAACGGTGGTCCATATAGGACAAAGGCACAACTGAGGTCCACCACATTCACCCCTTCCTTTTAAAAAAACAACACGGGGGTGAAGCGGAAACAATATCACAAGTCCAGACGAACCGGTGGCTTGATCCGTCGTCGCGATCGTCGTAGTGCAGGTCGCAGAGTCGTCCGAGCAGGGAGCGATGTCGGCCCAGGCTCCGTACAGTGAGCGTCGAGAGAAGGCGCTGGGTGGTGTGAAGCGGACCGATCCGTCGTCCCGTCCAGTCGTTGGGTACTGCGTGGCGACGGCTCCGGCGACTCAAGCGAGCTGTACATAGGGGCGAGAGGAATGGGCTGTGGCCCTGGTGGCGTATGGGGAACAGTGGGAACCGGAGCTGGGGGGTGGGGGGCTGCAACAGGCTCTGGGCACACTACATTGGGGACAGGGACTGAGGGAGGAAGAGGCGTAGCAGTCTCCGAATGGACGACACCAGGGACCGTGGGGCGGAAGGACGTGGTGACCTCCGGGGCACCCGCGGGTGCCAAGTCACGGACAGAAACCGTGTCCTCCCGCCCATCAGGGTACGCTACATAAGCATATTGGGGATTAGCATGGAGCAGTTGGACCTCCTCGACCAAGGGATCTGCCTTATGGGTCCGGACATGCTTCCGAAGCAGGACGGGTCCCGGGGACATCAGCCAATCCGGGAGCGAAGTACCCGAGGAGGACTTCCTGGGAAATGAAAACATCCGCTCGTGAGGGGTCGTATTGGTCGCTGTGCACAAGAGTGACCTAATGGAATGTAATGCGTCCGGAAGGACGTCTTGCCAACGGCTGACTGGAAGGCCCCTAGACCGTAATGCTAATAGAACAGCCTTCCAGACGGTTGCGTTCTCCCGCTCTACTTGACCATTGCCCCTGGGGTTATAGCTAGTGGTGCGGCTGGAGGCAACGCCTTTGGCGAGCAGGTACTGCCTCAGCTCGTCACTCATGAAAGAGGACCCACGGTCGCTATGAATATAGGCTGGGAAGCCGAACAGGGTGAAGAGCTTGTTCAGGGTCCGAATCACTGTAGCCGTGGTCATGTCCGAGCAGGGGAAGGCAAAAGGGAAACGTGAGTATTCGTCAATGATATTCAGGAAATAAACATTGCGGTTAGAGGAGGGGAGGGGGCCTTTAAAATCAACGCTAAGGCGCTCGAACGCGCGAGTGGCCTTTACAAGGTGCGCCCTACCTGGCCGGTAGAACTGCGGTTTGCACTCAGCGCAGACCCTGCATTGCCTGGTAATCGTCCGGACTTCCTCAAGGGAGAAGGGCAGGTTACGGGACTTGACAAAATGGAAAAATCTGGTGACACCCGGGTGACAGAGGTCGTTATGGAGGGACTGTAGCTGGTCTAGTTGGGCACTGGCACATGATCCACGGGACAGGGCGTCTGGGGGCTCATTGAGCTTCCCAGGCCGGTACATGATGTCATATCTGTAGGTGGAGAGCTCAATCCTCCACCGCAAGATCTTGTCATTCTTAATCTTGCCCTTTTGCCTGGTGTTAAACAGGAAGGCAACTGACTGCTGGTCCGTAATTAAGGTGAATCGTTGGCCCGCGAGATAATGGCGCCAGTGCCGGACGGCTTCCACGATGGCCTGGGCCTCCTTCTCGACCGAGGAGTGTCGAATCTCAGGGCCTTGTAAGGTCCGGGAAAAGAAGGCCACCGGACGGCCCCTCTGGTTAAGGGTGGCAGCTAGGGCAAAGTCAGACGCATCACTTTCCACTTGGAATGGGATGGATTCGTCCACAGCGTGCATCGCGGCCTTCGCGATGTCCGCTTTGATGTCACCGAAGGCCCGACAGGCCTCCTCCGCCAGGGGAAAAGAGGTTGATTTTAGGAGCGGACGGGCTTTATCTGCGTAACGGGGAACCCACTGGGCATAATAGGAGAAGAAGCCCAGGCATCTCCTCAGTGCTTTGAGGGTAGTAGGGAGGGGAAGCTGCATAAGGGGACGCATACGGGCTGGGTCGGGGCCAAGGACACCATTTTCTATCACGTACCCAAGGATGGCGAGGCGGCGTGTCCGGAAAACACACTTCGCCTCATTGTATGTGAGGTTCAGGAGAGTGGCCGTACGAAGGAATTTTTGTAGGTTGGCATCATGGTCCTGCAGGTCATGGCCGCAGATGGTGACGTTATCCAGATACGGGAAAGTGGCCCGTAGTCCGTGCTGGTCCACCATTTGATCCATGGCCCGTTGGAAGACTGAGACCCCATTGGTGACACCAAAGGGGACTCGGAGGAACTGGTAGAGGCGGCCATCCGCCTCAAAGGCAGTGTATGGGCGATCCTCCGAGCGGATAGGGAGCTGGTGGTAAGCCGATTTCAAATCGATCGTTGAAAAAACCCTATAGTGCGCGATGTGGTTGACTATGTCCGCGATACGGGGAAGAGGATATGCATCTAGTTGGGTATACCTGTTTATGGTCTGGCTGTAGTCAATCACCATGCGGTGTTTCTCCCCCGATTTAACTACGACCACTTGCGCCCTCCAGGGGCTGGTGCTGGCCTGGATAATCCCTTCCTGGAGCAAACGTTGTACCACGGACCGAATGAAGGCCCGATCATCCGCACTATAGCGCCTACTCTTGGTGGCTATAGGCCTACAATCCGGGGTGAGGTTATCAAATAACGGGGGGGGGGTGATCTTGAGGGTCGAGAGACTGCAGGTGGTGCGCGAGGGGCGCTGCCGTGACGGCGCCTGGCAGACGGAGAGCGGGGGATAAGGGCCATCGTACTGCAGGATGACGCTTCTATGATGGCTGAGGAAATCTAACCCCAGCAGTACAGCTGTGCAGAGTCGCGGCAGCACGAGGAGCCGAAAACGCTCGTAGACTGTGCCCTGTACCGTCAGCGTCACCAAGCAGCACCCGAGGACCTCCACTGAGTGAGAATTCGAGGCCATGGAGATGGTCTGGCTCCAGGGTCGCACGGGAAGGGCATATTGACGCACTGTGCGAGGGTGTATAAAACTTTCCGTGCTCCCACAGTCAAACAGACAGTTTTCTGCATAACCATTTACCTTGATCTCCATTATGGACTTGGAGAGTTGATGTGGCTGCGACTGGTCCAGGCAAATCGATGCCACTGTTGAATTAAAGAAGAATCCATCTTCGTCGCCGTCTGATGACGTCACGGATGAAGCTTCCTGCTCAGCTTGCCTTGATGCCAGTCTCAAAGATGGCGACTCCCGCACTTCCGGTGACCGCATCAAAGATGGCGATTCCCGCACGTCCGGTGACCGCATCCAAGATGGCGATTCGCGTGCAGCCGCCGCCTGCATCAAAGATGACCGCGCCCTCGGAGCACACATGGCTCCACGAGTCTTCAGAAGCGGCTTTGCTCGGCAGACTTTAACAAAGTGGCCTAGCTTACCGCATCCGGAGCAAATCGCGTCCTTTGCCGGGCAGTGACGCCGAGGGTGCTTAGGGAGGCCACAAAAGTAACATTTGGGCCCTGCTGGAGCAGCCGTCGCAGTGGAGCCGTCGGTGGAACGGGATCCAAGGTAAGACCCGAGATTATGGGAGGCTGCTTCTAACGTTTCAGCCATCGTGGCCGTTTTCCGGAGGTCTAGGTCATCTTGTTCCAGCAGACGCTGCTGGATGTATGTAGACTCAATGCCCGCAACGTAGGCGTCGCGGATCAGATCCTCCGTGTTCTGAGCTGCTGAAACAGCCTTACAGTCGCATGCTCGGGCGAGGACTCGCAGGGCGTGCAGAAATTGGGCGCACGATTCTCCTGGCTGCTGTTTGCGGGTAGTTAGGAGGTGTCTGGCGTAAACCACATTAGGGCTCTTTCGGAACTGCCCTTTTAGGAGTTCGATAGCGTCCGCGTAAGTAGCAGCGTCCTGGAAGATTCCATAGACAGTTTCGCTTACCCGGGCGCGGAGCACGTGGAGTTTAGCAGCGTCGGTGTCGATGGCCGTAGCGGTGTCGACGAATGCTTCGAAGCAGTCCAACCAATGATCAAATTTATCAGAGGCTCCAACCTCTTGAGGGTCTAATGCTAACTTGTCGGGTTTTAGAAACTGCTCCATACTAGTAACTGTTGTGAATAAAATTGATGCTCTATCAATAAGGCGAAAGACTACCGATATGCCAATATAAGTGTAGGCTTTTATTCACAACAGAATCAGGAGCAGATCCCAACAATTAACCGACCTGGACTGAACAAGGGGGAGGAGACAGCCACCTTTATACTAGGTGCTGAGGGGAGGAACCAAACTGGAAGGGGATGTGTCCAGGTATGACAAACACACACAACGGTGGTCCATATAGGACAAAGGCACAACTGAGGTCCACCACAGATATATTTTTCACTGCCATCAATTTAAATTAAGGATTTAAGTCAGTAGCCTCTGGAACAAGTATAGAACGCAGAATAAATTATATCTTGGAAGTATTCACTTTTGTGGGCAAGACTTTCCATCTGTTTTGACATTATGAATTGTTTTATAATACCCTGAAGAGTGACTATTACCATGAATATTAACATCCTCTGCTTCATATAGTCACTTGTGCTGTCATTACGCAGCCAGCACTGATTCTTCAATAATCTCATTGGGATCATTCTTGGGAACAAGAATAACTTCAAAGATTTTAGTCTTAATTTTTAATCCCTCCCCCAACCCGATGTGGAAATCAGACTGGAAGTGAAGTTATTCTCTCCTTTCCCGCCCTGATTTAGCTGGCTAAAATTTTTGTCACAGCAAGGACTTAGTCCCCAAATCAGTGGAAACTTATTTAAATAAGCAGGTTGAGTCTTAGGACATCAGTGGGGCCTTACTGTCACACTAACCTGAGGGGTTATGAGGGAAGGAAATATTGGTAATTCCCAAATTTGGAATGCCAAATATTTCATTCTAGCTCGCAACAGGTCCTGCCACAGACGAACCTGGAGAATCCTGACCATTGTCTCTACATCTGCTGTTCCAAACATCAAAACAAATCTTGGACCTCTTTTGACTCAGCTTTCCTCCTATCCTAATTGGTGTTCCCATTTCAGAGATGTAACTGACTGTTGGCAGCCATTCCCATGGGTCATAGAGGTTGCATCTGCCAACCAAACTGTGATTACTGATATGATTAAGTGTATGTCCAATCTTGAATTTGGAAATGAGATCTGGAAGTTAATATGTTACCATGCAGACCTGTCTTGGTCTTCAGACTTTGCATGTGCAGATCACACTCTGAGTTAAAACTGAAGCCTAGTTGCTTCACTGAAGTGGCCAATCTTTATGTGTAGAACTGGACAGTGATTGTTGATTAATTAATCCCACTGATGTCTTATTTCACATCCAATCTTTTTCTGTACTCTATGACCAAGGAGAGTTCATTGCCAGTGTTGCCCCAGAAAGTTGATGCAGGACCTCATTCTAGGGATCCTTCAGAGTGAGACCTCTGAGCAGACCTGAAAATAAGACAAAGGAAACCATTAAAATAAATCAAATTGACCTCTATTGGATCTTAGAGCTTCGGGTTTTTTTTCGTGGAGGTACCACAACAGCAGCAGAAGATCTTAAGGCCAATATTCTGTCTGTCAGGCACGGAACTCTTTTTTTTATTCATTCGTGGGACATGGGTGTCGCTGGCTGGCCAGCATTTATTGCCCATTCCCAGTTGCCCTTGAGAAGGTGGTGGTGATCTGCCTTCTTGAATCGCTGCAGTCATGTGCTGTGGGTTGACCCACTATGCCGTTAGGGAGGGAATTCAATAAATGCTGGCCAGCCAGCGATGCCCATATCCCACGAATGAATTTTTAAAAATCCAGCATTTTGACCCAGTGACTGCGAAGGAACATCAATATATTTCCAAGTCAGGATGGTGAGTGGCTTGGAGGGGAACTTGCAAGTAAGTGGTGGTGTTCCCATATATCTGCATCCCCGTTCTTTCCTGATGGAAGTGGTCGTGGGTTTGGAAGATGCTGCCTAAGGATCTTTGGGGAATTGCTGCAGTGTATCTTGTAGATAGTACACACTGCTGCTACTGAGCATCGGTGGTGGAGGGATTGAATGTTTGTAGATGTGGTGCTTTGCCCTGGATGGTGTCAAGCTTCTTGAGTGTTGTTGGAGCTGCACCCACCCATGAAAGTAGGGAGTATTCCATCACACTCCTGATTAATACCTTGTAGATGGTGGATAGGCTTTGGGGAATCAGGAGGTGAGTTATGCGCCACAGTATTCCTAGCCTCTGACCTGCTCTTGTAGACACTATGTTTATGTGGTGAGTCCAGTTGAGTTTCTGGATGTCGACAGTGGGGGTTTCAGTGATGATTGCACCATTAAATGTCAAGGGGCGGAGGTTAGAGTGTCTCTTATTGGTGATGTTCATTGCCTGGCATTTGTGAGGCGTCAATCTGTTGTCCAAATTCCAAACCCAAAGCCTATTCATAAAGCGGTCACTGTACTAATGCAACCGGATCCAGTGAATGAAACCAAAATAGGGGACATGATGGTTGGGTGGACACACATTGCAACGTTCACTGCCTGTGGCAAGGGTTGTGGGATGAATATTGACGTCAAATTATTCTGTTGCTGTGTAATTTGAAGATGATCCAGATTTTGCATTAACAATCCTATATTCTAACAGCACGAACAATTAACTTCTTGTTTCTTGTCTTTCCTCCTCAAGCACAGAATATGGAAATATTCTATAGGTTATGACCATGTACAGGAGTGAAAAATGCATACACCAAAATCTACTCTCAAAACAGATTTTTCTCTTTTCCAGTTGCACCATTTAACCCACCCACAATTTTTTTGATGGCCGAAGGGAATTTGGATTTTTTCTCACTTGCCCGAAATGAGGGACTAAGTTTTTCCTTATCGGTTCAGTTGACAAATGAGATTTGTTGAACTGGGAGGATCTGCTATTCATACACACATATTTTTAATTAACTACCAAGTGACATTACAATGCTGCTATAATTACTCACAAGCACACAGATGCAAGGAAGGTTGTGACAGACCTGCCTTTAAGGGAGCTATCTTTGGTCCACTGGACCAACTGCTGGTAATATAGACTTGAATAATTGCAGACTCACTGGGGCTGACACATAGGTTCTACAAATGCAAGGTTCTGCTGAAGCAAGGCAAGTTTTACATTCCACTGTCAGACCGAGTTCATCTTTTATGAAACAGTACATTTATTGACATGATTTCTAATGCTTCTTTGGAACTTTTTAAATGTCAGCTCTTCACACCCACACCTTTAATATTCCATACTGTTGCCACAAATTCTTGAAAAATTCAGTCTTCTAGTCTCAAAGTATCGTTAATCAACTAGTCAGTATCTTGTACAGAACCTGTTTTGCTGCTCATTAAAAGTGAGGGATGACAGTATTGGAGAATAGTGTGTTCCAGCAACACTACCAAACAATTCTAGGTCAGCCATACTTTGGGGCAGATGTTATGATGAACTCCCATGGCAATAGCTCATAAGGTGCTATTTCTACTTGCTACAATTTCAACACTTTACCAGATTTTTGGTTGGCATATTTTCATTATGCATACCTGTCTATTTTAATATATCTTGAAAGAAACAAACATTAAACTGCTGGGGTCATAAATGCCCTTTCAATACCCATGAATGAGATGTTAAGTTTGCAGTAGAAATCCTTGTCAAGTTTAGCGAAGCAATCTATATTCTATTGTTATATAGTACATGGTACATTATAAGAATTCTCGTATGCTTTGTTTAGCAGTTAGATTGATAACATTCAGCAATGATTGCAGATAATTTAAAACTAAAATTAGAAATAAAATTAAACCTAGCTATCATGCAATACTTTGCTGGTATATCAAGCCTCTGTTTCATTGTATGAGGTCGGCTGACTTTAAAATTTGAGCAAGACTGAAAATGTACACATACTTTCTGATATACATAGCAAAGTTTTCATAGAAACCCCACAATACAGAAAGAGGCCATTCGGCCCATCGAGTCTGCACCGACCACAATTCCACCCAGGCCCTACCCCCACATCCCCACATCTTTTACCCACTAATCCCTCTAACCTACACATCTCAGGACACGAAGGGGCAATTTAAGCATGGCCAATCAACCTAACCCGCACATCTTTGGACTGTATATTAGTTATTTTGTTTTCTGTACATTAGTTATTTTGATGAGTTTTAGTGGATCAGTAGCATGGAAAAGGCGCATTGCAAGTGAAATCAATATAGGTAAATTAGGTGTGGTGTAAAATGATTTGCTATGAACCCAATTTACCTCAGCACATTTGGCACATAAAATTTCACCAGCTTTTTTTTCTAAATAATTTAATTCAGATAAGTAAAGTAAATCTAAGCCACAGAATTAATTAACTGGCTGTCACTAATAGTGTAATGATTACACTACCCAAAGTTTATGAAAGTTATATTTATTTTTTACATATTGGTACAGGTTGATTTTGCAGACCTTGTAATTTCAGAAGGATTAACATAATTCCTTAATGGATTGTTAGGTTTTTTGTAATTATCTTAACAATTATACTCTCCACATTTCACTGAGACTGAACTTGCAAGCCTTGAGATGTGGGTGGAAGGTTTATGGCCTAACTGACATATCTTGCATATTAAAATTACTGTACTTGACATATTTAGTTAATATGCATAACATCCTCCAGATTTTTACAGGTATTTATTTTTGGCCAGTTGTGAATGGAAATGTAAAATTATGCTAATATAAAACAAGATTTTTATTTTTTAGTTATAGTCGAAAATAAAAGTACATCAAACATGAAATAAATTATGAGAGAGTTAAATCTGATTCTTCTTGACAACGGCGATGGGGTCAGAATACTAAATTAAATCACACCTATTTCTTCCAATGCTGGCAGAATGCCAATTTTGTGCCACCCACGAATGAACACGATTCGAGTGAACAGGAGGGGCTAACCTCGCTGTTGAGCGGTTCCACACCTCAGCCCCAAAATTATGAGAGGTGACCCAGTTAAAGCTAGGTAACACTACTTAAAGCCAGTCTTCACTACTTAAAGAGGAGATGCATCCTGGCTGGAGCAGGTGCTGCAAGTGATTCTACAAACAATTCTGACCTGAGAAAGGCAAAAGAATGGCATAAGATGGGAGAGAACATGTCCCAATAATGTATGCCTCTGAACAGGAGGCCTGGGTGGAGAAGGAGGAAAGGTCAGAGATATCCAAAACTGCTGAGGGGCCAGGTGGTCCTCCAGCCACATGTTCTATAGGTAGTGGATCAGATAGCCTGGGAGGTCAATGGCGAATCCTGAGGACTTGAATGCAGTACCACTGGACATTCAGTTACCATGCATGTGTGGTTATGGTCAGTGAGTGTATCTTCAAATGTGATCTTTCATTCTGGGGATCTAGGTACTGCCAACAAGACCAACATTTTTATTACCCTTCGCTGGATACCATTGTCAAGGTTGTCGTGAACCTAATTTTTGAACGGCTGCAGGCTCTTGAATCCAATGGAGCTTGTACTGTCTATGCTAGTTGGGATCAGTTAAACTTGTACAAACTGGTCAGATTGCATATTTATTCATTGATCTATCAAGAGGATCTATACTAATACGATCTCTGTTTAAACTTACAGATAATGAAAGAATGATATGTAAGGATTTCATGTCTTAAAGGTTTTATTGAAACAATTGACTAAGAAGACTATTTTTCTTTTGTAAGCAATGTATACAGAGAGTAACATTTTGTTTTTATACTTACCAATCATCACATTCTCACAGAAATACAGTCCCTAGAGCAAACAGTCCACAATTGATCCCAGCTTCCAATGGCTTTCCATATCCCCACTCTACAGAATAGTAATTTTGAATAACCATCTCCAGGATAAGTTTTGGACAGTTTCTTAAATCCACAACAGTAAAGCTATTCCAGAATAAATCTCATGGAATCTGTAGAAGGCAGCAGGATGTGTCTCTTCAACGAGAGATTGTCTTCCTCTCATGTCCCATTGAGGTAGCTTGCAAAGTCAAACAGCCTTTTCTCTCTACTGACCACACAGAAAAAACACTGCTGTCTGTCTTCGATATTCATTGATTTGTAGAGGATCCTGTAACCTAACCTCAAATACAAATTCATCTACCCTTTCCCCCAGCACCATGAAACACATTAGCCTTGTATCTAGATAGAAATGCTAATCATTTATCCTTGATCTTTCGTCTTAGAAGTAATTGGACAGTTTACAGCAGAACTGTTTAAAACCTAATACCTATAATATCTTTCTGGAAATTTGGGAGTCTCAGAGTCTACTCATTGCAAACCCAGAAACTTGTCACTGATTCCTACTGTAAATACCTTGCACCTTATCCTTAGTATAACAATTTAAACCTTTCTTTGATCTTTTACGATCAGACCACCCAGGCTTACTGCCAGACGAACTGTAGAACAGGTCACATAACCCATTTCATTTACCCAAAGTTTAAATCCACAGATCCACAATATAATAATTGTTTGAATCTGAATCTGAATCTTTCGCTATTTTATCCTTATGTTTAATCCTGCATCTCACATTCCATTTTCCCCTCATCCCAACATATTATTAGCATTTCCAGGCACAGAGCTGCTTGTGGTCCTTCTACAAGATCATTTGCATTCTCCCCAGATGAAAGTCAACAGCCTTTTACCAGCCATACTGCAGCCATTGGGGAACATTGAACTGGGCCAAACGAAGGCATATGGAAAACAGACACAAAGCAAATACATAAGGATGATTAATTGACCTTTGTATAGCACATGGCATGCTTTGCCTGATGACCTTGTGATGGTCAGTAACTGAGCGAAGGTAAGCATGGGACATTTGTTGGCAGGGGATTGGGATTGCATTTATTGTTATCGTAGTTGGCTGAAAAGTTAACAAACAGCCTGGCTAGAAAGGGACTGTTAAGATTGCTATCTCCCTGCCTCCTCCTCCCACTCTTCCTTCACTCCAACATGCTCCTATTCCTCAACTACTCGCTCTATGTGGCAATAACTGTGGTCTCCTTTATGAGTGTCAGCATGGCTTTCATTGCATGAATGAAGCTCTCATATTCATAGGTTATGAACTGAAGTAATCGGCTATGGCACCAGTGATAGCCCTGACACCTAATAACCACCCTATGGTTTGCCACGGTGGCTCAAATACAGATGCCGCAGTAGAATATTGCATAATGAAGGCATCATAACTATCAGGCAAACTTTGTGTTGATGCAAATATTATCTTGTGAAAAATATCTAGTTCATGCTTTATGTTAATATTTTAGAGGCATTGTCTAGTTCTGAGAAGATTAATGTTGTGAAGGTAATGTCGCTAAAATGCTGGGCTTTGCAGATTGCCAGAACACTTAAAAGAAAATGGCAGTTCAGGAGATTAACCTCAGAATAGAAGAGATGAAGGCATAAAACAGTAGTGGACTTACTTAGCTGGAGAAATTATAAAGAATTAATATTTGGCTTTGAGGTCAGTTTGAAGATAGACGAGAGAGGCTACCTCACCAGGGAAATGGGTGGAGCTTAAGAAGTTTCCCCGATTCCCCGAGACTTAATAGAGGTGTATAAAATTATGAAAGGCATAGATAGGGTGAACGGTGGGAAGCTTTTCCCCGGGTCGGTGGTGACGTTCACGAGGGGTCATAGGTTCAAGGTGAAGGGGGGGAGGTTTAACACAGATATCAAAAGGACATATTTTACACAGAGGGTCGTGGGGGCCTGGAATGGGTTGCCGGGCAAGGTGGTGGAGGCGGGCACACTGGGAACGTTTAAGACTTATCTAGACAGCTATATGAACGGAGTGGGAATGGAGGGATACAAAAGAGTGGTCTAGTTTGGACCAGGGAGCGGCGCGGGCTAATTGTTCCTTGTTTCTCGTTTCAAGGCTTCATTCTATGATCATCTTGCTGGTGCCAGTACAGAGCGAGACTGCGGATAGTTGGGAACCTGTGTCGGGGGCAGGGAATTCATATGGTGTTCGTGGAAGTGGAAATGAATAGGGTTGGGAAGCATTTTCCGATCAGGGCCAGTGTGATCTCCTGGACTCGTTTCGATCGCCTCAGGGGGTCGGAGAGGAATTTCCCAGATTTTTTTTCCCCATATTGGCCCTGGGGTTTTCACTCTGGGTTTTCGCCTCTCCCTGGAGATCACATGGTCTGGAATGGGGGGGTAGGGGTGAGTTAATAGGTTGTGATGAACAAAGCATCGTAGCTGTGAGGGACAGCTCGGTGGATAGGATATTAGTATGTAGATAGGCTGGAAAATTGGGCGGGGATCCTGGATTCAGGATTCAATCCTGGACCGGGGAGCGGCGCGGGCTTGGAGGGCCGAAGGGCCTGTTCCTGTGTTGTATTGTTCTTTGTTCTTTGTTGTTCTTTAATTTATCAGTGATTTACCTGGAAAGTGGGTGTCCTGCAGCAGGAAAGGAGTCTCCATATCAAAAGCAACTGCTGTTACCAAGTTCCAGGCAGTTAGGGGTCAGAGAAGTCTTGGGAGCCATTTATAGCTTGGTCCAGCCGGGAGATTGGAGTTCAGAGAAATCGCAGGGACAAAGCAGCTTCGCAAAGATGGAATTCTGTGAAAGAATTGTAAGTGAGCCAGTAATTAAAGACAGAAATGCAGCTTGATGAATCCTGTGGAATGCAATGTCAGGTGAAGAGATTGAACCATTAGGAGGTGAACAATCAATGAGGCAGTCTGAGTCAGAGAAGGTTTTGAGAAAATTCAAAGGCTGGATCTTTGAAAAGGGAGAGTTGAAATCTCTCATGCCAGAGACATATTTTGTGACTCACAGAAGTCACTGATGCCTGGGTTGGCTGCCGAGAAATTTGTGGGATCTATCTTAATCACATCTGCCATTTAATTTGCAGTGTGATGCGTTTGGCAACAGCTTGCCTGTTAATTCATATTCACCTTATGTTAATTTTAATTGTTAGAGGGTAAGATAGATATTGTAAAATGTTTATTGTTCAAACTTTGTATAGTAAAGTTAATTTTGTTTGTTTTGAGCTGTAGAATTGTGGCTTTATGCTCTGCATGGGGAATAGGATTTCAAACTTTGTCAACTTTAAACAAAAAGTTATTAGTCCCTAAATGGATGATAACAGCCTGCTCCACCTTATAAAAAGCCTGTTGCAAAAGAGTTCCTGGCATGGTCACCTTCAAAGCACTGAAATGTGGTTCTCATCCTGCTCTGACATTGAAATTGTGGCTTCAGCAGATAACAGATTTCAGTATGGACATTGTTATTGAATTGCTGATGTTTCAGATTCTTTCTCACTACGGTTCAGTTAAAATAATTGCTCCATGAACACATGTGACAATTTGGCCTCCTGCCAAGAGCCTTTCTCCCCCTCCTCCTACTTCCTCTTTCAGCAGCTTATCATGCTCTGGGTATTCTCTGCTTATTCTCCCTCTCATGCTTTATTCCAAGGGAAATCACTATATTCCTACTCTCTGCGAGCAACTGGTTTGTGCAGAACTCATGAAATCATGACCAAGTCCTTAAGCATCTGTCTCATCACTCCTTGCGGACTTAATTTAATGGACTGTAAAACGCTTGTACAATCATAACAATAGCCAATAGATAGCCAATCATTTCATTGTTAAAAACCCAGTTACACCTGCTTAAACAAGTTGTAACCTTTTATACTTAGGGCACTAACAGTGATGTGAGAGCAGAAAAATTGAAGCCTTCAGCAATTTCATTATTTTTGGTTCTGAGTGGTCTGCAATGCAACCTGTGGTGGCACACCACAATGTGAGAATTTTGTGTTAATCCTAAAGTTGCAGTCAGTTTCTGAACAGTAATGATGGTGAACACTGACAATTCACTGTCAATCCCTCCCCATTGGGGTTTGCAAAATCAGGGCCTTTGTACAATCTAGCGATTTATTGTTCTCAATGTTATATGCAACAGTGCAAAGCATGTACTTGTGTATATTTTTAGCCCTTGGATGCAGGCAACACCAGCAAGGCAATATGTATTCCCCATTTCTGTTTTCCCTGAAGACATTCAAAAACAACAGCATGTAAGACTGGATTCATATCTAGTCTAGACTGGGTAAAGAGAGAAACATCTCTTCCTTGAAATGTCTATATAACACTGTTTTTCTTTTGCTATCAATCTAGATAATTTTTGTGGTTATTTTTTAGTGCTAATCCACAAATCACAAGATTGTTTTGACACAAAAGCAAAATACTGAAGATGCTGGAAATCTGAAATAAGAACAGAAAATGCTGGAAATATTTTAGCAGGCTTGGGCACAAAATTGTTTTGGCAGATAAGGCAAAGGAGAATCCAAAGAGCTTCTACAAATACATAAAGGGCAAAAGAGTAACAAGGGAGAGAGTAGGGCCTCTTAAGGATCAACAAGGTAATCTATGTACGGATCCACAAGAGATGGGTGAGATCCTAAATGAATATTTCTCATCAATATTTACTGTTGAGAAAAGCATGGATGTTAGGGAACTTGGAGAAATAAATATTGATGCCTTGAGGAGTGTACATATTACAGAGAAGGAGGTGCTGGAAGTCTTAAAGCGCATCAAGGTAGATAAATCTGCGGGACCTGATGAGGTATATCCCAAGACGTTGTGGGAGGCTAGGGAGGAAATTGTGGGTCCCCTAGCAGAGATATTTGAATCATCGATAGTCACGGGTGAGGTGCCTGAAGATTGGAGAGTGGCAAGTGTTGTGCCTTTGATTAAAAAGGGCTGCAGGGAAAGCCTGGGAACTACAGGCCACTGAGCCTCACATCTGTGGTGGGTAAATTGTTGGAAGGTATTTTGAGAGACAGGATCTACAGGCATTTAGAGTTGCAAGGACTGATTAGGGACAGTCAGCATGCCTTTGTGAGTGGAAAATCATGTCTCACAAATTTTATTGAGTTTTTTGAAGGGGTAACCAAGAAGGTGGATGAGGGCAGTGCAGTTGATGTTGTCTACATGGACTTTAGCAAGGCCTTTGAGAAGGTACCGCATGATAGGTTGTTGCATAAAGTTAAATCTCACGGGATCCAGGGTGAGGTATCTAAATGGATACAAAATTGGCTTCTTGACAGAAGCCAGAGGGTGGTTGTGGAGAGTTGTTTTTCAAACTGGAGGCCTGTGACCAGCGGTGTGCCTCAGGGATCAGTGCTGGGCCCACCGTTATTTGTCATTTATATTAATGATTTGGATGAGAATATAGGGGCATGGTTAGTAAGTTTGCAGATGACACCAAGATTGGTGGCATGGTGGACAGTGAGGAAGGTTATCTCCAATTGCAGCGGGATCTTGATCAATTGGGCCAGTGGGCTGACGAATGGCAGATGGAGTTTAATTTAGACAAATGCGAGGCAATGCATTTTGGTAGATTGAACCAGGGCAGGACTTACTCAGTTAATGGTAGGGCGTTGGGGAGAGTTGCAGAACAAAGAGATCTAGGGGTACATGTTCATAGCTCCTTGAAAGTGGAGTCACAGGTGGACAGAGTGGTGAAGAAGGCATTTGGCATGCTTGGTTTCATCGGTCAGAACATTGAATACAGGAGTTGGGACGTCTTGTAGAAGTTGTACAAGACATTGGTAAGGCCACACTTGGAATACTGTGTGCAATTCTGGTCACCCTATTATAGAAAGGATATTATTAAACTAGAAAGAGTGCAGAAAAGATTTACTAGGATGCTACTGGGACTTGATGGATTGAGTTATAAGGAGAGGCTGAAAAGATTGGGACTTTTTTCTCTGGAGCGTAGGAGGCTGAGGGGTAACCTTGTGGAGGTCTATAAAATAATGAGAGGCATAGACAAGGTAGATAGTCAATATCTTTTCCCAAAGGTAGGGGAATCTAAAACTAGAGGGCATAGGTTTAAGGTGAGAGGGGAGAGATACAAAAGTGTCCAGAGGGGCAATTATTTCACACAGAGGGTGGTGAGTGTCTGGAACAAGCTGCCAGAGGTAGTAGTAGAGGCCGGTACAATTTTATCTTTTAAAAAGCATTTAGATAGTTCCATGGGTACGATGGGTATGGAGGGATATGGGCCAAATGCATGCAATTGGGATTAGTTTAGGGGTTTTTAAAAAAAAGGGCGGCATGGACAAGTTGGGCCGAAGGGCCTGTTTCCATGCTGTAAACCTCTATGACTCTATGGCAGCACCTGTGAACAAAATTAGAGGTCACATGATACCAGGTTATAGTCCAACAGGTTTATTTGAAATCACAAGCTTTTGGAGCAGTGTTTCTTCGCCAGGTGACGAAGAGTGACTCTTGATTACCTGTTAGTGCCCGCGCACCTTGCTCCATTTCACCTGAGGAAGGAGCACTCTCCAAAAGCTTGTGATTTCTAATAAACTTGTTGAACTAGAACCTGGTATCATGTGAACTCTCATCTCATCCACCCCAATCCAACAGCAGCATTTCCACATCTGTGAACAAAGTTAGCATTTCAGATTTTAGAATTTTCATCTGAACAGTCACAAACCTGAAAACCTAACAAGAATTTTTGAGTTCTATTTCACAATTCGTTATGCATCTGAATGTATGGTCACTGGGTTGTTAGTCAAGACCCATGGCCACTAGGCCACTTTATCCAGTTTATATGCTCCTCTACATGAAAAGGCTCTAAGTTCATCCTTCCAACCGGTTTTTAGAGAGTCTCTGCATATTCATTCAAACTTTTAAAGCTCTCCTGCTAATAATGTATAATTTTGAAATGTAAGTTTCCCTCATTTGCTTTTCTCTTTAAGGTGTAGGGAGGATTTTTGATTGGTCATTATGTTCCTCTTCATTAAGTAGCAGTAGGAACAATAAACTGGCTTTCTGAATGTTACCAAATCTGTTTTTTCACTTCAACTTCACAATACAATTGGTGAAGGACATCCTATTAATTTGCTGGATGACATCTTCACAACGAGTGGCTGTTGTTGTATAGCCAACAGACTGAATGATTGCCTGTTTCTTCTGTAGCAATGTTCATGAGCTTAAACATTACCATGCTCTGTAAATTACAGTTTCCAAGTATGTTTACCTTTCCTTCCTTTGATAAAGCCTCTGGAGACCAATTTTTGAAGTTCAGGTTACTAGCCGGTGGCTGTTTTCAGCTCATGAATAAGTACCATTAAGCTAGTTAAGAGGTTCCAAACAGCTAAACCCCCCCATTGAGTGATTCTTGCCAAAAACAGCGCCAGCATTGTGAGGCAGTAATAAGGATTTGATTTTCAGAATGCAATTATAAATAAGGAGGCAAAAGAAGGAATTGTCAAAAAATAAACATGATAAATAATCATTTGTTCATACAGAACTAGAGCATTGCTGGAAAAAGAGACATGCTTTAACTTTTCGTCTTGCACTCATCAGTATAGACAAAAGAATACAAAATTCCAAAGGGAACAACAATTTCTACTGCATGAGAAAAAGAGTGTTGATTGGTTGGCAAGTGGGCTCTGATTGGTAGGAACATTACCAGGGAGAATTCACCAGAGAACAGTTATCCCACAAGCTTTTGCTTAAATTCAGAATAGGCATGTTGACTTTGATTGATAATACCTTGACAAATTGCCAACCAATCAGCACTCTTTTTCTTAGGGAGGATAGATTGTTGGCCCAATTAAAATGTGGCATTCTTGCCTCTGTCCTGATGAGTACCAGATGAAAAAGCTTCAATAGTGTGCCTCTCTTTTTCAGTGATACGTCAGTAATCTCGGCCTTTTCGCTTCTCGGTCTTTTGGCTAAGATCAAGCATCAGATCAAGCCCAAGATGGGGTGCAATGCCTTATCTCGTCAGCTTGAACCTTGTTTGTCTCTCTTGTGTGGACCATAAGTTGGATTCAATTTGAATTTGGTTTTTGGAGCAAGCAAGGAATGGATTCAGGTCCGTCCTGTCCACTCTGAATATTGGCTTTGTAACTTTAACAGGGGTGTAAAACATTTTTTAAAAAGTGTTAGTTCAATACAATTGCAGTAGGTGTAACACCAGCCTCCTTACCTCCATCCTCCTCAATGTCCAAGGCCCAAAACATCCCTTCCAGGTGAAAGAGTGAGTTACTCACACTTCTCTGAATTTAGTCTACTGTATTTGCTGCTGACAATGTGGTCTCCTCTACTCTGGGAGATTAAACGCAGTCTGGGTGACCTCTTTGTAGAATACCAATAAGAAGCCTATAAAATTCTAACAGGACTTGACAGGATAGATGCAAAAAGGATGTTCCCAATGGTGGGGGTATCCAGAACCAGGGATCATAGTCGGAGGATACAGGGTAGACCTTTTTGGACAGAAATGGAGAGAAATTTCTTCACCCAGAGAGTGATCAGCCTGTGGAATTCGCCACCACAGAAAGTAGTTGAGACCAAAATGTTTTCAAGAAGCAGTTAGATATAGCATTTGGGGTGAAGGGGATCAAAGGATATTGGGAGAAGATGGGATCAAACTATTGAGTAAGCTTAGTGAGCCGACTAGTCTCATCCTGCTCTTATTTTCTATGTTTCTACCTTCTCTCAGTCTGCAAGCATGACATTGGCCTTCCTGTCGCTTGCTATTTCAATTCAGCATCTTGCTCTCATGCTCACATTTCTGTCCTCAGCCTGCTGAAATGTTCCAGTGAAGCCCAAGGCAAGCAGGAGGAACAGCATCTCATCTTCCCATTCGGCATTTTACAGCCTTCTGAACTCGACATTGGTTATAGAGTTTTACAGCATGGAAAGAGGTCCTTTGGCCCAGCATGTCTGCACTGGCCATCAAGTACCTAGCTATTCTAATCCCATTTTCCAGCACTTGGCTCATAGCCTTGTATCCTATGGCATTTCAAGTGTTCATCTAAATGTTGAGGGTTCCCGTCTCTACCATCCTTTCGGGCAGTGAGTTCCAGATTCCCAACTGGGTGAAAAAGATCTTCCTCATATCTCCCTAACTTAAATCTATACCCCTGGTTATTGACTCCTCTGCTAAGGGGAAAAGTTCCTTCCTATCCACCTTATCTATACCTCTCATAATTTTATACACCTCAATCAGGTTTTCCCTATCAGCCTTCTCTGCTCCAGGGAAAACAACCCCAATCTATCCGGTCTCTCTTGATAGCTGAAACTCTCCAGCCAGGGCAACATCCTGGCTAATCTCCTCTGCACCTTCTCTAGTCCAATCACTTACTTCCTATGGTGACCAGAATAGCACACAGTACTCTAGCTGTGGCTTAACCAGCGTTTTGTAAAGCTCCATCATAACCTCCCTGCTCTTTTATTTAATGCCTCAGTTTTTTTTGTATTTTTATTCCAATTCAATCAAATCAAGTCCAATTCAGAGTCTCAGTAAGTTGAGACATTCCCGATCCAAGCTGACAAGACAGGGCTCTCACCTCCTGTCTTGGGCTTGATCAACATGATCCAAGCTGATTGGAGTAGGAATAGCTCCTCCTCCAAGGCTTGATCTCACTTGCATCTTAGCCAAAAGGCCAAGGTGCCGCTTTTAAAAATTGCTTCAAATGAAGCTAAAATGTAACCTAATGACTTTTAATGCCTCAGTTTTTTTATACTTTTCCAATTCAATCAAATCAAGTCCAATTCAGAGTCTCAACAAGTTGAGACATTTCCGATCCAGGCTGACAAGACAGGGCATGCAATCCTCTACCCTGTCTTGGGCCTGATCTACATGAGCCAAACTGATTGGAGGAGGTGGAGAATTCCTTCTCCAAGGCTTGATCTCATTTGCATCTTAGCCAAAAGGCCGAGATATCGCTTTTAAAAATTGCTTCATATAAAGCTTATAATGTGACCCAATGACCACTACCAAGTGCAGCATCAGCAGACTGCACTTGATCTTAGCCAAAAGGCCGAGAATGCCTCAGTTTTTTTTTAATACTTTTCCAATTCAATCAAATCAAGTCCAATTCAGAATCTCAACAAATTGAGACATTTCCGATCCAGGCTGGCAAGACAGGGCAAGCGACCATTTACCCTGTCCTGGGCCTGATCTACATGAGCCAAGCTGATTGGAGGAGGGAAAGCAATTCCTCTTCCAAGACTTGATCTCATCTGCATCTTAGCCGAAAGGCCGAGATATGCCTCAGTTAATAAAGGCAAATGTCCCATAAGCCTTTTTAACCACTTATCTATTTGCTCTGCTGTCTTCAGGGATCTATGGACATGCACATCAAGGTCCCTCTGATCCTCTGTACTTCCTAAGGTCTGACCATTCATTGTATATTCCCTTCCCCTGTTCATCCTCCCAAAATGCATTATCTCATACCTTTCAGGGTTAAATTCCATTTCCCACTGTTCTGCCCATCTAACCAGCCCATCTGTATTGTCCTGTAATCTCCTCACTATTTACTACACCACCAAGTTTCATGTCATCTGCGAACTTGCTTATCATACTTCCTATATTCACGTCCAGACCATTAATATATATTATAATCAAAAAGGGACCCAGCACTGATCTCTGCAGTACACCGCTGGACACAGGCTTCCAATCTCAAAAACAACCTTCAAATATCACCCTCTGGCCCCTGCCACGAAGCAAGTTTTGGATACAGTCCACCAAATTGCCCTGGATCCCATGAACTTTTATTTTCTTCATCAGCCTCCCATGTGGGACCTTGTCAAAAGTTCAACAACTTCTGATCATGAAATCTGTCCTCCAGTTTGATTTTTCTCCCCCAAGTGCCAATCTCTATCTTGTTCTTATGTTTTTACTTTTGGACAGTATTGATCCTTTCTCTGCTATTATCACATTCTGCTATTTTACTTGCAGACAATTTTGATCTTGATTCTGATACCAACACCTATTCTGAATTAAAGCTTTTGTTCAGAAACATCTGACTCTTCATGCCCAGCCACGGCTGCCAGCGAGAACTGAGAATTTGGCACTCAGCCAAATCTCTAATCATTGCAGTGGGACTGGAGAATCCCAGCTGCGGGCGAGATCAGAGAATCCAGCCCTTCATCTTCCTGGGCCTGGACCTCGGCTCCTCCCTCTGTGACTGGATCCTGAACTTCCGAGCCCACAGACCACAATCAGTAAGGATAGGAAACAACACCTCCTCCACAATCATCCTCAACACCGGTGCCCCACAAGGCTGTGTTCTCAGCCCCCTACTATACTCCTTATACACCTATGACTGTGTGGCCAAATTCCCCTCCAACTCAATTTTCAAGTTTGCTGATGACACCACCATAGTTGGTTGGATCTCAAACAATGATGACAGAGTACAGGAATGAGATAGAGAATCTGGTGAACCGACGACAATAATCTCTCCCTCAATGTCAACAAAACGAAGGAGATTATCATCAACTTCAGGAAATGTAATGGAGAACATGCCCCTGTCTACATCAATAGGGACGAAGTTGAAATGGTCAGAAGTTTCAGGTTTTTAGGTGTCCAGATCACCAACAACCTGTCCTGGTCCCCCCATGCTGACACTATAGTTAAGAAAGCCCACCAACACCTTTACTTTCTCAGAAGACTAAGGAAATTTGGCATGTCAGCTACAACTCTCACCAACTTTTACAGATGCACCATAGATGCACCCACCTTTCTGGTTGTATCACATCTTGGTATGGCTCCTGCTCTACCCAAGACCGCAATAAATTACAAAAGGCCGTGAATGTAGCCCAATCCATCACGCAAACCAGCCTCCTATCCATTTACTCTGTCTACACTTCCCGCTGCCTCGGCAAAGCAGTCAGCATAATTAAGGACTCTAAGCACCCCGGACATACTCTCTTCCACCTTCTTCCATTGGGAAAAAGATACAAAAGTCTGACGTCATGTACCAACTGACTCAAGAACAGCTTATTCCCTGCTGCCATTAGACTCTTGAATGGACCTACCTCACATTAAGTTGATCTTTCTCTACACCCTAGCTATGACTATAATGCTACATTTTGTACTCTCTCGTTTCCTTCCCTATGAATGGTATGCTTTGTCTATATAGCGTACAAGAAACAATACTTTCCACTGTATATTAATATATGTGACAATAATAAATCAAATCAAACCAAATCAAAATCTTCAATACTACCATTCTCACTCCCTTTGTTGTGTTCAATTGGATCTTTGTTGTTTAATCTCTCCTGCCATCCAATCTATCACAGATCTTCTATGTTTGCTCCTCATGCCCTCTCCACTTTTTCAACAGCATAATGCCCAATCCATTTCTACCCTATCTAGTTCCAAAGAAGAGTCATATTGGCATTAAAATGTTAACTCTGTACCTCTATCCACAGATGCTGCTATAGCTGCTGAGATTTTGCAGCACTTTCTGTTTTTATTTGAGTTAATCCAATGGTCAGGTTTTTGCACAGGAGGCTTTCTGAATGACTCAACTTTGACCTTCTGTCCATTCTACTTAGCTGGAAAGATAACTGTTCAGAAGGAACTGGAGTATGTACTGAGCGATCCTTCACAATGAACTAATTAGTTTCAGCAGTTGAATGATTGATTCATCATTTTTTAAATTCTTTCATGCAATGTGGCACCGCTGCCAAGATTAACATTTGTTGCTCATCCCTAGTTTTAAAAAAATCATTTATGGGAGGTGGGCATCACCGGCTAGACCAGCATTTATTGCTCATCCCTACTTGCCCTTAAGAAGGTCGAGATGAGCTGCCTTCTTGAACTACTGCCAATATGGTAATGGTCGTGGATTGGAACGTGCTGCCTAAGGAACCTTGGTGAGTTCCTACAGTGCATCCACCATTCCACTGACGTCATTGTCACTGAGAAGGTGGAAGTGAGCTGTCTTCTTGAACTGTTGCAGTGGAAGGGAGTTCCAGGATTTAGGTCCAGTGACAGTGAAGGAATGACAATACATTTCCAAGTCAGGATGGTGTGTGGCTTGGAGGGGAACTTTGAGGTGGTGGTGTTCCCATGTGTCTGCTGTCCTTGTCTTTTTAGATGGTAGAGGTCATGATTTAGGAAGATGCTATTGAAGGTGAGTTGCTGCAGTGCATCTTGTATATGGTACACACTGCTGCCACTGTGCTTTGATGATGGAGGAAGTGAATATTTAAGGTGGTGGATGGGGTACCAATCAAGAGCTTTGTCCTGGATGGTGTCAAGCTTCTTGAATGTTGCTGGAGCTGCACTCACCCAAGCAAATGAAAAGCATTTCATCACAATCCTGACTTGTGCTTTGTAGATTGTGGAGCCAGGAGCGAGTTATTTGCCTCACAATTCCAAGTCTCAGACCTATTCTTGTAGCAACAGCATTAATATGGCTGGTCCAGTTCAGTTTCCCCAAGGTAACCCCAAGGATGTTGATAGTGAGGGATTCAGTGATGGTAATGCCAATGAATGTTATGGGGCAATGGTTAGACTCCCTCTTGTTGGAGATGGTCACTGTCCGGCATTTGTGTGGCACAAATGTACTTGCCACTTGTCAGCTCAAATCTCAGTGTTGCCCAGGTCTTCTTACATGTGGCTGTGGATTGCTTCAGTATTTGAGGAATTGCAAATAATACAGAACATGGTGAAATCATCATCTGCGAACATCCCCACTTCTTATCTTATGACAGAGGGGAGCTCATTGGTGAAACAGCTGAAGATGGTTGTTCCTCGGTCACAACCCTGAGGAATTCCTAAAGCAATGTTCTGGCATGGTGATGATTGACATCAAACAAATACAACATTTTGTGCTAGTTATGACTTGAGTGGTGGAGAGTTTTCCACATGATTTTGATTGACTTCAATTTTTCTAGGGCTCCTTGATGCCACACTCTGTCAAATGCTTCCTTGATGTCAAGGTGCTGTCACTCTCATCTCACCTCTGAATTTCAGCACTTTTCCCATGTTTTGACCAAGCCTCCAATGAGCTCAGAAGCCAAGTGGCCCTGGCGGTATCCCAGCTGACCATTGGTGAGCAGGCTATAGGTGTGTAACTGCTGTTTGATAGCACCGTCGATGACACCTTCCAACACTTTGTTGATGATCAAGAGGAGGCTGATAGGCAGTCGTTAGCCAGATTGGATTTGTCCTGCTTTTTGTGGACAGCACATATCTGGACAATTTTCCACATTGTTGGGTGAATGCCAATGTTGTAGTTGTACTGGAAAGAGTTTGGCTAGGCGTGCGGCTGGTCCTGGAGCACATGGCTTCAGTACTACATTTGTGATTTGTCATGGCCCATAACCTTTGAAGTATCCAGTGCCTTCAACCATTGCTTGATATCTCATGGTATGAATCAAATTGGCTAAAGATTAATATCAGTAATGCTGGAGACTTGAAGAGAGTTTAAGATGGATTGTCCATCTGGCACTTCTGGCTGAAGATGGTTGCAAATGCTTCAGCCTTATCTTTTGCTCTGACGTGTTAGGCTCTACCATCATTGAGGATGGGAAGTCTCCTTCTCCTGTTTGCTATTGAATCATCCACCACCATTCACTAACTGGATGTTACAGGATTGGAGAGCTTTAATCTGATCCATTGGTTGTGGAATCGCTAAGTTCTGTCTATCACATGCTACCTCAACCTTTTGGCATGCAGGTTGTCCTGTGTTGCCACTTCACCAGGCTGACAGCTCATTTTTCAGGATGCCTGGTTCTGCTCCTGGAATGCCTGTTAGTATCTGGTAGGTTATGTTGATGAAGGTAATAAGGTGAACAGGTGTTGAGTGTTGATTAGTTAATTATACTCAGATGTATATAGAAAGAAGAGTTTCTCTGCTCACCGCCCGGGCCAGGAAGATGATCAACGTACTAAAGACCTGGAGGACATCCATAGTCATATGTTATAGGCACCAGCCCCACAAGGTTACCCAGTACAAGAAGGGGTAGGATTCCTTATACGCACAGGATAAGAGATGTTATGACAGAAAGCAGAATGGTTATGGTGGGTAGACAAAGCCTATATTTCGGAAAAAGGCTAAGACCACAAAGAAGATTATGTTGAGACTGGAGTGTGTAGAGCCCAACTGTCAGTCAAAAGGAATGCTCAACATCAAGAGATGCAAACACTTTGAGCTAGGAGGAGATAAGAAGAGGAAGGGCCAAGTTGTCCAGTTCTAAGCTGCATTCTTTGTGTTTTTTGGAGTACCGATTCACAATAAAATTTATCAAAAGTGAAAAGAAGAGTCAGCCAGCACCAGGGGAGAGGGTGTTGGTGTGGAGAAGCAAGCTCTGTGACAAGTAATAAACAGTCTCTACCAAAGCATCCTACTCTCAATGTCTGTTTCACAACCAGGTTTGGGAATTTCTCTAACAGTTGATAGCAGTGAGGACTGGGGACTCGGATTTACTTCCAGACAGAAGGCTTGTATTGGAGTTATATTTTTTTTCAGAGAATACTGTCATTGGAGACTCTTTGCAGAAAGATGACTGAAACCAGGTATAGAGTGGCAGGATATGATTTTCCACCACTGTCTTGTGAAATGGAACCTTATGATCAACAAAAGATAAAGTAGGTGTGTGGACACAGGTTATGCCTCCACTGAAAGAAAGCAAGAGACAATTCTGGCACTTCTGCTTCCTGTCAGGAGTCAAGTCAGCTGAACAGTGCTCTCGGAACTAAACACTCAGAAACTGGAGAAGCTTGACGTCATCCAGGACAAAGTAGAGTGCTTGATCAGTATCTCATCCAGCACCTTAAATATTCACAAGCTACACCTCCGATGCACAGTAGTAACAATGTATATCATAGGCAGAAGCTTTGGATTTTCTCTTGAGATTCATGGATAAAATTTATTTGAAAGAAGACTTATTGAATACCTTTGATGCTTGGTTAAACTTGATAAATTTTAAAAATTGATGTTTCTTCTGTAGAGTTTTATGATTAAATGGGATTGCAGCGATCCCACTTGGAAATTCTTAAATCTGTACTTGCCTTTAAATTATTGGACAGTGCGAGGATATGAAACATAGATAGGCTCTTTGTGTTAACTGCATATTGACTCAAAGAGAGAGATATGTTTTTGGATCAAATGTCCGAAGCCTTAAAAGAAATTTCTAGTTGCTCTTATAGCACAAACGGGCTCTCCAGCGGTGACACCAATGATGGAGGATACCATGTTAGTTGCACTTTGGGACCATTCATGGGCTGAATTTCATCACTGAAACCTTAGCAGGCCTCAAATAGTATCAACGTGAGAGATATGTGGGGCAGTTCCATCTCAATCCAGCTGTCCCTTCACCTCAAGGAGTCAGCCAGCATCTTTTGGGTAGCCACAGGGAGGAGGGCAAACAGCTGAACACCCCGGGGCCATCCACCCAGTTAACTCTAGGAGTGTCCCAATGATCCAACTGCCCTCTTCCTGTGAGCCAATCAGCTGCAGCTTCAAAGGCCAAGGCAGATGCACCTGCCCTACTGCTGTACACCTGAAGCAGGCTGGGGTTTTCCTGATCTCGCCACTCCAGATAACGCCCGCCAAGGTTATCACAGACCTCAGGTCATGCCATTAAACAAACTACCTCCACCCCTGCTGTTGATGTTGGATGTACCATGACATAGTGGTAGGATTAGGAAAAGTAAGAAATATAAGGAGCAAAATGGTGGTATGGGTGTTCAGATGTATATAATGTGCACAACTATAAATAGAATTTGGCCCATTCCACATCCCCTCTTCTGTTTATCTCCTTTTTATTAAGAACTCTGTTGGAGTCAGTCAGGTGACATACCATGATCCCTTCCCCCATTTATTGCTGATGTCACTATTGTGGGCATATTGTGTGTGTGTAGTCTGATTTCACTGCAGTGTCTGGCCATTTCATATCAAATGCGCCATCAGTGATGCCTCACCCGTCATATTGTCTGTGTTTGTGGGAGGCACTTTGTTCACATACTTTGCAGGATCCTGTATGCTCACTCTTGACTCTGTGACATAGAAGCAGAGGTGTTCTCCTATGTCCTATGCATGATTAAAAAGTGATTGTGTAGTTGAAGGACAGGAGTGTTAACGCATGGGGATGTATGATATGTCCTGGTACTCCATGCACTCTGTTACCTACCAAGGCTTCCATGCTATGGGCCCATACACTTAGGAACTGTATGTTACCGTCTGGCTGCCGCATTTGCGACTTCCTGACTGTGTACGTCTAATAAGCTGAGCAATAAGTGCAAGGAACTTGCTACTTTATGTTTAGAGAATCTGGCTCTCTCAGCCAAACTAGTGTCCTGGAGCCCAAACCTCCAGGCTTGAGAATTTTTTACTGCGACGTTTCCTGTGTTGCAGCCACGCGGTTCTCGTTTCACTGTACGGATGCAGTATTGTGCATCACCTCAACTAGCCGCGATCACTAATGCTAATTTCAAATGGTCATGTGTGATGGATCATGGCCAATCACAGCTTCAGACAATGCTGATGAGAGAAATGGGGTATAAGCAATAATGTACTGAAGCTTAAGTGTGTTCTATATTGGAAACTACGTATGACCCGTATGGCTTCTTGGTGTCAGAGATTTTTCAATTTGCCCAGGACCAGTGCTGCCCATAAGGGCACAATGTTGGCATTGAAGATGAGACGTGTTAATGGCTGGCATGCAATTGTTTGACTGTCATCATCCTCACATGGTCCATGCCCAGATTAAGGTGAGAAAAAAATGCAGGCCCCCACTCCTGATGAGGGTGGCAGAAGTCAGTGGAATTGAGAAGAAGGTGACAAAGAGGACTGACTCATCTCGACATGGATTGAGACCTGCCGAACATTCTCGGCTGTCTCACCCATCAGTTGTACCATTGGTGTCACTCAATATGTGGTCACATTGCTGGTCATAGATCGCCTTGAGGAGCATTGTCCAATTGAAGGCTACCACCTATGAACCCCCAGGCACGATAGTGGATCAGCTCCTACATCATGTACGTTCTTTTCTCAAATGGGATGCTGCAGAGATATTTGAAATTTCAGCACCTTTTGGATCTTTAATGGGAACATGCCCACTTCCAGACAAAACACCTCTCAGTGAGGCCACATTCTCCCAAGGTTTCATCAACCTTCAAAGGATCATGCTAAAGAGAGCATGATGTGGAATGACTGATTAATTTTGAACTGCGTTGTAGTCGATACCAGCTGCTTCAACTGATTTCATTGTTTTTTGACTAATATGTTGCAGTTTGGCACAACTCAGCAGCTTGCTAGGCCATTGCAGGGGCCAATCAAGAGTTAAGCACATTGCAATGATCCTGACATAAGGAAAGACAGAGATTTCTAATTGCGTTATAAAATTAAGGACTGAAAATACAATTTTAAAAAGGAACTGAAATACATTTGCACAATTGGGTGCAGTAACCACTGGCCCCCTGGGAGGCAAGGACACAGAATGTACTCCGGGTGGGGCACTTCAATGTCCATCATCAAGAACCACGACTGATTGGGCTGGGCATGGTTTTTATTCCCAATGTACAACATTGCAGAGATCAAATCAAATAATTTTCAGAAAATAGTTTTGATTTAGATGGCAAAATATCAAAGACAAGTGGGTGAATAACTCATAAAGGAACAGAATCAACCAACTGACACTAAAAAAAGCAATTCAGTCAACTACACAACAAATAGACTCAAGGTTGTCGGACTGAACCAAATGGGGATATCTCAGACATTGTGCATTAAGTAGCAAGGGAGATAAGAGCGAAAGGATCAAAAAGGTATGAAAAGAGGGAGACGAATTAGAAGGATTATCCAATGTGCTCATCATTGACCATGGATAATGGATGGTATAATAAGCTGGGCTAGCTTCCCAAGTTGCGCACTTTTCAGTTGTAAGGATGAAAATAAATTCCTTCCACTCTTATTATTTTTCCAATCCTTGAGAATAAATGCCTCCTCACTAAGGCTAAGAGAGATAGCTCCCTTAAGAAAATTGATGCTTCTGTTCTAGTGGGGGATAACCTTTACGCTGAGTTTAGTAGTCTTCACTCACTTGTAGCTTCAATATTGATAGTACATGTATTTATATTTCATTGCTGTCAATTCAGCCTCCTTACAATCTGTTTCATGCAGTACAAAGTGAATAACATTACAATTTCTACACTACAATTGTTTACCATTTTGGCACATGGTTTACATACATGCAGCAGTTTTTAATTTATTATGTTACGAATGCTATTCTTCAAACATTGGCTGGAGTTGGCCTGTGCTGGGATTCTCCGGTCTTGCTGCAATTAATGGAAATTTGGCTGAGCATCAAATTCTCCGTCTCACTGGCAGCAGAAGCAGAGCGTGGGAAACTGGAGAATTCCGGCTATTGCCTTTGATTCTGGATCAGCTGCCCATGTTAACCCTTAGGGCCTGATGAGTATTTCAGCTCCTTCTGAACCTATAATAACTAACTTCAGACATAGCTGTTTGGTCAACTTCTGCTGATCATCCAGATTTACTGAACAGGTACCCAATAGGCCATTAACATTACATCAAGATCTTATGTACAACTTGTGCCTCAATTTGCATCAATTCAGAAGGCTCATGCCTGATTCAGATGAGCAACTCACCGGGGCATGAAAACATATGGTGAAATATATCAGTGGGTGTGGGAAGTGAGATGGTGAGTACTTCACTACAATTTTAACTACCTCCTGTGTTCTACTGGGTAAAGGGAGTTAAAATTGGCCCTTATAGATGCAAGTCTGCAGTTAACTGTGAGTCTGGAAGATGGATGTCCTGCTGAACAGCAGTTGAATTCATGGATTATGTTTCTGCTTTGAGTTTATAGATGGAAACATTATTAAGGTGATATGGGGGCGTATTGTAATGTCACTGATCTGTATAATAATGGACCCCTGAGGATTTAGTCCTGTTGTTATTGAGTAATGGTAATATTAAAAGAAGTACAAAAAATTTCAATGACCCTATTAAGCAAAAGAATAATTATTTTAAATTATCCATTACTTTTAGTGGAAACATAGATGCAATTTTGAGCCAGGAAACCCTTCATATTTGCTTTCTATCTGTTTTACACTCTCAACTACGCTTCCATTAAAATTAACACATGACAGAACATTTGTAAGTACTTTACCTTCTTGATGACTGTGCAAAATTCCACTGTAGTATTCTCTCCCTTATATATAAAGAAATCAACCATATTGTGAAGCTAAAATCTAGTCCTAGATCTTCCATTTGGCGTCTCATTATTTTATGTTAAGTTTAATTCATCAGGTTTAAGTCTCTGGTGTACTGTGACTGCTAAGGGGTTTCTTCAGCATTTGATTGGTATTCCAATTAGCTTTCAGGAAGAGTCTCTGTTGTGTTCTGGTTGTCAGTTTATTACAGTACATTGATCTCCACAAAATATATCACACACCCTCTGAGAGAGAAAGAGAGTGCCATTGGGTTCTTTCAGGTTTTTAGCAGTTAGAAAAATTCAGGCTACGTATTTGGATTTTAGAATAAATAAAGTAACAGCTTTGAAAATTTTCCCCCTAAATTTATTAACTATGAATGGTCACTTATCAGCTATTTTTGTTTTGATGAAGCTCTGTTACTATGCTTGATCATTTACCTTCTCACAGTGTAAGTGTGAGGTAAGTTTTATTTGATTGCTTACCTAATTGTGCTGAGGTTGTGCTAACTATATGTGACCACTAATTAAGTAGTTATACAGTGATACATAAATACACTATTTGTTAGCTATGGGCCCTGATGTAAATTAGGAATTGGATTCACTCAAATTCGAGTTAAGCAGTACCATGATACGTGGGCTCATTTCTGCTGCTCCATTTCATCTCCTGTTTCCTGAGAATATTTTTTGCAGCGTTGCATTTCTTTCTGCACTTCTGTCCATTTCTCGTCTCCTCATCAATGATGTTGGAAAGTGCAGGTCACTTTGATTTCAGCAGAAGACACTAGCTGTACTGATGTTCCTTCATCAGTGCTGTGAGTTGACTACTTATATTTGACAAAGCAGCTGTTCTGTTCTTTATATTGAAAGCTGTACCACAGGCAGTGGATCAAAATAATGATGACCATAACAATACTGTGGCTCCTACAACTTTCATCACAGCTTTCTGGGAAAAAAAGTTTTATTTGACAAATGGGGGAGGACGATCAAGAACTGAAGTAGAGTGAGTGGTTTCATCATTAGTTTTGCTGAAATGAGAATGTGTCATATGAATTATTAGCACATAGAAACAATGGGGGCGATTCTCCCAAAAGTGCTGAATTGGTGGGAAAACTGTTCTAGATCACAACTGTTTTCTCAGTTCAGCTTCTCATTCGAATCTCCGCACTTTGTACACTGCAGAGGTCACAATCGTGAATCTCATTAAAAACCAGGGGGGGGGCGGAGCCTATTCTCACCAAAGAGCCTGAAATTGGCAGGATGAACGGGAACCTGCGCATGTGCACATCGCTGGGAGATCGCAGAAAAGACCTCCCAGCATCAAGATCACTGCCATTCAATCTCACAGACGTCGCTGGCCTCCACAACCCCCAAACACACACCGAAGGCCTCATCACTGTCCCTCACAACCCCTCCACAGACATCGCTGCCCTCATCGCTGGCCTCCACAACCCCTCCACAGACATCGCTGGCCTCATCGTTGGCCTCCACAACCCCCACACACACACATCAAAGGCCTCATCACTATCCCTCACAACCCCTCCACAGACATCACTGGCCTCCACAATCCCCCACAGACATTGCTGGCCCCACAACCCCGCCACAGATATCGCTGGCCCGCTCCCCCGTCTCCCCCCACACACAGACATGGCTGCCCGTTCCCGTCATGCTCCCATGGATCCGGATAATGCGGATACCCAATCCCTCCATCCCTTGAGCATACTGTCTCACTGCTGCCCTGCAGAGAACAAGCGTTATGCTAACATGCACAACCCCAGCTTGTGATCATTCCCTCTCTTGAATGGGAGCCTTGAGTATTGCACCCCCCTGGACTCAGCAGCTAATCGATTAGGAGCCCTGAGTATTGCACCCCCCACTGGACACAGCAGCCTATTGAATGGCAGCTAATCAGCACCCCGAGGAATGAATGACACGCAACTGAATGCAGTCTTCAAAATCTCTCACAAATATTTGTTGCCAACAGGCCCTTGAGTGGCCATACTAACTGCACCTGCACTCCCCTAATACCCTCATCATCGACACGGATGCCATCATCTCACGTGAGAACACCATCTACCAGGTACACGGTACATACTCTTGCAACTCGGCCAACATTGTCTACCTGATACGCTGCAGGAAAGGATGTCCCGAGGCATGGTACATTGGGGAAACCACGCAGACGCTACGACAACGGATGAATGAACACCGCTCGACAATCATCAGGCAAGACTGTTCTCTTCCTGTGGGGAGCACTTCAGCAGTCACGGGCATTCAACCTTGGATCTTCAAGTAAGCGTTCTCCAAGGCGGCCTTCACGACAGCGCAGAGTCGCTGAGCAGAAACTGATAGCCAAGTTCCGCACACATGAGGACGGCCTAAACCGGGATGTTAGATTTATGTCACATTATCAGTAACCCCCACAGCTTGCCTCCTGATCTTGCAGAATCTTACTAGCCGTTCTGTCTGGAGACAATACACATCTCTTTAACCTGTGTTTAATGTTCCCTCCACCCACTTTATCTTTAAGACCTGGCTGGCTGTAGAGATTTGCATTCTAATTAGTATTCTGTAACTTGATGTTGTGTCTCTGTGCACTGTTGGAGAACAGATTTTCACTCCATCTGACGAAGGGGCAGCGCTCCGAAAGCTTATAGTATTTGCTACCAAATAAACCTGTTGGACTTTAACCTGGTGTTGTGAGACTTCTTACTGTGCTTACCCCAGTCCAACGCCGGCATCTCCACATCATGACTCCCCTAATACGCCAGAGCTGCATATTAACTGCAGGAATGGACACACAACCAGTCACACCACAAAAATGTCTGCGCGCAAACCTGCTCCCAGATTTTCAGAGGCCGACCAGGAGCACCTGCTAGATGCCGTGGAGGAGAGGCGTGAGCGGGTCTTCCCCAGCCACGGCCCTCACCCAAGGGGTGCCTCTGCAATGGCATTGTGGGAGGAGGTGGCAGAAGCAGTGAATGCCAGGAGCCTGACACCGGACTCTGTCAGGCAGTGTCGCAAAAAAATGTACAACCTTCTGTGAGCAGCAAGGGAGAGTGGGCATCCCACTTGGAACCCCGCACATGCTTGGCACGGATCTCCAACTCTGCTTAGACACTTGAAGGGCATGCAACAAGTGACCCTTCCCCCAGGAACAGAATCTAACCCCTTCCCCTCACCCCTCAATGAGCAGCCTTCAGTGGTGACCACTTTCCCTGAAATTGTCAGCTCAACGCCTGATACACAGGCACGCATTGCGCACCATGCACTGCAATATATTGATGCTTGCTATCCACCTTATGTTCCCACAGGAAAAGAACATCAACAACGCACGAGAAACGACACAGACTGGTGGTTGTGTGCCTGACCTGTGGCAGCTGGCCAGCATGGAGGAGCGTGCCATGGAGCTGGCAGGGGTTGATGGGCCATCCAGAATGGTCACCGACAGCCAGGTCGGCATCCAGCATGTTAGTAACCTTCAATCTTGGTCCTCCTCTAAGTAAGTGTGATGCTGCATGGAATGTTTTGCCTCCCTCCTCCTAATGTGTGTTCTTTTTTACAACTCTGGACCCAGAGGAGCCTGGCCCTTTGCGTGTTGCCGCCACCCCCGCTGCTCTGGAGCAAACCGCCCACGACCCCCCGGGATGACACCTCAGAGGGAGGCACTGAGGAATCCTCCGAGGGCAGCACCACTAAAGCGGCACCGGCACATACCACACAACCCACCAACACAGAGACAATCACCACAGTGGGTACCTTTACTGTTGAGGCTTCTGGGTCACGAACTGATGAGCACATCACAGACACTGATGCACTTTGGGTGGGGGCGGGCACATCCGAGGGTTCGGGCACACGGAGGTCTGCCGGAGGCCAGGATTCAGCTGTCCACCCCCAAGAAAGCTGCTGGGCCTCTGGGTTTGTTCCTCCCAAGGCTGGTGGAGATGCATCAGGAAACCCGGGGAGTTGTGAAAGGGTTGTCAGCAACCATGCTGCGACTGCAAGGCTGTTTAGGGGAGTCAAACAGAGTGCTGTTGCAGGAGGTGGTGCCGACACAGCGTGAGACCCAGGCCAACACAGCAAGGGTGGTGACCGCAATGGAAAGTCTGGCTCAGGGATCTGTCCTCATAGGTGACAGGGTGCAGGCCATCCTGGAGACACAACGGGCCACGGGCGAGTATGTTTCTGGGATCCAGGAGGCACAGCGGTCGATGGCCATGGGTGTCGAGGGCATGTGGGAGACACAGCTGGCCATGGCTGGGACTCTCGCTGGCATTCTAGAGATACAGCAGGCCATGGCTGTAAGCCTCGACAACTTAGCTCAGTCTCAGAGGGCTACAGCTGAGAGGCTCCAGAGCCTGGCTCACTCATTGAATGCTGTAGCGGAGGGGCTCCGGAGCTTGGCCGAGTCTCAGAGGGCCAGGGCTGAGGGATCACACATCATGGGGCAGATACATGTAGGCCTCGATGACTGGCAGAGCCAGGGGATGCCGGAGCTTCTGGAGCTCAGTCCAGCTACCCTGGCATCCCATGGAGTGCCCCCAAGGCCTCTGGGCACCCGAAGGGAGGGGGAAGGGCTTGAGCCCATGCCGGGGTCTTCCACCCAAGAGATCCCGAGACCTTCCGACTCCCCCCTTTCTCACACCGGGACATCTCAGGGCCAGCGGGATGAACAGGGTGGTACCGAAACAGTGCCACCTGCAAGTCAGCCGGGGCCCTCCAGGTCCCAGCCACCCAGGGGACATGAGCCAAAGGCATCACAGGCAACGGGGCGTGGATCACAGCTGGAGACCTCCACCTCCGATGTGCATCCTGGTTTCGCACCGAGAAGAAGCAATAGCCAGCACAAAGTTAGAAGGTTGTAGTTGTAGGTCAGAATTAGTTAGGGTTTGGTAATCATTTTATGCTAAGAACACAACAAACTGTTAATTGCACATCACGCTGTGGTTAATGTATTTCTGATTCTCTTCCCTTTCCCCGCTGCTGGGCGATGTTGTGAAGAGCGCAGAAAACGATGATGATGCGTGAAGCACAGGGTCATACTGGAGGGCTCCCCCCGTTCCAAGCAGCGGAACCGCATCTTCAGCAGGCCGATGCACCACTCAACGACGGACCGGGTGGCTGCATGGGCCTCGTTGTAGCGGGTCTCCACCTCGGTCTCGGGCCTCCGCACAGGTGTTCATCAGCCATGACCTTAACGGGTATCCTTTGTCACCCAGTAGCCATCCCAGAATCTGGACTGGTCTTCAAAGAGGCCAGAGATGTTCGACTGCCTGATCACAAAGCTGTCATGGACACTCCCTGGGTGGCATGCATCGACCTGCATGATCTTCATTTGATGGTCGCAGACAGTCTGGACGTTCAGGGAGTGGAACCCCTTCCTGTTCAAAAATTGCTGCGGTCCTGCATGAGGGGCCCACAAGGCGATGTGTGTCCCATCCACTGCGCCCTGCACATTCGGAACCCCTGTGATTTATGCGAAGCTGAGAGCCCAGACCTCCTGCTGTGCACGGCCCACATCAAAATTAATGAACAGCCCTGCCCGGGCATACAGGGCATCTGTGACCTGCCACACACATCTGTGCATGGAGGCCTGGGAGATCCCAACTAGGTCGCCACTGGGTGCCTGGAATGGTTCGGAGGCGTAAAGATTCAGGGCAGCCTTCACATTAACAGGGAGCGGGTGGCCGCCCCTCCCCTGAGGTTCCAGGTGTGCGCGCACCTCACAAATGTGTTGCACCGTGGCCTTGGAGAGCAGCAGCCAGCAATGGCACATCTCCTCCGAGAGGGCCTCGAAGGAATTGTGGGGCCTGTACCCCCTTGCCTTTGGCACCCTCCACCTTCTCTGCACCCTGTCGGGAGCTTGCCCACCCATCTCCTGGCCCTCAGCAGCAGCCCCCTGCCCTCCTTCCTGTGGGACTGGTAGTGGCTGCTCCTGCATGGGTCTCTCCATGCCCGCCACCTCCTGAGCTACCGCCGCCTCCTCCTCCTCCGTCCCTGCCGCCACCAACATGGCCAGCTCCAGATCAAGCAAACCGAGATCCATCTGCACAATGGGGTTTGGAAAGAGCATAGAATGACGGATTATTATCATTGGCTGCATAGACCCAGCACCACCCCAATCTCTCCATGGTGCCATGCGTGGCCCGATTAGGGTTGTGTGAGATTCCCATCATGACAAATGCAGCACAGATCATGCAGGTCGGTGTGCAGCCGTGGGCAATGCGCACCCTTGAGCCATTGCTATGTGTGCAACTGCAGCACGCATTACAGGCATGTGTTGCTGGTCCATGTCACAGGGCAGAGACAGACTGCAAAGCAGCACCAGATGTGTGCCCAGTGACAGCAGATTCCGTGCAGTCCATGTCTGCATCTCTGCACCCCGGCCTGGAGCAGCAGCTGCTTCATCTGGTTAGGCCTCAGTCAGCACATGGTTCACTCCTCCCCCACCCCAGAACACCAGCGCTCAGTTGAATCCCTGACCACACCCCGTGGCAAGACAATGTCACTGCAAAGTGCTGTGAAGTGGGGAGGGTGAGCGGAAGCCCTCGAGGCTGCTTCCCACACTGCGCTACAGCGCTGCCCGGGAGGGGAGGGGGGGTGGGGGGAGGGGGGGAGGTGGAAGCGGGAGCCCTCAAGGCTGCCTCCCACACTGAGCTAGAACACTGCCCTGGAAGGGGAGGAAGCGGGTGCCCTCGAGGCTGCCTCCCACACAGTGCTACAGCGCTGCCCAGGAGTGGGGGGGGATGAGTGGGAGCCCTCAAGGCTGGCTCCCACACTGCGCTACAGCGCTGCCCAGGCCCCCTCCCACCCCAGATATCACTGGTCCATGGGCCAATACCTGAAGGCAGTAGGAGGAAGGCCACCAGGCATCTCCAGGGCCTGTCTGCAACATCCCCCGGGCTCCGCTAGCAGCACTTACCTCCTCACACCAGTTCAAGGCTGCCACGCCAGGTTGAGACTTTTAAATACCTACTCTGATTCGCGGCAAAGTTACATCACGCCAAAGAGGTGGGAGATGCAGATGTGGGCGGAGATTGCCATGTCGATCCCGATAATGGCATGTAAAGGTATGTAAACTCAGTTTTCAGTGAGTTCCCGGTGATGCCATTTTTCTCCGGTTGGGAGATGCGCGCAAGTCGTAAAAGCTGGTGGGGAACCCACAAAATGGCCAACATATGCATCTCCCAGCCCAACCCGCCAGAAAAAGTTGCAGGTCGCGATGGGAGAATCGCGGCCAATGTTACATTTTCAAGATATAGGACGGGAGTTTCCAGCCGCGCGCACCCCAAAACCAGAAAATCCCGTCCAAGGTCAACGGACCTTTCCACGGTCTGCCCCTTGTCCGCTGCAATTTTCCTGGCAGGCGGAATAGGAAAATCCGCCCTTAATCTGAACAGTTAAGCCTTCTAATTAGTACATCACACAACTGTGCACAGTGACACACTAAAGCTATCTGTAGAATACATTCAATGCCATGCTTTTCTCATTGGTTCAAACAAACAACTTAACCATATTGATTAGTTGAAATAGAGATCAGTATAGATCCCACAAAAAACCCACAAGAGAGCACACACTTGTTACAACAATAACTTGTGTTATACAGCTTATGTAGTATTAAAAACAAGATGCTTCACATATGGAAATAGGACAGCCTTTGTCTGCACCTCCACTCACCCTGGCAGGTGGGGAGGGCCTACTTGGAGCACAGGCACTGGATGCCCACTTCCAGGCAGTTCATCTGCCTCCATCTTGTCGGGAAACCGGAGGGCGACTGGAAAATCCCAATTGGTCTCCTCAATCCTTGCTCAACAAGATTCTTACTGAGCCTAATCTCATGCAGGCCCTGAAGCTGTGTTGGTCAAGATGGGAATAAGGTTAAGCTGATGAATTTAGGTAAGGAAAAATGGGAGCAGCTTAAGTAGACCAAAAAGACCAGTGGGCAAATTTTCCCATTCCGCCCACCATGGAAATTGTAGTGGGTGAGGGAAGTTGGAACATCAGCTGGCCTCATAATGTTTGGCCCCCATCTACATCGGTTCCTGACATTGGTCATGCCTGAAAATACAGCCCCGCATTGATTGATACTTCCAATAACTAATCAGTGGTTAAGACACTGGAGACAATTATTAATCCGAGCAAGGGAAAAAGTTGAACATAATCCAAAATATCACTGTTGGAGTTCAATTTCTTTGGAGTTTGTGACCTCTGCTACTTCATGAAATTTTTAGGTTCTCTGGAAAAAAGAATAGCAAATCATGGCAACATAATATTTTTTTCTAGAATTATGTCAAATTTAACTCAGTTTGCCAAAAACCAATGAAGCATACTGAGAAAAAAATATGCTAATGTACTTTTGTTGCCATAAGACATTGGCCTGGAATTTGTGATGAGGACAATGGTGGGGCTCTGAATGCTCACTGTGATAATGGAAGAAATCTTCTAGAGTACATATGCATGCAGTTAAAGAAAAATCTAGAAGTTTCTTTCAGAGATACCCCACTCATTCATGGCTGTGTAGTTTCACTCCTCACCAGAAGACTTGACGTTGAAATAACCACAAAGGTGGGCACTTGATAAACCCCCACACTAATCCTGTTCTAAGAACAAAAGAGAAAGTTAATGCTGGTGCAATTCGGAGTTATCACACGCATCGGATTACAATGGATATATAGAACATAGAACAGTACAGCACAGAACAGGCCCTTCAGCCCACGATGTTGTGCCGAGCTTTATCTGAAATATGTCACAGGAATAAGCAAATTGGTCTAACCATTCCATGCTGGGGTGGGATTTTCTGGCTGCGCTCGCCTCAAAAATGGAAAATCCTGCCCGAGGTCAACGGACCTTTCCATGGTCCACCCCTCACCCGCTACAATTTCCATGCTGGGCGGAAGGGGAAAATTTGCCCACTGGTCTTTTTGGTCTACTTAAGCTGCTCCCATTTTTCCTTACCTAAATTCATCAGTATAACCTTATTTTCATATCCGCCTCATGTGCTTTTTTTCATTCATTCGTGGGACATGGGCGTTGCTGACTGGCCAGCATTTCTTGCTCATCCCTAGTTGCCCTTTGAGGGCAGTTGAGAGTCAGCCACATTGCTGTGGCTCTGGGGTCACATGTAGACCAGACCGGGTAAGGACGGCAGATTTCCTTCCCTAAAGGACATTAGTGAACCAGATGGGTTTTTCTGACAATCGACAATGGTTTCATGGTCATTAGTAGATTCTTAATTCCAGATTTTTTTTATTGAATTCAAATTCCACCATCTGTCATGATGGGACTTGAATCTGGGTCCCCAGAACATCAGCTGAGTTTCTGGATTAATAATCTAGCGATAATACCACTATACCATTGCCCCCTCCTTCTCTAGCTTCCCCTTGAATGCATTGCTACTCTTGGCTTTGACCACTTCCTGGGATAGCAAGTTCCACATTTGCACCATATTTTGGATAAAGAAGTTTATTCTGAATTCCCCATGGGATTTCTTGGTGACTATCTCATATTGATAGCCTCTGGTTATGACCTTCCCCATAAAGGGAAAATTCTCTCTGCCTCCATCCTATCAAAACTTTTTATAATCTTGAAGACATCTATTAGGTCCCCCTGAGTTATCTATGTATACCTGTACATTTCTGTTGTCTGATTTTCTAACACAATAAAAGTTCAGCAGTAATTATCACAACTTCTCCTCTAGCTCTAAAAAATTGGATTTTACAAGTGTAGAGTCCAAAGAAAATTGGAGATTTTAAAAAATAAAAATGTTCTTTCCGTTTTACTGTCTGTTTTTTTTAATCTCTCTCCCTTGAACGCATTACTATTTCCCAATCTTTATTTTGTTTTCTCGACATCATAGAATCATAGAAACCCTACAGTACAGAAAGAGGCCATTCGGCCCATCGAGTCTGCACCGACCACAATCCCACCCAGGCCCTACCCCCACATCCCTACATATTTTACCCGCTAATCCCTCTAATCTACGCATCCCAGGACACTAAGGGGCAATTTTAGCATGGCCAATCAACCTAACCCGCACATCTTTGGACTGTGGGAGGAAACCGGAGCACCCGGAGGAAACCCACGCAGACGCGAGGAGAATGTGCAAACTCCACACAGACAGTGACCCGAGCCGGGATTCGAACCCAGGTCCCTGGAGCTGTGAAGCAGCAGTGCTAACCACTGTGCTACCGTGCCGCCCAGACAAAATCAGACAACAGAAATCATTTAAATCTAATTTATATTCCCTGATTTATATTTCCTGGTTTGGATCAAGCATGTCTCAGTGAGATTCTTCAATCAACCAGCTGAAGAGTCTCATGCCCTGTTCACACTTGTCACAGATGTCGTGCAGAGGATACTCTGTTGAAACAAACACCTTCCTAGGGGAAATAATAAGAAACAGGAGTAGGCCATCTAATGCATCGAGATTGTTCTGCTTTCTTTAGATATACATGGTCAGGCTTGCAAACAGAATCTACGACATTCGGATGCTGGCAAAAGCAAAATTGATTTGTCGATCTGCCCACATCTATCACAACAGGGGAGCATATTCCTTGTGAGCCCAAGAAAACAGAACAAGAATTAAGAGCAGGTGTAGGTCCTTCAGCCCATCGAGCTGCTCCACCATCCAATGAGATCATGGCTGATCTGATTATGGCCTCAACATGACTTTCCAGTCTGTTCCCCATAGTTGATCAAAAATCTGTCTTGAACTCAGCCTTGAACATATTCAATGACCAAGCTTCCACTGTTCTTGAGGGAAAGAGTACTCCACAGGCTTACAATCCTCTGAGAGAAAAATCTCTCCTCATCTCAGTCTTAAATGGGAGGTCCCTAATGTTTAAATTGTGTCCCTTTGTTCTAGACACCCCTTGGGCGATCATCTTCTCAGCTTCCAACCTACCAGGTTCCCTCAGATTCAAGGCGAAATAGGGATTGCTCCATTTCAGCTCTCTCAAACCTTTATTGTCAGGAGATGGTCCAGTACATTCCTTTCATAGTTTTTCCCACCCTCCTCATGCCAACCCATTGCTTCTTCCACAATCCTAATGCTTTCTGTTGCATCCATTCATATTATTTTCAAGACCCTGTATGCTGACAAACCCTCAAATCCCTGGGGCAATTGGCAGCAAGGTGAGCAACTTATAAATGTTTCTAGCTAGTGTCCATTTGTAATTTTTCAATTGGGAGTTTATTTTTTTGCATTCACCATTTTATTTCAGTAATACGATTTATTGATGAGCTCAATGCTGCATCATGTTTTCTTCCCAGAATCTCCAAGGCTACAGTTTGGAATGACACAGTTCACTTTTATGACCTCGTTCTCTCCATTTTCCTTGGCTAGCGATGTGGCCAACCAGAGCCAGGCTATGCTTCTCCCAGAGAATTTGATTTTTGACAAGTATCCAGCACCTTGAAGGCTACTGTGTGTCAGGAGAGGTAAGGATAGCTATCAACCTTGGCTTGGCATTCAATTGATTATGGTACCAAGAAATACGAGAAAAACTAGTCAGTGGGGTTGGTGCCAATTGTGACTGGAGTCACATGTGATACAGAGAACAATGTTCATCTTTATTGGGGGGTCATTCATCAAATCCCCCTAACCACCCTCTGTTCTACACCCATCTCTAATGGTGCAATAATGGTGTTGTCCATCTTTTATTTATAAAAACTGATGAAGTACTATTTAAAATGTTTTCAGTTCCTCCCACTCAAAACAAACTAACTTTGTTTATCTTAGACCCAAACCTTCATGTGCCTTTTACTATTAAATATTCCATTTTGTAGTCTATCTATATGCTTTATAGTATTAACATTGTGGATACAAAATATTTCCTTTCTCCATTTGCAGGAGAAGATAATGCATGGAAGCTGGGAAAGAAGTGAGATGGTGGGAGGAACACACATAGATCTCACCAAACTTGAGAAGAAGATATTGGAAATCAATGAGACGGTAAGACCTAACAATATTGGAGGTAACAAGGTTAATGGCATCTATAAGTTATGTAACTGCTTAGCACTTTTTGCCCTTCATATAGCATAGGGGCGGCACGGTAGCACAGTGGTTAGCACTGCTGCTTCACAGCTCCAGGGGCCTGGGTTCGATTCCCAGCTTGGGTCACTGTCTGTGTGGAGTTTGCACATTCTCCTCGTGTCTGCGTGGGTTTTCTCTGGGTGCTCAGGTTTCCTCCCAATTCCAAAGATGTGCAGGTTAGGTTGATTGGCCATGCTAAAAATTGCCCTTAGTGTCCTGAGATGCGTAGGTTAGAGGGATTAGTGGGTAAATATGTAGGGATATGGGGGTAGGGCCTGGGTGGGTTTGTGGTCGGTGCAGACTCGATGGGCTGAATGGCCTCTTTCTGTACTGTAGGGTTTCTATGATTTCTATAAATAATTTCACCTTCAGTCAATTTCAGAACCTCAACTGATGCAGTCAACTTTTTTATTCCTATCCCAAATCTTTGTCCATTTCCTTTAGGTGCTTCTTTGTCTCTGTCTGTATCTCAGACACACTCCCTTATTTCACACCTGGTGGGTAAAAAATGGTTCGGCGGGCAGTTAAAATTACTCAACTTGTCTATCAATCCTGGAGCTAACAGAAGCTGCTCAGTCTGGACTTTTACCTACTCTCCTGAGCAACCAATAAGGACACTGGTCCTTAAGAGCATATGCATATTGGACCCAGACCAAGTCATCAGGACCTGACTGAAATTCTAACCCGATACCCTGAGCGGAAAACAGCAGCAAGCTTCCAGCAGGCCAGCACAATGGTGAAGAAGACTTGGACCAGAAGAGGATTAAGGTCAGTAAAGGATTGATGCCAGAATAACATTGTGACCAGGAGATGAACAAGATCAGTAGAGAATCAGAACAAGAGAATCAGTCCAGAAGAGAATTATGCTAGAAATGGCACACATATGTTTTGTTTTTATTTACCTTGTTGTGGGGTTGGGGGTTGGGGTTGGGGTTGGGTTGGGTTGGGGTGGGGGGGAGGGGGGGGGGGGGGGGGGGGGCGGAGGAGGAGGTCATGGCTGCTCTGATTTGAACTTCAGCTCCACATTTTTGCCTTACTCTGATGACCTTTCACCTTCTTGTTTATCAAATAATCTAGCTAGCTCTGCTTTAAATGTGTTCAAAGACACTGCTTCCACTGCCCTTTGAGGACTCACAACCGTCTGAGAGAAAATATTCTCCTCACCTGTTTTAAATTTAAAAGTTAAAGTTTATTTATTAGTATCACGAATAGGCTTACATTAATACTGCAATGAAGTTACTGTGAAAATCCCCTATTCTCCACACTCCAGCACCTGCTTGGGTACACTGAGGGAGAATTTAGCATGGCCAATGCACCTAACCAGCACATCTTTCGGACTGTGGGAGGAAACCAGAGCAAGCGGAGGAAACCCACGCAGACACAGAGAGAACATGCAGACTCCGCATAGACAGTGGCCCAAGCCAGGAATCGAACTCAGGTCCCTAGCGCTGTGAGGCAGCAGTGCTAACCACTATACCACCGTGCCACCCCTCATTTTTAAACTGGGACCCTAGTTCTGGATTGTCCCACAAGAAACATCTTTTCCACATCTACCCTGTCAATACCCTTCAGGATCTTGTATGTTTCAACAGAAATACTCCCTTGAGACTACAAAGGTAGGTTGAGCCTAGCTGCCTTGAAATCGCCCCCCATCTCTGATTGCTCCACTCTCTTGGGATGGCCATGGCAATCAATCCCAACAATTACTTGCCATTAATAGGTGGAAGTTAAAATATCCCGGGACCAGGATTTTATGGTCCTACCATAGTGTGTCTCCCCCAGCAGATGTGGAGGGGCATTTAAATTATTGCTTATTTTGGCGGGACCATAATATCCCACAAGGTGTGAGGGGTTGTAAGACCCTGGCCCTGGTCTCACTTATAGAGTAGCTATAGTGCTGCTCATGTATGAAAGACTGGTACAGTCATAAATTGGGGTATTTTAGGGCAAATTAATCATGTCCCTTTTTCAGCCAGATGGGTTGCAATTTGTGTTGACCAGAGTTGATGATTCGTGATGATTTCAGCATGTAATCCAGAATGAGACATGCTGCTGACAGCTCAAAAAGGGAGGCAAGTGGCATGTGTCTGGTCAACACCTGCTTCAGTGGGTAGGTAGGATTGTAGTGGTATTGTCACTGGACTAGTAATCCAGAGTCCCAGGGTAAGGCTCTGGGGACCTGGGTTTAAATCCCGCCATGGCAAATGGTAAAATTTGAACTCAATTACAAAATCTGGCAATAGAATTTTAATGATGACTATGAAACCATTGTCAATTGCCATAAAAAATCTATCTGGTTCAGTAAGGGAAGGAAATCTGCCATCCTTGCATTCTGGCCTACATGTGACTCCAGATCCACAACAGGATGGTTGAAGTGTGTTCTGAAATAGCCCAACAAGCCATTCAGTTCACGGCAAGTAGGAATGGACAATAAATGTTGATCCAGCCAGCATTCCATGAATGAATACAAAACATATCAAAGACAGCCTGCACATCTTAAAAGGGAACTGCACACATTAACAGAAGTTGCTGCAGAGAGTCTGTGGAAAATCTGAGAGGAAGGTAAAACACAGAAAATAGAGCAACAGGCAAGAAGAAAGCTTTCCTGGGTTTTCTGATGTGGTACTGAACTTATTCATCCGGAGGTGATGTGCAATGCTTCCACTGAGAAATGAACAGGACCAGATGATCAAGGAGATTGATTCCTAGAGCCTGGCCCTGATGTGCTGGCAGGAGTGCTGCAGAAAAGTCCAATGACCTCATGCAGGTAGCCTAGGTCAGTGAACGCACCTTCATGTGTGATCTCTGACACACCTTAAATGTTTAATCACTTGCCCAACAGCAATTCCCAGCAAACAGAGCTCAGGTCTACTATCCAGACACTCCACCCCACCTTCACCAATCTCCCAACTACGCCAGCCTCATACCCCACCTCTCACTTTCTCCAGCTATGGAAAACACAACATCCAAACTCAGTGCAATTGTAATGATACTGCGCTATGAATATGTTTTACGTTTCTGTAGACTGATTTAAGATGCAGTGTTTTGTAACAAGCAGTTGATTTGCCTGGGAAGGAATACAACAGATGCTGAGAAAGCAGGATAATTGCTCATTTTTGCCACGGAAGTGTATATTTAGCAGAAGGCTTAATGAGTTTGGTAAATTACAGTCATGGAAGGTAAGTTAGATATACAGGGACAGAGTCATGTGATATTAGGATATTGAGAGGAGTTAGGCTTGTAGCAGTGAATCAGTTTCATTTTCATTTTAAACAAAGGGCAATTGCTGACAAGCTGGTTGAAGTCAGAGGTCGTCTGCAAGTGGCTGTAACTCATTCCCTCACTCTCAAAGCTCCAAGATGATTAACAAAGGTTAAAGCAAATATGCCTGGGTTTTGCTAACTATGTTTAAAGTGTGTTTTAAGTCTATAAGAGACATATTGCTTAATTGGAATTGATATAGTGATAAGTTAGAACTTAGAATTGCTTCCTTTCATTTTAAGTATTGTTCAACTCTTAAAGGCTAAGCTCATTCATTTGTTATAGTTAAACTGTGTTGTTAAATAAAATTTGTTTTGATAAAAGCTCCCTATTTGTCAGTAGAATCATGCCTGGAGCAAAATCTTATCCTTGCACTGATGCCAAATAGAAACATTTTTGGGGTCTAGCCTAGCTTCATAATATATCTTGGGTTCTGATTTGGCACCTTAACACAACACACACACTGACATCCTTCCCTCTCTCTTACAGAACAAAGTGGCCCACTACAGGGGTTAGCAGAGCAATGCTGGTGAAGCTTTTGAGGAGATAGCACACCACTTCATGAACACAGCTGTAAAAGAGGTTGTTTCATCCAGTCACTGAGAACATTGAGGCCGCTGGTATGTTCCTGCTTTAATTCTCTTCTCAAATCTTGCATCACCCTTGCTCTAAATTCTGGCGTGAAACATAAATTGCATGACCACAGATCTCTTTATTTTCACTGCACCCTATTTCCTCACTCCAACTCCTCTGTGCTGCATTTCTGCTTCCAGATACCAAAGAACTGATGCCTGGCCTGCCCTTGAGGAAGGATGAAAGCTACACCTGAGTGCTGAAAAAGATGGACCTCCACTTGATCTGATGCTTGCAGCTGCCAGCTTGGTTGCTGGTATCGTGCATACCTATAGTGTCAGAATCTGCCATGCAGTGAGTGATTGGACATAAGTAAGACCACGGGGAAAGGATAATTCATATGCAGGTCACTAACGAGTTTTGAAACAGAGGACTTAAGTGAGGTCTTAGGTGAGGTGAAATATGAGAACATTAATGGTTGTGCACATGGACTTCAGCTGTAACTTAACACAAGGGTTCATGCAGGACGTGGGGCTCATCAATTCTAGTGTGGAAATGGTGGTCAACTCTGTGACAGCACTTTTATTTCCAATGTCTGATTGTGCAGCATCTGGTGGCTGATGTCTCAGCTTTAATTGCAGCACTGGCAGAATTCATCCACTGTCACAGTGCTGCTGTGAAAGTTCATACTGAGGTCATGAGATCCATGCTTGCTGCCACCATGCCTATGGGTATCAGTGCTCAAAGAGGCTTGCAGGGTGTTGCAGCAGCCCAACAAAGTGACCTCCAACAGATCACTAAGTTTGCTGAGAAGCCACTCCTGTGGAGTGGCGAAGACACCGGAGGTCACAAATCTGCTGTCCTCTCTCAGGATGATAACATTCATCTTCCCAATACTGCCAATTCGCCATGCACTTGATGTTGACTGTCAGTCAGCCAGCCCAGACTGCTGTTATCCATGCAAAATGGTGCAACTGAAGTTGGACCCACAAGACAGAGATGCTCCATGAAATCCTGCAAAGCCAACTGCAGTCTCTCCCAATGAAAGTCAGCAGCCATTAATCCGCAGCCAATGAAATAGCACTGTGTAGGAATACTAGGATGAACAAAGGCAGCTGTAAGATCTGCAATAAGAGAATGCACAATGGTAAATAATTCAGTTTTATCTGTATTACTGGAACTGTTGGATAAAATTGCTGTGGAATTTTTTTTCCGTTGCTGGCTTTTATTTCAGGCCTTTGCCCAAGAGGATGCTCTGGTGGTATATAGCAGATACATCAAAAGCTAGGGAATTTTAGAGCAACTGTGATGTTGAGATGCCATCTTAGGGGAATCAGAGTTACAGTGTCCACTCATAAAGAACTCATCCAGAGCAAGCATTTCAACCTCCTCATCTTCCTTCTACTCCTGAAGGAGTTACAAGTGTCTTATGACAAGGGCTGAATTTTCATGATAGTCAGATTGTGGAGGATGCAACAGACCATGATAAACTTACACGGATGGTCAGGTGAGTTCTCGTAAGCTCCTCTAAGTGGTCCAGGCAACACCCTTATATTTCTGGTTCTCATTATAAGCGTGCTGTACTCACATGATCGAGTGGCAGAAGTGAATCATTAACCAGGTTTATACAGGGCACATTGTGTCCCACAGCACTGGCCTCTGATTTTTTTCAAATTAATCTTTCATGTTATGTGGGTGTCACGGGCAAGGTCAGCATTTGTTACCCTTCTCTAATTGCCTTTGAACTGAGTGGCTTGCTGGGTCATATTCCAGAGGGCATTTAAGATTCAACCACATTACTGTGAGTCTGTAGTAACATTTAGGCCAGACCAGGGAAGGATGCAGATTTCCTTCCCTACAGGACATTAGTGAACCAGATGGATTGTTAACGATAATGAACAACCATTTCATGGTCACTATTACTGAGTAAGAAGTTTAACAACACCAGGTTAAAGTCCAACAGGACTTTTTTTGTCCTTTTACCTGAACTTTAACCTGGTGTTGTTAAACCTCTTACTGTGTTTACCCCAGTCCAACGCCGGCATCGCCACATCATCACAATTACTGAGGCCAGCTTGTAATTCCATATTTTATTAATTGAATTTAAATTCCACAAGGTTCCATGTCCCCAGAGAATTAGCGTGGGTCTTTACACTAGTCAGTGACATTATCACTATACTACCATCTCTGATTCTTTGTGGTGATGCAAAACAGCGTGTGTGCAGCAGGATGAAGGTTTGGTGCCTGCTGTCAGAATAGTGAATGGAGAGGACTTTCTAGTCATGGTCTGACACCAATATGATATAGAGTGGTAGCCTTTGTGGTTACAGAAAATTAATCTCCCCATTAATGTGAGGCCCAGGAGCCATGCGCAAGCAGTGGCACCTGTTGTATTACAGGGTCGCTGCGGAACACCATGTTGTGTTGTGGGTTCATTTGTTGTGTTTCAATTATGAAGAGCTTCAGGCTTGTGTATTTCAAGATGAAGGACGGAATTCTCCAGTCTTGCATGCCCCATTTCTGCTGCCAGCAAGAATGGAGAATTTGATGCTCAGCCAAATCTCTGTTCACCGCAGCAGGACTGGAGAATTGAAGCTGCAGGTGAGGTCGGAGAATTCCGGTCTCAGTGTTTATTTTTCATTTTTAACTATTTACAGATCCAAGTTAGTGTCATGCATGGAGCAGCTGTTTCCATGCAGGCTGTCTCTAGAGTGTCCTCTTTGAGTCTATTCTTATGTGACTCTCTACATCCTACCATGTATGGTAATATTCTCCAGTTCCACATTAACTCTTGCTTGGCCAAACATATTTTCATTACAATGGCAAGTAGGTACAAAATACAATAATACTCTCTCCAAAAAACCCTCCCACCTGTGTTATTTCAGGTCCTATAATGTTATTAAGGACTTGATTTTAAAAGCCTACTAAGTAGACACACTGCTCAGTAAAACCAGGCAGGGAAGGAGTTCATTGAGGCCAGGAGGAGGAGGAGGAATATCTGGATTTCTGTTAGTCCCGGCCTCTCCAACACCAAAGGGCTCTCCGCCCATTTTGGCAATTGGTCAGCAGGATGTCACTGAGACCAGGGAGTGAAAATTGGCCCAGCCCAGTCTCAACTCAATGACAGCTTGCAGGTTTGACAAACACCCATACCCTATCTGCCAAAAACCTGCTCCCAGCTCAAATCCACCTTATATTTTATTTTATAACACTGTGTGTTCATTGAACTGAAAGAGAAATTCTTAATTAGAGTGAGGCATTAATGAAGAGCACAGGAGCTTTTCAGTGAGAAATGCAAGTTGCTTTGATTGGCTTTGGCTGAATATAAAAATCTGAAAAGACAGCTGCTCAGAATGCATGAGACACTTCAGGAGCAAAGTGCCAGAGGGGTTAGGTGCCGAGCGGCATGTCTATATTGGACAAGTTTCCATACAGTCTATGGGCTCTTGAGACCCAGAAAGTTTAGTAGATCATGATGCTCTGCCAAATTCAGTGCACACAGTCCTCATCGGCAAGATGTCAGATAAGAATGAGAAAACTTTTCAAAAGCAAGGGAAAATGATGTGACAAAAATGAAACTTTTTATATATGATGGATTATTTATAGCATTCTTCTTTGCTGATGATAACGCACCTAGGAATAAATTCTAAGAGCTGTTTGTTGTAGTTTGATATGCCAAAGGCCTTGATATGGGTGGATTAATTGATGCCATGTCTTTGGATGGAGAAGTAAAGAAACCATGTCTCAAGGGTAAGTTTAATGTTAAGAGTTATTAGAGGAGAAGCAAATGTACTGTTATTGATGTTTCAAGATTAGTAAAGTTTGTAATTACCATAAACCTGCTGGCCCTGAAAATCCATAGGCCAGCAATCCAGTTAATAACACGAGGATTATATGCACCATGAACATTCAGGGGTGACTGCAGCAGACTTTCTGGGATCATTGCCAGACATCTATGTCGCTAGTGGCAACTACAGGGCTTTTGCCATTCTGGGAAGTTCAGAATGTCCGATGGTGCACTCCAAAAATAACATCATGGTGACCCCCCGTTCCCAACCCCCCACCGTTTAAAAATAAAAATTGTGCTAATTATTTGAAAGATGATTCAATATCCATAGAGGAAATAAGCCATGACTAGTGACCAGGCGCTGAATGTGTTTATGAATTTCTCATTGAGAAAACTTAATTATATTTTCAATGTGGGAGGACAACAATTAAACATAACCTGGAGACTAAATGAAAGTGGATTACAAACAGTATGATCTCTGTGTCAATGACCCTCAAGGGCTATCAAGAGTCTGGAAGATGTGTCTTGGCCTAATGAAGCTCTCAAAGGCAACAACATTATTTTACAGTGGCCACATAGGACGTGAAGGAATATATATTTGTTAAAGAAAACCAACTGATGCGTAGAGATGTTAGCAATTAGCGTGAAACAGTATAATGCAAAAATAACAACATGAAAACTGCATTTTATATTTTGTAATCCTTTCATGGGATGTGGGCTTTGCTGGCAAGGCCAGAATTTGTTGCCCATAATTCATAATTGCCCTTGAGGATGTGGTGGTTTGCCACTGATATATGTTAACAATAAAAATGTACTGCAGGAAGGAATCTATTTGTGTCCCACGTGTTCTTTTCGTAGACTAAGAAGAACCCAATGGTCTGAAAAACATATATGAAGAGCACTGCTCATATTACAAATAATCGTCAATTCATTTAAATCAGACAACAACGGAGATAGACGCACCTTCAGGAATTAGACTGAGGCTGATGGCTAACATAAAAAGAGGCAGGAATACACTGGTGGTGAGGAGATAACATTGGTGGGAGCTTGTGAGGGAACACTTGGTACAGGATGCAGAGTGCAAGTCAAGTATCGTGAGTCATGATTCCTGCATTATGTGGTGGCAAATTTTCAATGAAAAATATAATAATAATCCTTATAGAACTATCACTTATCTTCATACACATGGCAGTCAAACACTAGTTTTGACTAAAAGAACCTTCTGGATGTCAGGAGCACATATACTGTATGGAAGCTAGTTCAATATAGACATGCCACTCAGTACCTAACATCTCTTGAAGTGTCTCATTCAAGGCCTGGTCACTTGACATGGCTTAATATTTCTGAGTGTTGAATCATCTTTCAAATAATTTGCACAAGCGGTCACCATAATGTTGTTTTTGGGGTGGGCCATCAAACATTCTGAACTTCCCAGAATGGCAAAAGGCCTGTAGTTGCCCACATATGTTATATTGTAACCAATGATAACATTGGAATCTGTTATAATATAACTAATGGTAACATGCTGTGAGGTTCAGCTGACCTAGTGTAAATAGAAAGCAGATGGAGATTGCAGGGAGCTTGTGTGGCCCAGGGCGTGGCCTGAATGTTGGTATAATGAAGTTTCTTTCTTAAATCTTTTATTTGATTTACTTTATGAAGCTAGTTCTTTTATTGCTTGCAACTGAAGTATCCTTACTGCCGGATGAACAATGATCCCAGAAAGTCTGTTGTAACAACCAGTGAATTTTCATGGTGCACATAATCCTAGTTAGTTTGCAATTCTGCACATTAGTGGCATTTGCAATGTATGCCTCAATAGGTCTAAACTATAGTTATGGTGGTTTCCACTCACTTGTAGGACAGTTACAGGTAACAATGAGGGAGATGCTCAAAGATCTGACAGATTTGACCTCTGTGCTCTCATAGGTCAATTGATCATGTGAAGAGGTACTCTCCAGCAGAGACATGCACTGATTAGAAGCAGCAAATTGATGTCACATGTAGATGCTGTGTCCAAAAGCAGGGGACACTTGACACAGTTTTAGATACATCAATATAAGCCACTGATCCAGACTGAGGAACTTCTGTATCCCATTCAGCTGGCAGTATATTGTACAGACATCAACCACCGCTGCTCCCTGAACTGCAGTTTATATCAATCATGAACACAAAAACATTCTTGAAAGGCAAGCAATCCAGCAAAAGAACAAGCCACAGTCAAATACATTCACTTGTAATGTATCTTGTCTTCTGTCATTTTATTGTGCAGGAAGTACTTTTTATGCTACATATAAGGTAAAGATGAACAATTACGTTTGAAGAATAAGCCAAAGAAATATTCATGTTCCCATCCTTCTTGAAATGGGTGGTTACTGCACATTATTGATGTATTTTCTCATAGTATGTGGCAGCTCCTCAGCTATCTCCATGGCAAGTGCTTTGTCCATTTAATATTGTCCAGTATATTGAAAAATAGCTTAGAAATTTCTGGTGTAAGGTTCCCCTTATTCAGTCCAAACATTAAAAGCATGGCATTCACACCAAGATGAAGGTTCAGTTTTCCCATATGTCTTTCTACTGGAATAAAAGGGTTGTGTTGGATCATTAGCTGTCATGCAAACAGTCCAGAGCCCATATCTTGAAAACATCCATTTGGCTTTCCCCTTCAAATTGCTACACCACAATCGATTGCCTGAACATGAAAGTATCATACATTTCTTCTGGGAACTGTTCACTTGGTATCACATATTCTTTTTGAGATCACATGTCATTAATGGAGCAATAGTGCTGTTATAGGAGTGCCACACAACTAGTGGTAGGAATGAAATGTATGCATCATTAATAATGCCCTGTAATTAGTTAAGTCATTATTTAACTGTTGGGAAACACAATTTAGGTGTGTGTAGGCAGCTTAATGCAATTCAAGATTTCAGTAACCACTTTAATGGAGGAACAAAAAAATGGACTAACTCCTGAGATGTCCCTTGGAGAACTTGAAAGACCCTGTGACATAAAAGTTGAGGTTTGTGATGAAGATCAGTGGTGGACTGCAAATGGTAGATCTATCCTCCAGGTCTTATCCTACTTGATAGCACATCTCAATCACAGCCTCTCTGCTGAGTGTCAGTCTATTCATGCAGTGCTTCTTTTTAAGCCCAGCTGGCTGATTCACTTGAGTTAAAGCCACTGCTTGTGTTGAACTTAATAAGAGTATATGCAAGGTAGAACCTGAAGAAAGTACATGCCATGCAGATCCTAATGAGAGTCATGTGCCTCTTTTAATTGGCACTTGCACTGCTAGAGTGCCCTCTGTTCCTTCAACCATTGCACTATGAGATAATGTTCCCCTTTTCGAGATCCTGACAGCTACATAGCACTGCATGAGTCAGCTTTAATAAGGCTCTGGCAAGTAATCTTGTTTCTTTCCACTGTTTATTAATGTTTGTGAAGCTATTTTAAAAGTGAGAAATCTGTAAAAAAAAACGGAAGAACAGCCTATTGGTGCTTGTTGCCAACCTTAGTTTTTACTCAGGTTTTTACTTTATTGCAAGCCACATGAAGAACGTAACAAAACTGCCTAAACTATGTGATGTAAAATTAACACTGGTAAATTAAGCATTAAGAGGGTTAAAATTTTATTTAGACAACAGTGAAGTTAAAGTTAGAGACCCAACTGCCAATTGAGTCCTTTGTTTCCATTCGATTAACATTTGTTTGTTTTTCTCTAATAGCAATAAATTCAATGGCATGTATTGTAGGGTTCAGTTTACTGTTAGCTGGTAATAATCACTTGGCGAGTTTCTTTAAACAGTAAATCAATTGGGGAGTTACTGCAATGTTTGCAGTGTGGCTTTGAAAGATATCACTCTTTTGAAAATACGCAATAAAACATGATGACTTCCTACCACCTTGAATGCATCGCCTTTAAAAGCAATGGTCTGAGACTAATACGGTTTGTTGTTAGTACAAAGCCTGAACTGTTCCAATTGCCACATTGGAAAGACCTTGGAAACTGGGTAAGGGCAAGGAGAGATTTGATCTTCTGGAGAAAGTCTTCCAGTTAGATCCACAGAATTTAAGATAATTGGATTTTCAGTTGTGCTTTCAGCATTGAACAAAAATACTGTGATTCAATTTAAAAAATAAAATTACTTTAAAAATGTCCTCTCTGATTAGTTGATTGGAATCCAGCTCTTCAGCCATACAATATTCTTTTCCACACTGACCAGCATTTTAGTGATCAGCTGAATTACTTACCCATCAAGCATTGTTTTGGTGTTGGAGATGCAGCTTCCCACGAAAGAACGTACAACTTTCCTCCCCACTAAACATTACTTAGATGATTGGACCCAACCTGCTTCTCCACCTTATCCCATTCTCTTCATCCTTTTCCCTTTCTTCTTTTTGAGGAGCGATGCATTCTCTCCAAAGTCCCCATTACTTTTCCTTCATCTCTTCCTTCTTTCCTTTCCCTTCCACTCTGCCATCCCTATTTCCACTTCTCCCACCATCCCCCACTTCCTCCCCTTCTCTTCTGCTGCTCACCTTTCTCCATCCCCTTTTTCCCCATTATCCCTCTTCAGAATTCTGATTGCTGTTTGAAAAATGGTTGCTTATTTGATTTGATACTGTATGCGACCAAGCATACCATTCTGGTCTAACCAGAATTAACCATTTCTTTCTCATGGTTTTGGAGTACTGCAAGTAATTTCTGCTGATTTATATTTGCATAATATCGCAACCTTTTCCCACTTTGCTTTTCTTTGATATCTTATTATTTGAACTGCACCATTAACTACTTTGCTGTAGGTTCAACATTCTTCAGTTGCTTCCTGAATGACCTTCCTTCTTAAGTTCAGGAGAGGCTGTTCACCAATTGCTCAGTTTTGAAATAACTTAGGAAGAATGAGTCCATGTCCACATGAGCAAGATCTAGGCAATTTTCAAACTTTGGCTAAAGCAACAAATAACAGCTGTGCTATACAAGCATCAGACAATGAACTTCTCCAACAAGGTGGAACATTACCATCTCCTCTTGGAATTCAGTGGCATTACAATTCCTGAGTCCTGTACAATCAACATCGTATGAGCCACCATTGACCAAAAACTTAACCAACCACATTAAATGCCATGACTACTACAGTCTGTCAGAGGCTGTGGTTGAATACTCTCCATTTGTCTCAGTGGGTGTAGCTGTAACAATAAAGAAGCTTAACAAGAAAATAGCAGTCTGCTTGATGGGAGATTATCAACTCGCCTGAACAAACACCTGTTTTATTGGCATTCCAGTGGCACAGTGGTTAGCACTGCTGTCTCACAGCGCTTCGACACTCGGGTTCGATTCCTGGCTTGGGTCACTGTCTGTGTGGAGTCTGCACATTCTCCCTGTGTCTGCATGGGTTTTTTCCCACAGTCTGAAAGATGCACTGGTTAGGTGCATTGGCCATGCTAAATTCTCCCTTAGTAAACCCGAACAGGTGCCAGAGTGTGGCGACTAGAGGGTTTTCATGTAACTTTATTGCAGCGTTAATGTAAGCCTACTTGTGACGCTAATAAATAAACTTTAAAAACTTTATGCACATCATGCATTATAGCAACTAACCAAGACTTTGTTGGCAAACACCACCCCCAAACTCTAGAAGGACACAGGAGCATGCATATGGAAACTCTATTGCCTTCAAGTGTCAGCCAATCCTGATTCATTGTTGTTCATTCTGGACCAAAGTTCAGGAACTCAATACTTAAGAACATTGTGATAGCACCTTCAATTCACTGGACACAACGGTTCATGAATAAGGCCTATAATTCACCACCTTCTCAAGGGGAATTAGGAATGGTCAATAAATGTTGGAATTTTTAAAACCATTGCCTTAAACATTGGATTATTTTACCTGTGTTTTGAAATATCATTTTATTTGTGGGATTCAATTTAAATAGCAAAAATGTTAATTATAACTGTAGTTTTCTCCAAATTAAAAACAACAGCATGCAAAATTAACAATATTGAATTGAAAAGTCACTCATTATAGTTGTTGGCTCTTGACCTTGATAACAGCATAGAGGTACTAGAAAAGCTCTTCAACTGTTCTTCCATAAATTCCTTGGATGTTTTAAAATAAAATATCTCAAGTGAATAAAACACTTAAACAGAACTTTTCCAGCAAAACTGTTCTGAAAAAGGATAATTTTTATTGAAGTTCAAGAGAAAAGGTTTAATCACAGATCTCAATGGGATTTGAACTTCACAATGTATGTCATCCCATGATGCCCTCAATATTCTTACTAATTGGCCTTAATTGCGAAGAAAAACTGGAATTAGCAGCAAAAGGTAAATGGCAGCTATAATATTAATTTATTGCCTTTTTCAAAGGGAATGCATTGTCAGCTTGACATTTTCCATAGCAGCAGTTTTATTGGTTTTGAGACAGGCCTTACTTTGATCAAAAATACAGCAGTCTTTGCTATTTATGATCTATTATGAAATTAGATTCAGAAGTCACATAGCACAGTGAAGCAATAGGGTTTTAATTAGCCATTTGACAGACAAGATGAATTTCATTTTAGTGCTCTTGTGGTTAAGATTTGGAGTTCCAATAAATACATTTTACTTATTTCTGTCAAGTGAAAGATTTCTGTAAGTTTCTTAAAGGACTGTGCCATGGCTTAGGTTACACTTCAACAACAACAAAAACTCTTATAATATAGTGCATAGAGTCCCAAGACAATTCACAGGAGCTGCGAGATATGAATGAGATATTATATCAAGCTACTGTAGAGAATATTAAAGAGCACCTAAAGGAAGGAAAGTAAGGTAGAGAGGCGGAGAGGTTTAGGGAATGGATTTCAGAGCTTAGGGACCATAAAGACAAGGCCACAAATGGTGGAATAATTAAAATTATGGATACTCAAGAGATAGAATGAGAGGAACAAAGATTTCTCAGAGGGTTGTGGGGCTGGAGGAAAATACAGAGGTAGAAATGGGTAAGTCCTTGGTGGGATTTGAAAACAAGGGTGGGAATTTTAAAATGGAGGAGTTGCTTATCTGGAAGACTATGTAGGTCAAGGAGCACAAGAGTGATGACTGAAAGGGACTAGATGAGAGATAGGATGGCGTCAAATGTTTATGGATGGGATCACAGCAGAGGCTCGTTGAAATAGTCAAGTATAGGATAACAAAGGCATGGGTGAAGGATTCACCAGCAGTTGAGCTAAGATAAGGGCAGTTGGTGCGTGTTACAGAGATGGAAATAAGCATTCGGAAGTTCATCTCTCTGTCAAATATGATACCAAGATTGCAAAGTCTAGTTCAATTTCAGACTGTTGCCGGCGAGATAAATAGAATCAGTGGTTGGGTTTGTGAGTTTGTGGTGGGTCCAAAGACAATGGCTTCAGTTTTCCCAATTAGATCGATATGAGTGGATTTCAGCAATGCAGTCTCACCCAGCTACATCACAATGGCAGCGCATTGGGGAAGGATGTTGTGGTCAACTTTGTCAAAGCCTTCTGACATATCAAAAAGGAATAGAAGGGACAGTTTATTTTAGTCACAGTTACATCAGATGGAATAAATAAATCTCGAATAAAAGTCTTTTCAATTTTGTGCCGGGAACAGATAGCTAGCTGATTGGAGGGATTCAAGCATAGAATTCTAAGAAAGATGGGTGTGCATTTGGGGGGCAATAACATATTTTAGTACTTTGGAGAGGAAAAAGGTTGGAGATGAGGCAAGTTTGCAAGTATGGAGCAATCGATTGTTTTTGAGAGCAGCGATGACAGCAGATTTGAAGGAAAGAAAAGCAGTAACTGAGGTAAGAGAACCACAAATAAAATAGATTTTTTTTAGAAAATATCATCTAACATGGATGGCATAAATAAAAACAGAAAATGCTGGAAATATTCAGCAGGTCAGGCAACATCTGTGGAGAACACAATTGACTTCATGTTTCATGTTGATAACCTTTCAGCAGACCAAAGGTCATCCACCTGAAACAATAAATCTTGGTGCAATTTAATGCTTGTTGAGTGAATGGGAAATGATGTGGGATGGGGAGGGGGAGGGGAGGGGTTAGTGATCAATATACCATGCAGGAGGATCCCTGTCAGTTCTCCAATTTTGGACTAAAATGCTCAAATTCTCCTGGCAGCGGGGACAAAGTGGACAGCAATACCCACACCGTGTGGCAGGAAGGTAATTTCAATGTCTTTGCATATTATTATAACTCATTAACATGAAACTTTGTACAATTAATTGGTTTAAATTGGTAGTGAGTAGGCTGGTCAGCCTATAAGGCGAAGGTGAGCCATTTGGAGCTGTCAGCCAAAATTCAGCCATTTTCTTCAGCGAGGAAGCAGTGAATCATCGCAGGAAGGATATGGTATACTGCGGGGAGGTCAAGGGTCACTGCAGGGAGGACAATGTTTACTGCATGTAAGACAAGGTGATTTCGAGGAGGTGAAGGTTCATACTGTGGAATACAAGGGCAGATTTAACTGGCTGCACTTAAACTCAGTAAAGCATCTTGAATTAAAATTCTCATGATGACCATGAAACAATTGTCGATTGTCATGAAAACTGATCTGGTTCACTAATGTCCTTTGGGGAAGGAAATCTGTCATCCTTACCCGGTCTGGCCTACATGTGACTCCAGAGCCACAGCAATGCGGTTGAGCCTTTAATGCCCTCTGAAATATTTTGTTGTCGCTAAAATATTCCAGTTCTGATAGAATCCTTGTAAATTTCCTTTGTACCTTCTCAGTGTGATTCCATCACTTCTTTAATGTGGTAACCAGAACTGCGCACACTGCTCAAATTTTGGCCCAGCTAGTTGCAGCATAACTTCCCTGCTCTTATATTCTATACCTCAGCTAATAATGGAAACTGTCCCTTATACCTTCTTAACCACCTTATTCATTTACTCCTTTGTTATTTCTTAACCACCTGCAATCACTGTGTGTTAAGCTAGGTCTAGATAGAGTCTTCCTTGGCAGTTTCTGCATGTCCTTCTTTGGAGTGGAGCCTTCACATTCACCTTCCCCAAATAAGGCCAAAGACATAAGCGAGAGTGTAGCCAAGAGCATGATGAGTAGATCAGTGCTATTGTCATCTAGTGGAACATCAGCAGTTGAGTATGCAGAATAAGGGTAAGCATACTGGTCTGTTGATTGACATTAGATCATTTCCCAGTGTTAAAGTGACTTGAATTTTTTTCACTTTTGCTCATGAAAAGGGCTAACATGAACTGTACTGAAATATTTCGAGATGGTGTTGGTGGAAGCAAAGGTGGTGGATGTGATTGTGGATGGGGGGCAGTGGCAGAGATGCCGGTTGCATTCATTTGCTGCAACACTCTCCACTGGAATTTATGGCTGATGCACTTTGGTGAGGCCTTGGGTCAACAGGCAGCTGACCAGATTGAATAAATTCAATGACCATCTGCTGATCCTGCTGACTTTGGAGACATCAAGGCCAGAGGTTACTGATGGTGGATCCCATTAGCTGTGCTGCATCAAGGGCACTGTAAATTATCAGCCACAAGTAGTTAGTAGTTCATTTGCCCACCCTCACTGTCTCTCGGTGATTGGCCTTTAACCTTGATTCTTCATCTGTTTCTTCACCCATTTTTCTCTCCATTTTTTGCAAACTCATTAAAGTGCTTTCTGATCCTACAGTCTTCAGTTCTTGTGAAATGTTAACCTACCATTATTTTTTCTACAGACTGAAGTTTTGTGTATTTGCAGCATTTTCTTTCTTTTGTTTTTAATTTTACCTTTTCCTTCTCTGGTTCAGTAAAGTTCTGGTCTGCTTCTGATCCTTGCCTTCAATTCCATGCCTTCCTATTTCAGATCGGTTTTTATGACAATCGACAATTGTTTCATGGTCATTATGAGAATCTTAATTCAAGATGTTTTACTGAGTTTAAATTCCACAATCTGTCATTTCTTTGTGGTTCGGTATGTAATTGAAATGCATCACAGCTGCAGAATTCCTCGTTATCACCAAGGTCTGTCATTTCCAAAAGAAATGCCAATAAAATTGTTAGGCAAGGCTCCCTCCTAGAAATCTAGATTGACTCCCTCATTCTATGTCTATCATTGTCTATCATAAGGTCTGCTAATGGATCAACACGCGTTAGTGAAAAATGGAGAGAAATCCAGTCATTACTTGTTACAGTCATATTGATGAACTCATTCATATTCCACAAGTGTATCATCAAGTTAAAGTGTGAGACACAGAAACTGATATTTGCAGGACCTGTTTTTCGACTGCCACTCAGACAACTAAGACTCCAATACTGTGGGCAGGAAATACATGCACATTTCCCTCTGAAAATGCACCACCTGCCATATTGGGGAAAAATGAAAAATACACATCTGTTACCCACACCTGAAACAGACGTTATACGAACATACAAAATAGGAGCAGCACTAGGCCATTGCACCCCACCCCTCGAGCCTGCTCCACCTTTCGATAAGATCATGGCTGATCTGTTTGTGTTTCAAGTTCTACATTCCTAAGATCACCTGATAGTCTTAGTTTCTTCAAGCGAATCAATTTGCCTCTGTCTTAAAAATATTCAATGGCATCTCCACTGCCTTCTGAGGCAGAGTGTTACAAAGTCACACAACCCTCTGAGAGGAAAAATAGTTCTTCTCATCTCTGTCCTAAAAGGACATCCCTTAATTTTAAAACAGTGCCCCCTTGTTCTGGATTCACCTACAAGAGGAAACATCCTTTCCACATCCACCTTATATGCTTCAATCTTATATGCTTCGATCATGTCACCCCTCATTCTTCTAAACTCCACTGAAAACAAGCCCAGTTTTTCTTACCTTTCTTCATAAGACAACCTGCTCATTTGAGATATCAATCTAGTAAACCTCCTCTGAACTACCTCCAATGCATTTACATCCTTCCTTAAATAAGGAGACTGAAACTGCACACAATATTCGAGATGTGGTCTCACCAATGCTCTCTATAACTGAGGCATAATATCCTTACTTTTGTGTTCGATTCCTGTCATAATAAAGGATAGTATTCCTTTAGCCTTCTTAATTACTTGCCACACCTGCATACACTTGCCATGATTCATACACTTTTGCATCTCATAATTCTGCGGTGGTTCTCCATTTAAGTAGTACTCTTTTTTTTATTACTTCTGTCAAAGTGAACAACTTCGCACTTTATCATATTATACTCCATCTGCCAGATGTTTGCCCACTCACTCAACCTACCTCAACCCATCTGTAACCTCCTCACATCCTTTTCACAACATACTTTCCTGCCTATCTTTGTATCATCTGCAAATTTAGCTACCAAACCATCATTCCCCTCATCTAAGTCATTGATATAAATTGTGAAAAATTGAGGCCCCAGCACAGACCCCTGCAGGACTCCACTTGCCACATCCTGCCAATCAGAAAAGGACCCATTTATGCATACTCTGTTTTCTGCCAGCCGGCTAATCTTAAATCCATGCTAATATATTACTCCCTATACCGTGAGCCTTTATTTTCCACAATAACCTTTGATTTGGCACCTTCTGGAAATCTAAGTATGGCACATCTACAGCTGCCTTCTTATCCACAGTGTATGTTACTCCTTCAAAGGACTCGAACAAATTAATTAAACATGATTTCCCTTTCACAACTATATTCATCTTCACAATTATCTTGAGTTTCTCTAAGTGGCTAGCCAAAACCTCCTTAATAACCACTTCTAATATATTCCCCACAACAGACCTTAAGCTAACCGGCCTATGCCTTTATGTTTTCTGGCTCCCTCCCTTCTTGAATAGAAGGGTTATATTTGCTATTTTCCAGCCTGATGGAATCTTTCCAGAATCTAATGAATTTTGGAAATTAACATTAATGCATCCACCACTCATTTCCAATCACTTTTCAGACCTTTTTCTGATTAATCTTTTTATCATTCTCTGCCATTTTTAAAATCCTGACCAATCATCTGACCTGACACTCATCCTTCTGCAGTTGTATGCCTTTTCCATAAGTTTGATGCTTTCCTTACCTTATTTAGTTAACCATGGATAGTGAGTCCTCCCTTAGAATTTTTCTTTACAGTAGCAATATACTTATTCTGAAATATTCTCTTAATTATCTGCCACTGCTTCTCCATTGATGTATCCGCTAGCCCAGTGTTCCAGTTCTCTTCAGCTAGCTCAGCTCTCACGCCCACATAGTTGTCCTGATTTAAGATTAAAATCTCTGCAATGGCTATGAGATTGTATTTATTTACTTCACTGATCACTATTTACTTTGAAATGAATGCTACGAGCATTCAGACACAGAGACTCTATTTTTCTCTTTTGGTTATCTCTGTAACATCTCTTCTTGACTATTGGTGTATTCTTAGGTTTTATCTTTCTGTCCCTTCCTGTTTTCTATGACCCTTATTTTCCAGATTATTACTGTAGTCTCTTGCCTTGAGTTTACCCCTTGATTTGTTTCATTTACTCAAGCTTGATCCCTCAGGTTGTGAGCACCTCAAACCTGTTTGACAATTGCAAATTCTTAGGTTACTCCACTACTGTCTGCTCGGTCTCTTTACCTGCCTCATTCATGGTCACATCTTCCTGTCACACCGTAACTATTTTGATCAAGGCAGACGACCTTATTCTAAGAGGTATGACTGTCTTCTGGAACAAAGTGTCAGATACTTCTCCCCCTCCCTTATGTTGTGCAGTATCTGCAGCCTGGAGCATTGTGTACTGTTTTGGTGTCCTTATCTGAGGAAGGATGTCTTTGCTATAGAGGGAGCGCAGTGAAGGTTTACCAGGCTAATTCCTGGGATGGCAAGTCTGTCATATGGGGAGAGACAAAGTCAGTTAGGATTGTATTCATTAGAGTTTAGAAGAGTAAGAAGGGTCAGATGGTGGTGAATTCCATAGCTTGCGAGAGATGCCATGAACTGACTGGAAACAAACTGAAGCCAATTGTCTGCAGTGATAGTCTCTGGCAAACTTCATTTTGTATACAACTTGTTAAAATGTCAATGACCAAGGTGGTGGTTATAGAACTTATTGCAGCCATTTCTGACAATTTGCCATGTAGATCATGAACAGCCAGCAATAAAAATGTTGATTACTAGGAATTGTTTTCACTTCTCCAAAATCATCCATTTGGAGTTGTTGCCATGGTTTTGTAGGCCAGGGGTCAGCTGTAGAGGTGCAGGACATGGTTTAACAGATTTTTCACTGAGTGTACAATGAACTCTTGTATACAGTGATTTATCACCAGCCACCAGACTGCTTCAGAGGATTGTTATTTCTTCTCAACGACACCGGATGCCCTTCATGGCAAGATGCAATACATGTTGCTATAGTGCTTCAGGGATAACTGCTACAAATCTTCATGCGTTATATTTGTCATCAAATAATGCAAGTTCATTGGTACTCTGTAGCATAGGACCAGTTCTTCCTCTATTTCGCAAGGTTACTTGGTTATAGGTACTTTCTGCAGCATACTATCTATTGTTGATTCTGCCTTCAACTCCTTTCATGTAACTAGATTTGCGATTGCATGCAAAATCACCACGATCAGATAGTCGTCAAAGTGTCTTTGTTATCACTGCTGTCTGTGACAGTAGTACAGCTAAGCATGTCAGCTACTTGTCTGTGGGAACCTGTAAAATACTCAACCTCATTGTTGCACCGATGAAGACAATCTGACCATCTGTGGAGGTCGATGACCAGATCCTGAAGAGCTGAACAACATAATCAACACTTTGTGATCGATGCAGGGAGTGAAATTTCTACAGATACATGTGCCAATGTTCACAAGTGTAGATGCAGACTAGTGCTTCCTGTTTGTCTGTAGAATGTTTTGTGGCCATTTTCCATTTCATGAAACATGAGCAATTGGTCATTCTCTTCCTTCAATGTATTGTGAGAGTACAGCTCCAGTCACATTTCCTGAGACACATATTCTGAAATACATTTCCGCATGTGGATTGAAATGTGCAAGGACTGGCGGAGGTGTTCTTTTGTCTTTAAGGTGTCAAATATTGTTTGTGTGTGATTGTCTCTTCCAACTGTGTATCTTTGTGCAGTTGCTTTTGAAGAGGCTCCATGATCTCTGCATACTTAGAAACAAATTTGTGCTAAAAGTTGGTGGAACTGAGTAACTGTGTCAACTCTTTCACAATACATGGAGTGAGAAGAGCATGAATGCCTTTGATATTGTGGTGTATGGCCTTTACTCCAGCTGCTGTCATTCTACACCCTAGAAAGTCAATCCCATTAGCCATGAGTGTGCATTTTTCCTTGTTAAGCATCAAATTGTGTTTTACAAGTTGAGTGACCACCCCTGATAATAGTTGATCGTGTTCTGCATTGTCCATTCCATGGCCAAGGACATTATCAAGTGGATAAAAGCAAATTACTGTGGATGCTGGAATCTGAAACAAAAAGAGAAAAAGCTGGAAAATTTCAGCAGATCTGACAACATCTTTGGAGAAAGAACAGAGCTAATGATTCGAGTCTGAATGCCTGTTCATCAGAGCTCTGACTTTAAAGAATAGTTACGAGAGCCCTTTTTTAGCGTAATTGTGTGGGAAAGTAACAATCACAAATTTAATCTTCATGGGATGAGTAAGTAAAAGTGTGGTAAAAAGCACTGACTTCAGCCTTCAGTGAAGGGGACCACTGCAGTCTATATAATTTTCTTACTAAGATTCTATAGTGCAAGAGTTACAACAAAAGGACATCAATACTTTATGCAGTCTTTCTACCAGGCAGATGTCCTGTAGGGGCAGCTTGCGTCTCCCAAGCACGTTTGTGAATAAAAGCTTTTGTTATTGTAACTTACAGACTTGAGTGACTTCAATCTTTTACCATAATGTGGCTATCAGGCCAATGGTGAATGAATTACGACTAGCCTGTAGACTCTGTCTACCCATTAGCATGGTTTTCTACTCACATCCACTTTGCAGTAATGCTTCCACAGTAGTATAATCTTTGGGTTGCTCCGAGATGTCTTTCTGGAATGCTTCCATTAGATGCAATCGTGATCTTGATTATCCTGTCGGCTAGTTCTGCTGCCATTAAGTTAGAATTATGTCCCTTGTCTCCACATCTACTTATGAAGTGACCAATGATCTCTGTCAGTTGTTGCCTGAAATACATGAATTTCTGATGGTGTATTTTGACGTTGAGCTTCAACTGCAATTGATCTTCAAGTGTTAACTATATGCCCTCTGAAATTTGAAGATGATCTTTGGATATATCAGCCCGTGAAGGCTTCCATTGCCAAAGCTACTTTAATTTTATTAGAAAATGCTAGATAAACTCAGCAGGTCTGGCAGCATCTGGCCTGGAAAGAGAAACACAATAAATGTTTTAAATACATTTGACTCTTTTACAGATGCTGGCAGACCTGCTGGGTTTATCCAGCATTTTCTGTTTGTATTTCAGCTCTCCAGCATCCACAGTATTTTGCTTTAATTTTAATAGCTCGTTTATCTGGTTTGGAAATACTGAAGTAGGTAAAGCACAAATCAATAAGTTGTTGGAACAGACTAAATTCAGAAAGAAAATGCATTGCCTTCTAATTGAGTGTTGGGAGTTTTGTGGTCAACTTTTAGCCATGTGCAGGATTTTTAATGGCACCTGGAGTTTCTGACAGCTATGCGGATTTTATCCAGCTCTTTTAGGGTTAATTTAGCTCTGAGTTGCAGCACCTTTAGTGGCCACTGCTTTGCCTGGTCATAGGTTACATCTTGACTGCAACGGTAACACTGTTGAGCTCTTTCTGATTTTTCCAGGACTTTCTTAATGTCCATCCACAAAGCAGAAATTTAGGCAGGGAAATGACTGCAGAACTTCAAAGATGAAAGCACACAGGGGAATAAAGCATTCAGACAGGCTTCATTTAGCTGTTAAGAGATATTACTGGATAGTTTCTTCTTCCCAACCCAGCCTGTAGTTTAGTAATAATGGTGATTCTCCTGTCTGTGCAGTTCTGCTGGAAGTAAAATTACCTGGAGTATGCTGTTTAATTTATGTTCCTCCACAGGAGATAGATTTTAACTATTAAGCACTCCCAAACTTGAATAATCTTACCAGACCTGGTGCCTGCTGCCCAGAGCAACGTACACTTCCAGAACAAAAAATGGTCAATGTAGGATTCCTACAGAGCTGCAGAAGAATTTACAAACAGAGTCACAGAGTCACAGAGGTTTACAGCATGGAAACAGGCCCTTCGGCCCAACTTGTCCATGCCGCCCTTTTTTTTAAAACCACCAAGCTGTCCCAATTGCCCACATTTGGCCCATATCCCTCTCTACCCATCGTACCCATGTAACTGCCTAAGTGCTTTTTAAAGGACAAAATTGTACCCACCTCTACTACTACCTCTGCATGAAACGCTGCATGATAACATTTTTTTATTTTGCTGGGTTAGTGATGGTTATAGGTGATGTATTCTACTCACATTCTGCTTCTCTTCAGCCAGTCAAACACAAGGATTGGTGAACTAATAATGTTGGTTAAAGGCTAAATAGGTTTAACTTGGAGACCAAATATGGTACATCTAATCGCTATCACGACTGCTTATAGACAAGTCGTGGGACTTATTCATCATATCCTGTCAAGGTGTGTAATGGTTGACAGTAGTTTAAGATACTCTGCCTTTAAGGTATAAGCACTAAAACAGCCCATGTCCAAATGCAGCAAGATCTGGACAATCTGAGCACTCAGATCCTGCGTGGATCGGCTGGTGGGGTTATTCACAGACATCTTCAACCTCACTTTACAACAATCTGAGATCCCTATCTGCTTCAAGAAGACGACCATCATCCGGTACCTAAGAAATACCAAGCAGGGTGCCTTAATGACTATCACCCAGTGGTTCTGACATCCATCATTGTGAAGTGCTTCGAAAGGCTAGTCATGGCACGAATCAATTCCAGCCTCCCGGACTACCTGGATCCACTACAGTTTGCCTACTGTCATAGAACCATAGAACCATAGAAAATTACAGCTCAGAAACAGGCCTTTTGGCCCTTCTTGTCTGTGCCGAACCATTTTATGCCTAGTCCCACTGACCTGCACTTGGACCATATCCCTCCACACCCCTCTCATCCATGAACCCGTCCAAGTTTTTCTTAAATGTTAAAAGTGACCCCGCATTTACCACTTTATCCGGCAGCTCATTCCACACTCCCACCACTCTCTGCATGAAGAAGCCCCTCCTAATATTCCCTTTAAACTTTTCTCCTTTCACCCTTAACCCATGCCCTCTGGTTTTTTTCTCCCCTAGCCTCAGCGGAAAAAGCCTGCTTGCATTCACTCTATCTATACCCATCAAAATCTTATACACCTCTATCAAATCTCCCCTCAATCTTCTACGCTCCAGGGAATAAAGTCCCAACCTATTCAATCTCCCTCTGTAACTCAGCTTCTCAAGTCCCAGCAACATCCTTGTGAACCTTCTCTGCACTCTTTCAGTCTTATTTACATCCTTCCTGTAACTAGGTGACCAAAACTGTACACAATACTCCAAATTCGGCCTCACCAATGCCTTATATAACCTTACCATAACACTCCAACTTTTATACTCAATACTCCGATTTATAAAGGCCAATGTACCAAAGGCACTCTTTACGACCCTATCCACCTGTGACGTCACTTTTAGGGAATTCTGTACCTGTATTCCCAGATCCCTCTGTTCAACTGCACTCTTCAGAGTCCTACCATTTACCCTGTACGTTCTTCTTTGGTTAGTCCTTCCAAAGTGCAATATCTCACACTTGTCTGCGTTAAATTCCATTTGCCATTTTTCAGCCCATTTTTCTAGTTGGTCCAAATCCCTCTGCAAGCTTTGAAAACCTTCCTCACTGTCCACTACACCTCCAATCTTTGTATCATCAGCAAACTTGCTGATCCAATTTACCACATTATCATCCAGATCATTGATATAGATGACAAACAACAATGGACCCAACACCGATCCCTGCAGCACACCACTAGTCACAGGCCTCCACTCAGAGAAGCAATCCTCCACAACCACTCTCTGGCTTCTTCCATTGAGCCAGTGTCTTATCCAATTTACTACCTCCCCATGTATACCTAGCGACTGAACCTTCCTAACTAACCTCCCATGAGGGACCTTGTCAAAGGCCTTGCTGAAATCCAGGTAGACAACATCCACCGACTTCCCTTCATCCACTTTCCTGGTAACCTCCTCGAAAAACTCTAATAGATTGGTCAAACATGACCTACCACACACAATGCCATGTTGACTCTCCCTAATAAGTCCCTGTCAATCCAAATATTTGTAGATCCTATCCCTTATCACACCTTCCAATAACTTGCCCACCACCGACGTCAAACTTACTGGCCGATAATTTCCCAGATTTCTTTTGGAACCTTTTTTAAACAACGGAACAACATGAGCCACCCTCCAATCATCCGGCACCTCCCCCGTGAATACTGACATTTTAAATATGTCTGCCAGGGCCCCTGCAAGTTCAACACTAGCTTCCCTCAAGGTCCGCGGGAATACCCTGTCCGGTCCTGGGGATTTATCCACTCTGATTTGCCTCAAGACAGCGAGCACCTCCTCCCCTTTAATCTGTAAAGGTTCCATGGCCTCCCTACCAGTTTGCCCTATTTCCATAGACTCCATGCCCGTTTCCTCAGTAAATACGGATGCAAAAAAACCATTTAGTATCTCCCCAATCTCTTTTGGTTCCATACACAGTCTACCACTCTGGTCTTCAAGAGGACCAATTTTATCCCTCACTATCCTTTTGCTCCTAACATACCTATAGAAGCTCTTTGGATTTTCCTTCACTCTGTCTGCCAAAGCAACCTCATGTCTTCTTTTAGCCCTCCTGATTTCCCTCTTAAGTAGCTTCTTGCACTTTTTATACTCCTCGAGCATCTGATCTGTTCCTTGCTGCCTGTACATTTCATACAACTCTCTCTTCCTCTTAATCAGTGTTACAATCTCCCTCGAAAACCAAGGTTCCTTATTCCTGTGTACTTTGCCTTTAATCCTGACAGGAACATACAAACTCTGCACTCTCAAAATTTCTCCTTTGAAGGCCTCCCACTTTCCATTTACATCCTTACCAGAGAACAGCCTGTGCCAATCCACACTTCCCAGATCCCTTCTCATTTCATCAAATTTGGCCTTTTTCCAGTTCAGAACTTCAACCCGAGGACCAGATCTATCCTTATCCATGATCAGGTTGAAACTAATGGCATTATGATCACTGGATCCAAAGTGTTCCCTCACACTCACATCCATCACCTGCCCTAACTCATTTCCCAATAGGAGATCCAATATCGCATCCTCTCTAGTTGGCACCTCTATATACTGATGTAGAAAATTCTCCTGAACACATTTTACAAACTCTACCCCGTCTAAACCTTTAACAGTATGCGAGTCCCAATCTATATGTGGAAAATTAAAATCCCCTACTATCACAACTTTGTGTTTCTTGCAGTTGTCAGCTATCTCTCCGCTGATTTGCTCCTCCAATTCTCGCTGACTATTGGGTGGTCTATAATACAAGCCCATTAATGTGGTCATACCTTTTCTGTTTCTCAGCTCCACCCATAGGGCCTCTGTAGACAAGCTCCCTAATCTATCCTGCCTGAGTACCGCTGTAACATTTTCCCTGACCAACAATGCCACCCCCCCCCACCTTTTATCCCTCTGCCTCTATCCCGCCTGAAACATTGGAACCCTGGAACATTGAGCTGCCAGTCCTGCCCCTCCTGTAGCCAAGTTTCACTAATGGCTATAATGTCATATTTCCATGTGTCTATCCACGCCTTCAGCTCATCTGCCTTCCCCACAAACTCCTGGCATTGAAATAGACACACCTCAAAAAATTATTTCCACCACACTCAACCCTTCCATTTGTGATTTTGCTTGAATTAACCTGTCTTTTTACCCCTGCTCCACTATCTGCTCGGGCACTCTGGTTCCCATCCCCCTGCAAATCTAGTTTAAACGCTCCCCAATAACACTAGCAAATCTCCCTGCAAGTATATTGGTCCCTTTGTAGTTTAGGTGTAACCCGTCTCTCTTGTACAGGTCCCACCTGCCCCAGAAGAGGTCCCAATGATCCAAGAATTGGAAACCCTGCCCCCTGCACCAGTTCCTCAGCCACGTGTTTATCCGCCCAAGCATCCTACTCCTGCCCTCACTGGCATGTGGCTCAGGTAGCAATCCTGAGACTACTACCCTCGGGGTCCTGCTTTTTAACTTCCTTACAAGCTCTTTGTACTCACTCTTTAGGACCTCCTCACTCTTCCTTCCCACATCATTGGTACCGACATATACCACGACATCTGGCTGATCACCTTCCCTCTTTAGAACGCTGTGCACGCGATCAGAGACATCGCTGACCTTGGCACCTGGGAGGCAACAAACCATGCGGGAGTCTCTGTCCCGACCACAGAACCTCCGGTCCGTACCTCTGACCATCGAGTCCCCTATCACTACTGCTCTCCTCTTCTTCATCCCACCCTTTTTCGCTGTAGAACCAGACTCAGTATCAGAGTTCCGGCTGTCGCAGCTTGTCCCAGGTAAAGCATCTGCCACAACAGTATCCAATTCAGTATACCTGTTGTGGAGGGGTATGTCCACTGGGGAACCCTGCTCTGCCTGTCCTTTCACACTGCCATTTCCTCTCCTTACAGTAACCCAATTTCCTGTGCTCTGCTGCTTAGGTGTAACTATCTCCCTAAAGCTACTGTCTATATACGTCTCATTCTCCCGAATTAGATGGAGGTCATCAAGCTCCTTCTCCAGTTCCCTAACACGCTTTGCTAGCAGCTGCAGCTGAATGCATCTTTTGCAGGTGCTGTCGTCAGGGATACCGGAGGTCTCCCTGATCTCCCACATCCTGCAAAAGGAGCATTCCAACATCTTGCCTGGCATATTTTTTTTTGCTCTGGGGAAATACAGGAATAAACTTTCTGGAAAAGAAAAAAATAACCTACTCTCGCCTCTGCCTGTTCTCGCCGAAGCCTGTTTTGAGCCAAAGCCCTTCAGCTCTCACTCTGTCCCCTGCTCACTCCGCTGCCCGCTAATGACGCTGCCCGCTCAAAGGTGCGGCCTACTTTTAAACCCTCCAAAACCTTCCCAGGCTGCTGCTGGGCCTATTTCCTGTTTTGAAAAAAAACCTCCGATTTCTTTCACAATTTTAACTGAAAAATTATTAAATAAATTGTGCCGCAACAGATCCACAGCAGACGCCATTTTCCTGGACCTGCACTCAACCCTGGAACACCTAGATAACAAGGACACCTATGTCAGACTCCTACTTATTGACTACAGCTGAGCCTTCAATACTATTATTCCCACAAAACCCATCTCCAAACTCTGTGGCCTGGGCCTCGGAACTTCCCTCTGCGACTGGATCCTGAACTTCCTAACTCACAGACCACAATCAGTAAGGATAGGCAACAACACTTCCACGATCATCCTCAACATCAGTGCCCCACAAGGTTGTGTTCTCAACCCCCTACTATACTCCTTACACACCTATGACTGTGTGGCCAAATTCACCTCCAAATCAATTTTCAAGTTTGCTGATGACACCACCGTACTGGGTCTGATCTCAAACAACGACGAGACAGAGTACAGGAATGAGATAGAGAATCTGGTGAACTGGTGCGGCAACAATAATCTCTCCTTCAATGTCAACAAAATGAAGGAGATTGTCATCGACTTCAGGAAGTGTAAAGGAGAACATACCCCTGTCTGCATCAATGGGGACGAAGTAGAAAGGGTTGAGAGCTTCAAGTTTTTAGGTGTCCAGATCACCAACAACCTGTCCTGGTCCCCCATGCTGACACTACAGTTAAGAAAGCCCACCAACGCCTCTACTCTCTCAGAAGACTAAGGAAATTTGGCATGTCAGCTACGATTCTCACCAACTTTTACAGATGCACATGGAAAGCATTCTTTCTGGTTGTATCAGAGCCTGGTATGACTCCTGCTCTGCCCAAGACCACAAGAAACTACAAAAGGTTGTGAATGTAACCCAATCCATCACACAAACCAGCCTCTCATCCATTGACTTTGTCTACACTTCCTGCTGCCTCGGCAAAGCAGCCAACATAATTAAGGACCCCACGCACCCTGGACATTCTCTCTTCCACCTTCTTCCTTCGGGAGAAAGATACAAAAGTCTGAGGTCATGTACCAACCAAGAACAGCTTCTTCCCTGCTGCTGTCAGACTTTTAAATGGACTTATCTTGCATTAAGTTGATCTTTCTCTTCATCCGAGCTATAACTGTAACACTACATTCTACACTGCCTCATTTCCTTCTCTATGAATGGTATGCTTTGTATAATGAAGAAACAATACTTTTCACTGCATGTTAATACATGTGACAATAATAAATCAAATCAAATCGAGTCAAAAATCAAACAATGTAAGGACCAGGCAAGTAACAGTCACACCACACAAGTGTCAGGTAATGACCATCTTCAACAAGAGAGAATTTAACCATCACCCCTTGACATTCAATGGCATCCCCCACTATCAATATCCTGGAGGGTACCATTGACCAGAATCTTAACTGGACTAGCCTTATAAATAAAGTGGCAACAAGACCAGGTCACAGGTTAGGAATCAGGTAGCGAGTAACCCACCTCCTGACTCTCCAAACCTGTCCATAAATCTGCAAGGCACACGTCAGGAGTGTGATGTAATACTCTCCAGTCGCTGAAGGGGATGGTATTCTAAAAAGCTGGAGGAAATGTCCAGGTCCATTGGACACATTTTCTTGTGGTGTTAAGGAATTTTCTAGAACCTTCCAAACATTATGGTGCATTCCAAATTTTAATGGGGATATTGCAGTGACTGTTGTACTGCAGCAGTCACTAGAGGGTGCTGCTTCTGTAACCTAAATTCTATCTTGGTTATAGACACTTCCTTTTCATCAAAGTATCCTGAAGTGAGATTTATCAGTCCACCAATATTATCAATGTTGCTATGTCTAACTGAGTCTTAGGTGTCCAGGGAACATTTCCTTACTAATCTGAGTGAGTCCTCAGTGCATTGATGCTGTCAGACCTACTAACGGGCAGTTAGTATGTCAGCTGTGAACTTGCGTAACCAACATAACCAATATATTTCTATCCTGGCAATCAGGAAAAATAGCAAACCTGACCACTACCTTCAAAGAAACTGGCATAACCAGTCAATGACGGACAGCTCAGAAGCAGGCTTGACAACATGTAAGGCAGGGAACCAAATTTAACTGAAAATGTCTGGTGTTAACAGATTGACAGCAGTCTCAAAAAAAAACTTTGGGTCACGTACCAACTCAAGTAGTTGGTGTTTTAGCTGCTTCCATCTTGATAGAGGCCTTTAGTGGCCGAATGCCCACCTGTTTCAAGTATGAGGTCAATTTTAATGTATAAACCTGGTCCTATGGTGCACGTGCATTATCAAGGTACAAATGGGTGGAGCACAAAGGGACCACTGAAAGCTGTTCACAAAGTTGCCTGAGATCTTTTTCACCTTTAATTTTGTTACACAACAAAAATACTTGCCACTGTCAGCTCACATACAGCTTCACAGGTCTCACTCCTCCTCCCAGCAGCTCCCCAGCACCTGCATCAGAACACCAGTCTGGTTCAAGTCACTGAATGAATGGAAATAGGGCTCAGTCTTCAAATTGCCTAGTGCTTCAGAGTAACAACAATAGGCAGGCAGTGGGCAGGCACCCAAAATCAACCCATAGGAGTTAAATTGTAAATGCATTGGTAAGCAGTCTTGTCAAAATTGAATGTGCAAGGATAATGAATATTCAATCAATTTTATTGCATGGGAAAATAAATCAACTGTACACAATTTCAGAATCCTGAGGCATCTGTACTGAACAGTGCTGAAACACCATGGGAGTTACGTGCACAAACTGCATAATCCAAATGCAGCAGTGAGGTCTAAGCCCCCTCCACGGTTAAAATGGAAGAAGAGTACTGCAGCAGCCCACCCATCGCAAAGGTATTGAAAATTGGGTCACTGAAAACATGGCTGGATTGGGCTCCGAGTCTAGAATCACAGGGTCAGGAACAAAGGAGATTTAGGGGCTGGGAGAATGAGGGTTGCTGTCAAGAGGGACGGCCATCATCTCACGTGAGAACACCATCTACCAGGTACACAGTACCTACTCTTGCAACTCGGCCAACATTGTCTACCTGATACGCTGCAGGAAAGGATGTCCCGAGGCATGGTACATTGGGGAAACCATGCAGGCGCTACGACAACGGATGAATGAACACCGCTCGACAATCACCAGGCAAGACTGTTCTCTTCCTGTGGGGGTGCACTTCAGCAGTCACGGGCATTCAGCCTTGGATCTTCAGGTAAGCGTTCTCCAAGGCGGCCTTCATGACACACGACAGCGCAGAGTCGCTGAGCAGAAACTGATAGCCAAGTTCCGCACACATGAGGACGGCCTAAACCGGGATGTTGGATTTATGTCACATTATCAGTAACCCCCACAGCTTGCCTCCTGGGCTTGCAGAATCTCACTAGTTGTTCTGTCTGGAGACAATACACATCTCTTTAACCTGTGTTTAATGCTCCCTCCACCTACATTGTCTGTACCTTTAAGACCTGGCTGGCTTTAGGGATTCGCATTCTAATCAGTATTCTGTAACTTGATGTTGTGTCGCTGTGCACTGTTTGAGAGCACATTTCCACTCCATCTGACGAAGGAGCAGCGCTCCGAAAGCTTATGGTATTTGCTACCAAATAAACCTGTTGGACTTTAACCTGGTGTTGTGAGACTTCTTACTATCCTCAGTAAAGGACATGGCTGCTCCTCCACTCACTGAGGATGAAGGTGACCTTTCCTCACTCTCCAAAGAGAACCTTAGCTCATCACCCTCCCACTGGGCACAAAACCAGCCTAACATTTTGCCCTGCAAAGAATACATTTTCAACCAAGAATAAACTAAAATTTTCTGCCTGTAATAGGCCCAAAATTTGACCTATTAATGCTTATTTCAACCACTAGCACTCCCCATTCACTAGAAAGCAAATTCACCAACTCAGACAACTGAGAAACATCCCAAATGTCTTCTAGTTCCTCACTCAGAGACAACTTAACACCATCTGTTGTTTATTTATATCTTGGATCTAAGCAGAGTTGACACTAATTTCTGTGTGTATAACAGCTTTTATGCATATTGCTTTTAAAATGTCTACTCCATGCTTCATCTCTGGCTTCCAGCTCTTTCTACAGTTTTGTTTACTCTTACTCTGAGTCTACATCCAGGCTTAATCAATCAAACATAGTAAGAGCATTAGTAGTAAACAGGCTCACATAATTAAATACACCAGAACAGTTAAACATCATGGTGGTATTTTCTGGCCTTTTCTGCTGGCGGGATCTTCCAGTCCCACCAGAGGTGACAACCCCCTCCAACCCCCTGCAGCCAGTTCCCTGATGGCAGGTTGGGCGAGCTACACAAAACAGCATTGACATTGACGAGACTGAAAGATCCCACTGATGACCAATGTTGAGCCATCTCCATCCCCAGAAAACAGGCTGCAGGAGGCTGGAAAATCCCACTTTACGTCTTTTTCCCCATTGTAAATTAAAGATCTTATTCTAAATTAAACATCCTAAACAGCAAACAAACTAAAATCAGATCATTTCTTAGGGTTCAGCTTATTTTCTCTAAGTACAGAAACAGTCTTCAATATTAAAAACCACTTTGCTATTGCTAATGAACCTGTGCAAACTGATATTTTTGTAGCATACTGGAACTAAGATTATTCCCAAAAGAGGAATAATGGTGCTGTCAAAAGATTGTAGAGTGTTGGAGGAATGAGAGAAAGTTGAGAAAATGTGTGGATTAGGTGGATTGGCCATGGTAAATGCTCAGGATTATGGGGATACAGCAGAGTGGAGATTTTCCCACCTAATGTTTGGAGCATACTTAGTTTTACGAAACTGCAGCACTCTGTACTCCACAGAGTGCCTCAGGGGGATCCATGCTGGTAAGTGGAGGGTGGGGCCTCATCCCGCTGGAGAGGCTGGAATCAGCACACTGAGTGGGCCACTGAGTATGTGCCGATCTGTCAATGGGGGAGATCAGCGCATGCCTATTGGGCCCCCCATTGCCAGTTTCCCAATCGCCGGCCTCCCAATTGCTTTCTGGGCCCACCAGTCCCGATTGCCAGGTCCCCCTCAACACCACCAATTGACCCCACCCCCAGCAGGCACTGCCCCCTCTAACCTCACCCCCTTGGCATTGCCTGGTGCCTGATGGGCAGTGCCAGTGTGTCCAGTGGGCAGTGCCAGTGTGCCCAGTGAGCAGTGCCAGGGTTCCAGGCTGGCAGTGCCAGGTTGACACTGCCCAAGTCCCGGAGGGCCTCAATGATCTCTGTTCCCACCAGCAGATGATCATGCCTGGTTCCCCTTGATGGGGACCAGTTTTAATCCCTGCCGGTGAGAACCTCTCCCGATCGGAAATGGAGATTTCAATATTATAATCAGCCTTGCGCTGATTTCTGGTGCACAGCTGATTATGTCAAAAAAAGGCCTGGGAGACTGGCGATCGGCTGGATGCCAGTCATGAGTCCCGCGACAGGCCCCTTGCTAATGTCTCCCGGCGCGTTGCATTACTCGGGCAGTGCAGTAGGCCGGGAAATTTGCCCACTTTATTATTGCACTTCATGTTTTCTCTTTCAACTAGTATCAGCATGTTTTTGGTGTATCATGTAGTGTCATGCCCAATAGTGGCATGAAGTTATTACAAATCTTTAAAGCTATATTTTTAATGGCAAATATTTTCAAAAAGTTGGTCAGCTGAGGAGCAGCTGACTTTCTGTGAATTTAAACATTCTCCTTTTTCTTTTTGAATAGACAGAAGCTTGCTGCTGAGTGAATAGAATTGAGCCAATCATTTTGAGCCTAAGAAAATACACAAATCCACCAAGTCTTGGAACTTTACAGCACAGAACGAGGCCTTTTGGTTCATCGTGTCTGCGCTGGCCATCAAACACTTATCTATTATCACCCCATTTTCCAGCACTTTGTCTATAGCAGTGGTTCCCAAAGGGTGCGGCGCACCCCACTGGTGCAGCGAGAGAGGATGGCAAGTGTGGCGGGAAGATTCAAGGACAATCAAAGAAACATTTAAACATGGTTTAAACAAGCATTGTTTTATACTTTCTGGATGTCCCATGATCATATTATAAAGTAGTTGTGTTTTATGTTATGAATCAAGCACTGTTAGGAGTTGTTTTTTTTTGTTTTTGAATGTATTTCTTATCAATAAAAAATTTGGTGTGGCGCGAGCAAATTTTTATTCCGAAAGTACGGCCCAGTGAAAAAAGTTTGGGAACCACTGGTCTATAGCCTTGTATGCTATGGTGATTCAAGTGCTCTTCTCAATGCTCCTTAAATATTCTGAGGGTTCCCACCACCATCACCCTTTCAGACAGTGAGTTCCAGAGACCCAACACGCTCTGCGTGAAAAAGTTATTTCCCAAATCCCCTCTAAATCTAAATCTCCTGGCCCTGACCTTTAATCTGTGCTCCATGGTTACTGACCCCTCTACTATGGGGAAAGGTTTCTCCCTATCCACACTATCACATTTTTACATACAAACATATTGATCACAGTCAAGTAAAAGAAAACATCAAGGGTGGGATTTTCCACCCTGTTTTGTGACAGTGCATGCAGTCTGCCATTGGTTGGCAGTGGGATCTTCTGTTCCTGCTGCTGTCAACAGAATCATAGAATCATAGACTACTCCAGTGCAGAAGGAGGTCATTCAGCCCATCAAGTCTGCACCAACCACAATCCCACCCAGGCCCTATCCCCATAACACCAGGCATTTACCCTAGCTAGCCCCCCTGACACTGAAGGGCAATTTAGCATGGCCAATCCACCTAACCCACACATCATTGGACAGGGTTTCCTCTTGTTCACACCCTCCGTCGCCAGGGATCCCATGGTCAGGGCTCACCATCAGTGGGACCAGATTATTTCGTCAATGGAATGGCTGGGAAATCGCACCCCTTAAGTTTGTCCATGACAGGTTAGCGTTGCATAATCATTACCAGCAAATAAATCAAAAATTCTTCAAGTAAGGTACCAGTACAGTATTGTACTTGAACTAACATATAAAAGTCACCATATCCATCGCCACGGCAACGTTCATATTCTGGCAAAATATTTTGTCTATCATGACATAAATTAAATTGTTCCTAATGCATTTAGCTCTCCATCAGCCACTTCCTCTCCTGAAAAATGAAGAAGAAAAAAATGTTCTTTGACTTGCACTGATAAATACTTTCACCACAGCAGTTGAAAATTGTATTTTTTTTCTGAAATAAAAATTGGTTGCATTGTAATGGCGATCAGATGCCTACATTTTCCTCAGGGCTTAAAATATAAAGCAAATTTCTTTACGTATTGACTGGTGCAGAAATTCTTTCATTACATGCTATATACGTAAAATTGAGCCTTTAGTACTCAACCGAGTAAAGTGGTGAATGTCTATCATCTAAAAAAATCAGGTTGACCAAAACATAAATTCTGCTTATTTCAAGCTTGTTAAGAACTGCAATGGATTTCTTGCAATCTAATAATATGAAACTCACTGAAAGGACGAAAAGCAACAACAGCAGCATTAGTATTCCTGTGAAGATTCTAATTTTCAAAAGCAGACAAGGTTATTATTTAAGTTATGCAGAGAGCTGAAATTGCCATGATTTTTTAATGGTGTATCTAAAGCTAACAGCCCAAGTTACTGGTCCACTGAGTAGGATGGGCTGATGCAGCAAGACAAGGGATGTGGTAAAGAAGGGACACAGAGAGCAATGTTGGCTCGACCTGACTTTTATAGACAACAGGTATGATACACCAAGTAGTTAAAAAGCCCCTCTTTCAGAGTCAGTACTACTTCCCATTGCAGCCACTTGGATCACAAAAGGATTGCCTTATGAGGCCGCTCATGTGCACAGAGATCTGTGTCTGTGATATGTATCTGAGGGATCATTTACTTATTGATGTGGTGCAGCATTCTTTGCTGGAAAACAGAAAGTTATTATTGCAGGCGAAGGCATTTGGGGAGGATCAGGATCTTGCATAAGGCCACCCTATATCTATTGACAGGAATATGGTCACCCAAAGCTTAAAGAAAGTACTTTTTAAAATATTATTACCAAGAATTATAGGTTGTATGGGGGTGGAGGAAAGAAATGATAGGCCAAAAGCAAGCAAGCAAGGAGCACCATTGTCAAAGCACCCTCCAGCCTTCCAGAAGAACTTTATGGACAGAAGAGTTAAGATTGCAGGGAGGATCCCATCATATTTCAAATGAGGTAATACCCTTTGCACCAACATACATTGAATCAGGCATGGGAAGGCTGCCTGCCCAAGAAATTTAAAAGCCAAAGGTGTGTCCCACTTACACCATCAAGATTTGCTCTTCGGGAATAATCCACAAGCATAGAAGCTGAGAGACAATGACGATCCTGCCAATGACCAGGTTGAGAACCAAACCAAGTTGACGGGGAAAGTGAAGAGGAAATTAAAACCAGCAAAAAGAAAATATGAGAATAGATTGGCAATTAACATAAAAGGAAACCCAATAATCTTCCACCGAAATGTAAATACTGGGTGGGCAGTAAGAGGTGGGATGGGGCCCAATAGGGAGAACAAAGATAATTTATGCTTAGAGGCACAGGGCAAGGCTAGAATAATTAATAAGTACTTTGTTTCCATGTTTTCTGAGTATGAGGACGCTGACAAAGTCTCGGTACAGGCAGAGATGGTAGAGGTAATGGATGAGATGAAAACTGACAGGCAGGATGCACTGAAAAGGCTGGCTACATTTTGAATGGATGCGTTGCCTGGTCTGGATGGTTTGCATCTCAGTTTGCTAAAGGATGTGACTGTGGAGATAGAGAAAGACCTTCCAGTCTTCCCGAGAGAGGGGAGAGCATTGGACAGTGACAAATAGGACACCATAATTCAAGAAAGGGCATCAGGACATTGCTAGTAACTATATTGAGAGGGGGAGGGAGGAGTCTGATGGGGGGGGGGGTGCAGGTGTGTATCGTGAAGGTGGTCCTGATGGAGGACAAGCCAGGAGTCCCGATGGAGGAGGCGTGTCGGAGGTTAGGCAGGTGGAACCATCAGGAGGGCCCCGATGCCCTGATGCTGGTGACCCATGTTGGGGGTGGCGGGGGGGGGGCGGTGGGGGGTGGGGGGAGGGGGGGCGGAGGTGGGGGAAGATGCCGCCAATGGGAGGGGGTCCCAATGTCCGTGGGGTGAAGGAAGAGGTCTCCCAATGCACTGAGATCAGGGCGCCCTCACGAAATGGCGCCCGAGCGCTCTGAAGCCGGGCTGACTGGCATGTTTAGGCCCCGTCCAGTCCAGTACAGGGTGCGAAACTCCCAACTCTCCAAAAAAATGATTGCGTGGGTGGATTGCGGTGCGGAGCGCACCTGAGTGATTGGCGTAGATTACTCCGTTCTTCTCACCATTATGACACTTCGAAATTATTTGGGGGAATTCCGCCTGGAGGGATTGCAATGGATGCTACATACATGGATTTTAAAAAATCATTTTGATAGAGTACCACGTAAAAGACTAGTTTTTGAAACTGAGACTCTTTGAATATGAGTGTCAGTGTCAGTTTGGATAAAAAGTTCCCTTAGAATCACTACAGTGCAGAAGGGGGCCATTCAGCCCATGGGCCTGCATCAACAACAATTCCAGCCAGGCCTTATCTCTGTAAGCACAAGTATTTACCCTGTCAATCCCCCTGACACTGGCGCTGTGAGGCAACAGTGCTAACGACTGTGCCACCCTTCTGGAGAGAAATTGTCAATCATGGCTTGATGATTGGAATATCGAGTAATATTTGAAAATTTAAGTTATTTATTAATTAATTTATCAATGTCAGAAAATAGGCTTACATTAACACTGCAATTAAGTTACTGTGAAAATCCCCTAGTCGCCACAGTCTGGCATCTGTTCAGGTACATTAAGGGAGAACATGGCCAATGCACCTAAATTGGCAGTATGGTAGACAATGAGGATGAAACTAATTATCTGCAACAGGTCTTGGGCAGGCTAGAAGAATCAGCAAACATTTTTTAAAAATTCATTTGTGGGACACTGGTAACTCTGGCTGGCCAGCATTTATTGCCCATCCCTTGTTGCCCTTGTTCAGAGGGCAGTTGAGAGTCAATGAAGGGGATAGATAGGGGATAGATAGAGTGAACGTTCAAAGACTATTTCCTCGGGTGGATGGAGCTATTACAAGGGGGCATAACTATAGGGTTCGTGGTGGGAGATACAGGAAGGATATCAGAGGTAGGTTCTTTACGCAGAGAGTGGTTGGGGCGTGGAATGGACTGCCTGCAGTGATAGTGGAGTCAGACACTTTAGGAACATTTAAGCGGTTATTGGATAGGCACATGGAGCACACCAGGATGATAGGGAGTGGGATAGCTTGATCTTGGTTTCAGATAAAGCTCGGCACAACATCGTGGGCCAAAGGGCCTGTTCTGTGCTGTACTGTTCTATGTTCTATGTTCAATCACATTGCTGTGGCTCTGGAGTCACATGTAGGCCAGGCTGGGTAAGGATAGCAGATTTCCTTCCTTTAAGGACATTAGTGAACCAGATGGGTTTTTCTGACAATCAACAATAGTTTTATGGTCATTAGTAGATTCTGAATTCCAGATATTTATTGAATTCAATTTCCACCATCTGCTATGGTGGGATTCGAACCTGGGTCCCCAGAACATCAGCTGAGTTTCTGGATTAAAAGTCTAGTGATAATACCACTAAGCTATCACCTTTAATGCAGTCTGAGATAATTTATTTTGACAGGACGAACTGGGAGAAGCAATATAAATTAAGAGTGTGCAGGAACAGAGACAATTGATGGTTCATATGCATAGAGTTTTGAAGGTAGCAGAACATATTCAGAGTGTAATTAGCAAAGCATATGGGATTTTAGGCTTCATAGATTGAAGTATTAAACATAAATGCAGGGTGGTTTTGCTGGATCTTTATAAACCCCTATTAGGCCACAAGTTCTTGTCTTGTCAGCACACTTGAGGAAGGATGTGAAGGTCCTTAACAGGGTGCAGAGGAGATTTATCAGAATGATTCCAGTGATAAGAGATTTTAACCACAAGGTTAGGAGGATAGGAGAAGGTAGGGTTGTTCCTCTTGGAACAAAGGGGACTGAGAGGAAATTTGATAGAAGTGTACAAGACTATTACAGGTTTTAGATAAGGTAGTCAAAGAAAAGCTTCTTTGTCTACCTTTTCAAAACCTGTCACGATCTTATACACCTCCATCATAAGAACATAAGAAAATATGAGCTAGGAACAGCAGCAGGAAATTTATATCTCTATATCTATATCTACTCTGTCAATCCCCTTTAGCATTTTATATACCTCAATTAGATCTCTCATTTTTTCTTAGCTCCAGTGAGGATAGGCCTAAACTGCTCAATCCCTCTTCATAAGACAAGTCCTTCTTCCATGGAATCAATCTAGTGAACCTTCTCTGAACCACCTCTAATACATTTATGTCCTTTCTCATGTAAGGGGACCAAAACTGTGCATAGTACTCCAGATACAGTCTAACCAATGCTCTACCACAGTTGCAACAGCACTTCCCTACTTGTATATTCTGTTCCATTAGCAATGAATGCTGAAATTCTATTTGCCTTCCTTATTGCCTACTGCACCTGCATACTAACATTCTGCGATTCATAAGTGAGGATACCCAGATCCCTCTGCACCAAAACATTTTGAAGTTTCTCTCCATTTAGAAAATGAAATGCCTTTTTATTTTTCTGACCAAAATGGATAATCTCATGCTTATCCACACTTATTGCCCATCCCTAGTAGCCCCTGTGATAAATGCTGGCCAGCCAGTGACATCCATGACCCATAAATGAATTTTAAAAATTCCATCTGCCAAATTTTGGCCCACTTACTTAACCTATCCATATCCATTTGAAAGTTTCTTATTTAGAAACATAGAAACATAGAAAAACTACAGCACAAACAGGCGCTTCGGCCCACAAGTTGTGCCGAACACATCCCTACCTTCTAGACCTACCTATAACCCTCCATCCTATTAAGCTCCATGTACTCATCCAGGAGTCTCTTAAAAGACCCAATTGAGTTCGCCTCCACCACCACTGACGGCAGCCGATTCCACTCGCCCACCACCCTCTGTGTGAAAAACTTACCCCTAACATCTCCCCTGTACCTACCCCCCAGCACCCTAAACCTGTGTCCTCACGTAGCAGACATTTCCATCCTGGGAAAAAGCCTCTGAGAGTCCACCCGATCTATGCCTCTCAACATCTTATACACCTCTATTAGGTCTCCTCTCGTCCTTCGTCTCTCCAAGGAGAAAAGACCGAGCTCCCTCAGCCTATTCTCATAAGGCATGCCACTCAATCCAGGCAACATCCTTGTAAACCTCCTCTGCACCCTTTCAATCTTTTCCACATCCTTCCTATAGTGAGGTGACCAGAACTGAGCACAGTACTCCAAGTGGGGTCTGACGAGGGTCTTATATAGCTGCATCATTATCCCCAGACTCCTAAACTCAATCCCTCGATTGATAAAGGCCAGCACACCATATGCCTTCTTAACCACCTCCTCCACCTGCGGGGCCGATTTTACAGTCCTATGGACCCGGACCCCAAGGTCCTTCTGATCCTCCACAGTACTAAGAGTCTTTCCCTTAATATTGTACTCCTTCATCCCATTTGACCTACCAAAATGGACCACGACGCATTTATCTGGGTTGAAGTCCATCTGCCACTTGTCCGCCCAGTCTTGCATCCTATCTATGTCCCTCTGTAACTTCTGACATCCCTCCAGACTATCCACAACCCCACCAACCTTCGTGTCATCGGCAAACTTACCAACCCATCCCTCCGCTTCCTCATCCAGTTCATTTATGAAAATGACAAACAGCAAGGGTCCCAGAACAGATCCCTGGGGCACACCACTGGTGACCGACCTCCATTTAGAAAAAGACCCACCTATACCCACTCTCTGCCTCCTTTGGGCAAGCCAGTTCTGGATCCACCAGGCAGCAGCCCCTTGGATCCCATGCCCTCTCACTTTTTCTCGAAGCCTTGCATGGGGGACCTTATCGAACGCCTTGCTAAAATCCATATAAACCACATCTACCGCCTTCCCTTCGTCAATGTGTTCAGTCACATTTTCGAAGAACTCCACCAGGCTCGTAAGGCACGATCTGCCCTTGACAAAGCCATGCTGAGTATTCTTGATTTCCTCAGTGCAACTTGCTTTCCCATCTATTTCAGTGTCCTCTGCAAATTTAACTATTGTACATTCTATCCTATATCCAAGTTGTTAATTTAGACTGTAAGTAGTTGAGGCCCGAGGACACACCACTAGTTACAACTTGCCAAACCAGAAAAAGACTCTTTTATCCCCATGCTTTGATATCTGTTGGTTAGCCAATCCTCTAAGTAAGCTAATATATTACCCCCAACCCTGTGGGATCTTATCTTGTGTAGTAACCTTTTGTGCAGCATCTTATCAAATGCATCAAGAATGAAGTTCCCATTGTCAAGGGTATAAGGACTACAGGTCACAGATTTAATGTTTGACAAAGAGACACAGAGGGGATGTGAGGTAGAATTTTTTTAATGCAACGAGTGGTAATGACTTGGCGCTCACTGCCCATAAGAATAGTGGAGGCAGAGATGATGATGGTGATGATGATGCGGATTGTTATTATTGTTATTCTGGACTTGAGAAGGTTCACAATTCCATGCTACAAAAAGACACCATGCTATTGTCATATAGCTGTAGTAGAAAAAAGCTGTTACCTTGCTCATTTAATTATTCACAAAGGTATATTTCTGTACCCGCGAAATGCCTTATAGATAAAATTTAGCACAAAGCTCATTCCTGAAGATTGTTTCTTCAGTCGTGTCAGTTGTTGAGGGTACATTCCAAGGGTGATGAAAGTACAATGAAAGGGTGATGAACGGAAGAAGAGAGAAAATGGGGAAAGACAGACATGTTAGGCTTATATCAGTAGTAAGAAAATGCTAGAATCTTTTTAGAAGATGTGATAAATGGACACTTTGATAATAATGATTTGATTGAGCATAATTAACATGGATTTAGGAATGGGAAAACATGTTTGAAGAACCTGCTGGGGCTTTTTACTAACATAATTGCTAAAGGGGAGTCAGTGGATGTACCATAATATACTTGGATTGAGAGGGTTGTCCTTTGCAACCTGTGCTTTTGATAAAGCGCCCCCCCCCCCCCCCACCCACCCCTGCCACCCCACAAGATGTTGGTTAGCAAAATTAAGCACATAAGATAGACAATATAATGGCATGGATTACGGATTAGCTAACAGGCAAAAAGCAGAGACTCGGAATAAACAGGTCATTGTCTTGTTGACAGGCTTTGACTAGCGGGATACCATAAGGATTAGTATTTGGGCATTAGCTGTTTACAATGTATATCAATGATTTGGATGGAGGAACCAAATGTAATATTTCCAAGTTTACAGGTGACACAAAGTGAGGTGGAAATGTGTATTGTGAAGAAAATGCAAAATGGTTTAAACAGGATTTGGATAGACAAAACAAAACGTGGTAAATGGAATATAGTGTGGAATAATGTGAGGTTATCCACCTTGGTCAGAGGAATATTTGGTCCCTACATCTAGATCATTGATATACATTGTAAACAGCGAGTGCCCAAGTACCAAGGTTATCCACTTTGGTCAGAGAAAAAAGTTATGTAGAGTGTTTCTTAAATGCTAAGTGATTAGGATATGTAGATGTACGAAGGGACCAGAGGGTGGCCTCTTTAATAAATCACTGAAGGCTAACGTGCAGTTTCAGCAAGCAATTAGGAAAGCTAATGGGTTGTTAGCCTTTATCGCAAGGGAGTTTGAGTACAGGAGTAGTGAAGTCTTACTTCAATTGTATAGAACCTTGGTTAGACTGCACCTGGAGTACTGTGTGCAGTTTCTATCTCCTTACCTTTCGAAGGCTATTATTGCCATAGAGGGAGTACAACAAAGGTAGACAAGACTTGTTCCATAGATGGCAAGGTTGTCCTATGAAAAAAGATTGGGGAAACGGGGCCTGTATTCTCTAGAGTTTTGAAGAATGAGAGGTGATCTCATTGAAACGTGCAAAATAGACAGGGTAGATGCATGTAAGATGTTTACCCTGGTTGGGGAGTGTAGAAGCTGGGGACACAATTTCAAGATAAGGGGGAAGCCACTTAGCACTGAGATGAGGAGAAACCTTTTTACTCTGAGGGTTGTGAATCTTTCAAATTCTCTACCCCAGTAAGCTCAGTATTTGATTATGTTTAAAGTGGAGATTGACAGACTTGATTTGATTTATTATTGTTATATGCATTGGCATACAGTGAGAAGTTTTCTTTCTTGTGCACTATACAGACAAAGCATATAGTTTATAAAGTACATCGGGGAGAAGGAAAGGAGAAGGTACAGAATATAGTTACAGTTATAGCTAGGGTGTGGAGAAAGATCAACTTAATATAAGGTAGGTTCATTCAAAACTCTGATGGCAGCAGGGGAGAAGTTGTTCCTGAGTCAGTTGGCACGTGATCTCAGACTTTTGTATCTTTTTCCCAATGGGAGAAGGTGAAAGAGAGTATGTCTGAATGATTGGGGTCCTTGATTATGCTGGCTGCTTTTCCAAAGCAGCAGGAAGTGTAGACAGAGTCAAAGGATGTTGGGCTGGTTTGCGTGATGGACTGGGCTTCGTTCACAACACGTTGTAGTTTCTTGCAGTCTTGGTCAGAGCAGGAGCCATCTCAAGTTGTGATACATCCAGAAAGAATGCTTTCTATGATGCATCTGTAAAGATTTGTGAGAGTTGTAGCGGACATGTTGAATTTCCTTAGCCTCCTGAGAAAGTAGAGGTGTTGGTGGGCTTTCTTAACTATAGCATCGGCATGGAAGAACCAGAATTGGTTGTTGATGATCTGGACAAGTAGCAACTTGAAGCTTTCAACCTTTTCCACTTCATCTCTGTTGATGTAGACAAGGGCATGTCCTGCACCATGCCTCCTGAAGTCACACGCTGATTGCCACTCCATACCCATTTACCAGAGCCAAATGTCTTCTGTGCCTGTCTCACCAGGCCTTGCTGACTTAGGTTGGGCAAGATCCAGACAGCGCAATAATCACAATGCCCAGCATCAAAGTCTAACAGAGTCGGAGTGAAGGAGGCAATGCCCCTTTTTACTGCATTAGCTGCCATCAAGCAATTAATTTTCAAGGTCCTACTGGAAATGACAGGCTGGAAGAAAGTAAGTGTCGAATGGATAGTTTTTGGGGGACGGGGGAGAATCAGACATCAGGAGGACTTGGATGATTGGACATAGGGGTCGGGGAGGTCAGACATTGGGAGGTAGGGAATCGGACATTGTTAGGGTGTTGAGGATGGGTTTGACCTTGGGGGTGTGGGGGGGAGGGGGTGTCTTCAGACACCAGAGGGAGGTGGGGAGTGGCTTGGATACCATGATGGACGTTGGGGCTGGAGCTGTCAAAGCTGCCAAACATCAGGGTGGACATTCCTAGGGGTTTGGGTGTGTGGGGTATGTCCCACATGAGGAATGTCCCACACGGAGAATGTTTAAAATACTTATGCAGAAGTTAGAAGAGGTTTTACTTGTTCTAACTTTTTCAGAGTAATTATTAGCATAAGCCCTGGCAGATTCATCCAATGTCAGCGATATTAGTGGATCGTTCACAGTGCAGTGCAATTGCTCAGGGACATTAGTTCTTCTGGATAATTGCCATGCAACTGCTTAGCTCTGAAGTTTTGAGAGGAACACGCCAGCACACCTTTGGAGTAACCCCCACCAACAAATCTGACACTAGGGTGCCTGGAAGTTACAGCCCATGGTGTTGCACGGTATGCACTATGCATAAAACGTGTTACACACATAGAAATGGTGTCCACATTGCTCTCGGATGTATCAAATGTGAAACACTCTCCATAGATGCTGTCTGAATGCTAAGTAATTCCAGCATTTTTTGTTTTTAGTTTGATTCCAAGGTCACTTTTAACTTAAGCATATAATTTCTGCATAATAATGGTATATGACATTCATGGTGTAAGCATATTGTTTTTGCCCCTTCTTTATGTGAATATTGGTGTCAGTGTTTAATGCCTATGTTAATTTAATTCAGCATTGATTTGTTCATACTAATTTTGTCCAATTCACTCCTTTAAGTTGCTTTCCCTGATTCCTCTGACCCTTAAAGCTTGATCACAGCAATAAGTGAGATCAATTTGCAATATGTTTTTGTGTCCAGATCATTTATAATGAGAAACAGCCTCAGCCTTAAAGCTAAACCTTGAAGCATCTCACTCTGCTCTAATGAGGACATAGTTATCACCCCTCATCAGTTTCGTAACCCAGGATTTGTCCTTTGACCCTGGCATTTCTCTGATTGGGTTATCCAAATTAATGTTGGTTTGTCAACAGTTTAATATGCATCTGTGAAGTAAAACTTCTATCAGAAAGTGGAACTTTTATTATGAAGCTACAAAATATATTACTCAATGTTGCTATATTGTTGTGAATAATTTATTATTTGTGCAGGGGAGATTTATTCTTCACCAAATAGAGATTGCTATGGAACAGGCAACTGGAGCTGTAAAACGCAGATAACCAGCTTAAAAATGGAAGACTCATCACCAAAGTTATGGCATTTTCATTTCAATTTCAAGTGCAATTTTATTGTGTTTACGACATACTCATTGCATCCTTTAATGCTTTCATGTTGCGATAAAGTATGCTGAACCGTCACCTGCAAAATTTGATTTTTTGTGTCTGAAAACAAAACAGAATCTGACTTTATTCCATTATAAATCTGTGAGGCAATTTTATACAACATTCAGAATAAAGTTAGCTTAGCACTGAGGATACAGGATGAGGTACACTTGGCAGACAATCGGCTGTTAACATTGCACATCTCCATAGCAGTTAGCAATGTATGCATAAATAATTGATTGGCGGGCACAAAAGCCCTCAGTCCTGTTTAAAAGGATTCCTTGTCTAATATTGAATATTATTTTTCTGTTCTAAATAATAGCTCTCTTGGTAGACATTACCACAGTAACAATATCTCATTGCAAAAATAACATTAAATCACTGAGCATCATTTCTGAGCATATGTTCAAAGGATAATTGAAGTTTTAATATTTTATTCATTGGGCCAAGTTTATTATTAGGTAGCCAAAAAATGTAAAATAGACTAATGTTGTGTCACTCTATGCATTTACATGAATGTTCAATAAGAGAAATGCATATACATAACTCTTTATATATGAAAATAAACAAAAGTAATGTCTTGCCTAAAATAGTGAGAATAGTTATTACATTTGTTGAAGATATAAAGGGTGAAATTGGTCTTCAGTAGCATCACAAAACAGCTGATAATGAGTTGATACCCTGGGCCCTATTTTACTTCAATTTTCTTCAGTGTTAGCCAGCATCTGCTACTTCCTCTTCAAGTCACGTATATCATAAATCATTATATAACATTGGATATAGATCACTGTCCTTCTATCATTGCTGAAAGCCTTAGAATTCATTACCTTACACCATTCTGAGAACATCATAACAACAATGACTGCATGTAAAGACGCTTGTTCACCAGTTTAGGGAAAACACTGCTCATTTAATTACAGGTTAAAACTATACAGTGGCTTACAACCTCGTGGCTGCAATCAGCTCCCGAGATGATTCTCAACACAGAAGCCCCCACTTACTAGGGTGATCCTTCACCCTGTTCCCCAACTGGCTCCCTGGGTCGCATGACCCTTACTCTGCAGATTGATCTTTCAAGGGATAATCACCACACTGCAACAATTAATAAAGCAGGTATGGCATCCTCTTTGCAGACCAAATAGGAATGGGCATTGAATGCAGCCTAACTTTTCTCACATCCTGTGAGCATTGTTTTTAAATCACATGCTCATGGAGATGGTGATCCTTGTCAAATGTCGGCTTTTGAATTCACATGATGCAAAAATCCTTCCAGAATCTCCTTTTCGCTTCATGATGAGCAAGGAACTTATAGGGTAGAATTTTCCCGTCCCGCCCACCACAGGAATTGTAGCGGGTGGGCCACAGGCCATGCAAAGGTCCGTTGACCTCAGGCGGGACTTTCCGGCATTGGGGCGAGCGCGGCTGGAAAATCCCACGCTTAGACTCAGCGAGATCTTCCAGAAATCACATGTCTCCCTCCAGCTGAGAGAAATACAGGAACAATAGCCATTTCTGATTTTGTTTGGCCCCCTCTGAAGTTCAATGAATGGTAGACTGTGCAGGAGGCTGGCTGGTATGTTTCATTCCCAGTCCTGTGAGAGTATGACTATGTCACAATCACTTAGGTCTGTCAACTAGTGAAATTCAAAGATTAGTTTGGTAAAGTATAATGGTGCATTAATGATATACACAGGTATTCGGTATTCCATCCATCGTGCCTGTAGTCATTAAAGATTTTATGCTCTGATAAATAGGAAGAAAGATAGAGAACATGTTTGTCTAGCTCTTTGAATGGAATTACAAGGACATTGTGACCATCAGTACATGCTGTGGAAGTGTGATGTAAGTGGCAGTGAAAAGGTTGGCACTGCCAGGTTTGAAATGTTGGGGTATGAGAGGGCAGTGTCAGGTTGGCTCTGCCAATGGGATGGCATGAAGGTAGTCATGGAGGGGATGGGGCCTTTGGTGATCTGTAGTGGAATGTCACTCACTTGGGGGTGTGGGGTAATGGGGGAGGGGATAATTATACCAATGTACTAATGAGGATGGTTTGGTGGGGGGGGGGGGGGGCTGTTCAGGTCATCATGATGTCTGTATTGTGTGGGGAGGGGGGCGGTGGATAACACAAGCATTTAGTGGTGGGAGAGGTTGCCCCTGTGTGTTCAAGGGTTGGGGGTGTTCCCTGTCTGTGGGGGGTATGATGAGTGTTGGGGGGAATGGGAGCCTGTCACTGTTTTTTGAGATTGGGGCTGTTATGATGGCTATGGGGGATCGTCAATAGACCTCCCAGTGGGCCGAGTAGAGTATGAGTTCCCCTATTAGGCAAGTGGAGGCTCGACCAATAGGGAAGGAGCAGTGAGGAATTCAAAATCAGCTGATCTGCACTCTATAGCCGCTGAATGACATTCAGAACAAATCATAAATATAGAGTGATTAGTGACAGAAAACTGGCTTTGGAAAGATTATTACAATGGCGACAAGGAGTAAAGCATATTTTTTTCATCCCTCCATGCTATCTTTACTGTTGAGACAAGTAATCCTCCGGGGAGAAAAATGTTTTTGGTTAACTTGAAGTCTACGATGCAAGCATACAACACTGGGTCTAATAAGCAGAGCGCATGCTTTACTTTTTTCAGGCCAACAATATTGAGGGGGACAAGACGCAGAAAGTAATCATGTTGACAGCATGCAAGGTCCTGGCCTTCACTGTATTAAAAACTAGATCTACCCAGATGCCATGACTCCAAAACTTTTAATAAATTGGTGGATTTGGTTAAAGTCTATTATAACCCATTACCTTCCACCGATTCTGCTTTAATACAGAAGGGCAAACCCCTGGGGAAACTGTCATTAGATTTCTGACCAAGTTACAAAAGTTGGCAGAGCACCGTGAATTCGGACCACCCCTGAACGACATGTTGCAAGATAGACTGGTCTGTGGAATTAACAATGTGACAGTCCAACAGAAATTATTGGCAGAATCCAACTGGAATCAAAAGAAGGCCATTGAGACAGCTCTAGCATAAGAGAATGCAGAGAAAGGAACTCAAGAACTTTATGGGCATAAAACAGCAGTCTCCTCCGATTGGGGAAGGGCCCTCATGCAATGTCCATCCCTCAACTGAGAGAAATGGTATCGGTAAAATATCTCAGAATCCCTTATCGCGGCGGTGCCAGAGTTGCATCACCAGGTAGTCAAGGAGGGTCAGGGACAACTTTCAGATTTCTAGGGAGCATATTCCAGAAGGCTGTAGATGCCAGATGGCGGACTATAGCAAGTGCTGCAGAACACCACAATTGAGGCGAAGATGTAGGGCAGTGAAACGCTTGGTATTTTAAAAAAAAAGCCAAGGCCAGTACCAGACCGTACTTTGCAGAGAGATCACAACCAGGAATAGGGACAATGCAATTATTTGCAAATCCACGACAAAGGTTGTCCCTGTAATGGTGGCCTTGTTAGTAAATGGCCACCCGATAAAAATGGAAGTGGATAGGGGGCCTGTGGTCTCCGCTCTGTTATCGGGGAGCAGAATTATAATCACATCCAGGCTGGTATTCAGCTCCTGAATTTAGAAAGCACAAAGGCCAGCTGGCCATCTACTCGGGGGAACCATTGCAGCTAAGGGGCACCATAGCAACCATGCAGGCAAGACCAACATTTGTTGCCATTCATTCATTGCCCTTGAACTCTGGCTGTTCGGCAATTTTGTGGGCATTTAAGAGTCAACCAAATTGCTGTGGGCCGGAAGACATCAGCAGAGACCACGGGCTTCATGTTGGGCATCGTGGTCTCCCAGGCAAAGATTTCCAGTGTAATCAGCATTTACATTTCATTAGCGGCCCAGGGACTGAAGTCTCCAGACCCGCTAGCATCTCCCCCCATGGCTGAAGGTGGTTCACTCCAATGGGGTTTACACCTGCTGCTCACTAATGGGGAACAGGCAGCCTGCTCCCGCTGGAGGGAACAGAGATCATTGAGGCCCCCCTCCGGGAGGTCAGGGGTAAAGGGGTTGCCCCTTGGTCAGTTCCAGCCTGGCAGTGCTAGCCTGGCACCCTGGCACTGCCCAAGGAGAAAACTGGCACTGCCCAAGGGGCACATTGGCACTGCCCACCGGGCATCGGGCAGTGCCAAGGGGGCAGGGCCAGAGGGGGCAGTGCCTTTTGGGGAAGCAATCTATGGGGTTCCTGCTGCCACTCAGCATTAGGGTGACTGGGAAAGGGAGGGAGGAGGTGATCAGGGCTGGCCATTCAGGTGGCGGGAGGTCGGGGCTGGCGGGAAGGGTTGGGACTGTCGGGGGGGTGGTCGGGACTGTGGGTGGGGAGGGTATGATCAAGAGATCGGGACTGCCTGAGGGGGTGGAAATCAGGATATTGCGGCTGGCTGGTGGTGTAGGGGGTAGGGGACATTGGGACTGGCCAGCGGTCATGCTGGCCAGCGCTCGGGAGGCCGGCAATAGGGGGGCCACTGCACCTGCGCCGATCTCCGCGCTGACAAATCAGCGCATGCACAGTGGTCCACTCAGCTGCCGGCTTCTCGGGTGGGAATAGGCCCCGCCCACAGATTTTCAGAGTGAATCACACTGGGGCACTCTGTGGTGAACACAGTAAGAAGTTTAACAACACCAGGTTAAAGTCCAACAGGTTTATTTGGTAGCAAAAGCCACTAGCTTTCGGAGCGCTGTGGCTTTTGCTACCAAATAAACCTGTTGAACTTTAACCTGGTGTTGTTAAACTTCTTACTGTGTTTACCCCAGTCCAACGCCAGCATCTCCACTGCACTCTGTGGTGCACAGAGTGTTGGAGATTCATTCTGGAAATCACACTTAAAAAAAGGCAGGACTTACTCCCATTTTCCCACAAGTTGGGGACTTAGAATTCTTTTGGGAGAATCCCAGCCTGTATATATATGGGTTAAAAAGAAATGAAAATGGAAATTAATGCCTTGGGATAGTTATTAATGTATCTTCTTCTCAACCTCCAGAAAATAAGATTGTTAGGTTGAAATTCCTCTTTTAACAAAAGTCAGGAAATGCTTGTCTTCTGTGGAAAAAATAATAAAAATGTGTGGTTCTGGGGCTGTAATTTCATTGTTGTCTGTGATTGCAAGGGAATAAATGATATTTGCAGTAACTTAGCAACATAAGAACATTACCAACAGGAGTGAACCATTCAGGTTGTCAAACCTTTTATCTGAATCATGGCTTGCCTGCACCTCAACTCAAATTTCACATATTTCATACAAAAATAACAAAACTCCACGAAAGGTCAAATTACCCAACATTCACAGCCTGTTGTGGTCGACCCAGGGGGATCAGGAATTCCCATCGGGGGTCAATGGACCTTTAAGTGGTCCGTCAGATTTTCTATCCTGTTCATGATGATTCCCGCAGTGGGTGGGACTGGAAAACCTACTCCTCCATTTTCTATTTATGTGTAGAAGTGTTTACTGGTTCTAGTTCTCATTTTAAGATTATGTCTCCTGACCCCCCCTGATTTCCCCAACCGAAGAGATAGTTTCTCAATATTTACCCATGAATATATTTAGCACCTTGATGTGTGATTAATTCACTCGGGAGGCTGGATTGTACCCGGGAAATAAAGGCTTTTATTAGCAATAAGAATGGAGCATACTGCTTAACAATACAATCCCAGACTAAAGGGTCACTGGGAAGTGCAGTGACCTTTATACTCCTATAGTAAGGCGGAGCCAACCGGAGTGTACCACAGAACAATACCAACAGGTGGAACACCCCAACCCTAACCCCAACAGTAACAAGAGTAACATATGTACAAGTACCCATAGTGATAACCATCTATGGTTCAGTACCCATAGTGGTAACCATCTATGGTTCACCACACACCTTGAGCAGACCTTCCCTCAATCTTCTAAATTGAAAATACGACAAGTTCATGCATGGTGCGCTTATAATTTAACCTTTTGGGCCTCAGTATCATTCTGGTGAATTTTTTGTTTCATTGGATGTGAGTGTTGGTGGAAAGACAAGCATGTTGTTACACATCTCTCATTTCCCTTGAGAAGATGGCAGTGAGCCGCTATCTTGAATCACTATAGTCTGTCTTGTATAGGTACTGTTATGAGATTCAGACATACAACTCCCAGCATACACAGCCTATTCCTGCACATGCACGGAGTAGGCTGTGTATGTACAGCACAGTGTTTTGGAGCTCTCATGTCACCTGTGTGAAATGAAACAGTGTGAAATTTGGACCACATGACTTAGGAGCAAAGTGCCATTATCAGGAAGAGTCCCAGTTAGGGTACAGGGGAAGGAAGCAGGGAAACATCCAACAGCAAGTCCCAAATAGGAAAGGAGGAAAGGGTTCAGGGAGAAGTCCCGAAGCATGTCCAAGGGAGAGGGGACTGGGAGAGGGGACAGCAAGAGACCCCAGGTTGAGAAGAAAGAGAAGCAAGGGAAGAGGCACCAAGCAGCAAAAAGAGCTGAGCTTGGCAGATCTTAGGTGGAGAGGGCTCTGGCGATGCCCTCAGAGAGAACTTGGGAGAAGTGCCCTAGATTTAAGACGGCAGCAGAAAGTTGGTGATTCCATACTATGGGCTGTTGGGGTAAAAATATTCATTTGGAGCTGCTATATCGTGCTTGGGGCAGCCAAAGAGCTGAACGTGTGGTTGTAAATTGTTATTGAAGTACAGACTTGAGAATCCAGGGAATGGTGTCTCAGAAGACAAGCCTGAAACCTCGAGTACGATCTGTTACTGAGGCCATTGAGTTGGAGCAACCTTTACAGGGAATTTTAAGGTGAGAGCTTCGAAGGTGAAGACTGCAATCCCCGATGAGAAAGACAGAGTTTCAATGAGATTGCTTGATTCACATTGTTACTGAAATTTTGAAAATCCAAAGAATCTATCTTAGCTGCATCTGCTGTTTATTGTGCAGTGCTGTGTGTTTGAACAGAGTTGCCTGTAAATTCACACAAACCTCATAGTAACCCTGATTGTTAGAGTATAATGTAGACATTGTAAATTGTTTTATCTTTCTGACCTTGTGAAATTTATTTTTGTTGTTGAAAGCCTGTGGAACCTTGTGGTTTTATTTATTTTGACAGTCAAGTGTCTTGACTGTCAAACATGGTCTACTTCAACCAAAATGTTATTGGTAGCTAACTAGAACTCACCAAAAGTGTGGGGTCACATCCAGGATCATGGACATCTACAGCACTATGAGGACGTGAGATCCAGGATTTTGATCCTGTGATAATGAAGGAACAGTGATGGTCTGTGGCATGGAGGGGAAATTATAGGTGGTGGTGTTCCCACTGACTTCCGGGAATCTGCTCCAAGTGACATACCAGCACCTGCTGCCCTTTTTACATGGTAGTGTTTGGGCCTTGGGTGATATTGAAGGAGTCTTGGTAAGTTGTTGCAGTACATCTTGTATATTGTATTCACTGTTATGAATGTTTATGTGGTGGGTGGAGTGCAAATCAAGCAGGCTGATTTGTCCTGAATTTTGTTGAGTTTCTTGAATGTTGTTGGAGCTACATTTATCCAAGAAAGTGGATAAATATACAGGTTTTTGTAGATTCAGGCAGTAAGTTACTCACTGCAGATTTCCCAACCCCTAACCTGGTAACCAGAGTGTTTAAATGGCTGGTCAACTTAGGTTTCTGGTCAATGACAACCCCAGGATGTTTCTGGAAGCAGCTTCAGTGATGGATATGTTGTTGAATGTTGAAGGGAAATGGTTAAATTCTCTCTTCCTGGAGACAATCAATGCCTGACACTTGTGCAGCATCAGTGTTACCTGTCATTGTCCAGGTCATGCTGGATATAGACATGGACTGTTTTAGGATCTGAGTTGAGAGTGGGACTGAACATTGTACAATCGTGAGTGAACATCCCTTCCTTACGATGGTGGGAAGGTCATTAATGAAGCAGTTGAAGGCAGTTGGGCTGGAATACTACCCTGAAGATACCCAAAATAACTCCTGCAGCAATTCTGGGGCTAAGATGATTGACCTCCAACAACCAAAATCATCTTCCTTTGTTCTAGATATAACTTCAACCAGTAGAAAGTTTCCCCCAATATTCACTGATTTCAATTTTGCGAGGGCTTCTTGATGCCAACATTGATGCATTGATGTCAAAGGCAGTTGTGCTGCATACTGTCAAAGGGAATATATATCTATATTCTTCCTGAGAGATAGTGTCCAAATCTGAACATGGCATCTAGTTACAGTTTAACTGAAGTTCTAGAGAACTTAAGTCTGTTTTTTGTCTGTGCATCCCAACTTCTTTCAGACAAAGACTGTGGTGAACCATCGTTGGTTCTCACTAGATAGTGCTGAGGCAGGGGCTGGCCAGTACTACAAGGATGTACATATGTTACTGTTGGGTTGTGCTATTGTTGCTGTTGGGGTTAGGGTGGGGTTGTTACACCTTTGTACTGTAGTGTTGTGGCACATTCCAGTCGGGCTCCGCCTCCTGGGAGAGGTATAAGAGTCCCTGCTCTGGCCGGGACCCCTTCAGTCTGGGATAGTGTATATAAGTTCTGGTAGCTTCGTTAACAGTAAATAAAAGCCTTTCATTTACTGAGCTTCAAGCCTCGTGTCTGAATAGCGCATCAATTTTATTTACTGTCATTAAACTCTCGTCGAGAAAAAAAAAAGAGAGTATGGAGCAAATTCTGAAGCCGGAACGCCTTACGCTAGATCCACGTGCGGTGGGCGCTTCTAACACCTTCGACCACTGGCTGAAGTGTTTCGAAGACTACCTGGCAGCCTCCGCAGCGGTCACCATCTGCGGCCATGACCAGCAGGACCACGACACAAACCTCCTGAACTTCTTACGCACTGCTTCTCGCCTGAACTTGACCTACAACAGGGAGAAGTGTGTGTTTCGTACATGCCGTTTAGCCATCCTAGGATACGTGGTGGAAAACGGGGTCATTGGCCCTGATCCAGACCGTATGTGCCCCCTTTCTGAACTTCCCTTACCTGCTAGTGCAAAAGCACTGAGAAGATGCTTAGGCTTCTTCTCTTATTATGCGCAGTGGGTTCCCAACTACGCGGATAAAGCCCGTCCGCTCATTAAGTCCACGACTTTTCCCCTAACGCCAGAGGCCCGATTGGCCTTCGATAAATTGAAAGCCGACATTGCGAAAGCCACGATGCACGCTGTAGACGAGTCCATCCACTTTCAGGTGGAGAGCGATGCACCTGATTTCGCCCTGGCCGCCACACTTAACAGGCGGGCAGGCCCGTCGCATTTTTTTCCCGCACTCTCCAAGACCCCGAAATTCAGCATTCAGCGGTGGAAAAGGAGGCCCAGGCCATTGTGGAGGCCGTCAGGCACTGGCGCCATTACTTGGCAGGAAAACGGTTCACCCTGATCACGGACCAGCGGTCCGTGGCGTTCATGTTTAACAACACGCAGAGGGGCAAGATCAAGAATGACAAGATCTTGTGGTGGAGAATTGAACTCTCCACCTATAACTACGACATCATGTATCGTCCAGGGAAACTCAATGAGCCCTCGGATGCCCTCTCGCGTGGAACATGCGCTAGTATACAGGAGGACCGTTTGCACGCCCTCCATAATGACCTGTGCCATCCTGGGGTCACTCGGCTCTACCACTTTATAAAAGCCCGCAACCTGCCTTACTCGGTGGAGGACGTCAGGTCAGTAACAAGGAGCTGTCGGGTTTGCGCGGAATGCAAACCGCACTTTTACCGACCTGACCGGGCACATTTAGTCAAGGCCACTCGTCCCTTCGAGAGACTGAGTGTCGATTTTAAGGGCCCCCTTCCCTCAACAGATCAGAATGTGTACTTCCTCAATATCATTGACGAGTACTCTCGGTTCCCTTTTGTTGTTCCCTGCTCTGATACATCCGCTGCCACGGTTATCAAGGCATTCCGTGATCTCTTTACCCTGTTCGAGTACCCCAGCTACATCCATAGCGACAGGGGCTCGTCGTTCATGAGCGATGACTTGAGGCAATTCCTGCTCCCATACGGGATTGCCTCTAGTAGGACCACGAGCTACAACCCTAGGGGTAATGGACAGGTGGAACACGAGAATGCTACATTCTGGAAGGCTGTCTTACTGGCGTTGAAGTCAAAAGGTCTTCCAGTCTCCCGTTGGCAAGAGGTGCTCCCTGATGCGCTCCATTCTATTCGCTCCCTCCTGTGTACGGCAACCAATGCTACTCCCCACGAGAGGATGTTCTCATTCCCTCGGAAGTCTTCCTCGGGGACCTCATTACCGTCTTGGTTGACGTACTCAGGACCCGTCCTCCTGCAGCGACATGTAAGGGCCCGCATGTCCGACCCGTTGGTCGAACAGGTCCATCTCCTCCACGCCAACCCTCAGTATGCCTATGTGGCATACCCTGACGGGCGAGAGGACACGGTCTCGATCCGAGACCTGGCGCCAGCAGGGGACGTAGCAACCCCTGTTGCTCCCATACCCCCTGTAACAAACCCTTTATCTCTTATTTCTTCCCCGGACACGGCGTGGGCAGCATCGGGACCATTGCTTAACCATTTTACTCCCATGTACAGCTTGCCTGAGCCCAGAAGATGGTCGCCACCGCAGGGCGTGTCAGGATCCCCTGGACTACCGTCACCTCAGGGTCAACAGGCCTGTGAGTCCGTGGAAGAACAGCTGGACGCCGCTTTGGGGAGAACGCCACCGCAAGTGCCTACTCCAGTGTCACCGCCGGTATTGAGGAGGTCACAACGACGGTGCGGTCCCCCTGACCGTCTGAACTTATAGACTGCTGACACTTTATTCTGTTTTTTTGTACCCCGCCGGCCTTTGTTCTCAAAGGAGGGGTGAATGTGGTGAACCATCGTTGGTTCCCACTGGATAGTGCTGAGCCAGGGGCTGGCCAGTACTACAAGGATGTACATATGTTACTGTTGGGTTGTGCTATTGTTGCTGCTGGGGTTAGGGTGGGGTTGTTACACCTTTGTACTGTAGTGTTGTGGCATATCCCAGTCGGGCTCCGCCTCCTGAGAGAGGTATAAGAGTCCCTGCTCTGGCCGGGACCCCTTCAGTCTGGGATAGTGTATATAAGTTCTGGTAGCTTCATTAACAGTAAATAAAAGCCTTTCATTTACTGAGCTTCAAGCCTCGTGTCTGAATAGCGCATCAAAGACCATCTCCATTAACCTCATTAATTGCTTTTTTTGTACTTGAAGATTGTGAGGTGGCCTTGTGGTGGAAGGGTAGATTTCCTGTCTCTGAGCCAGGAGCTCCACATTCGAATCCCAATTCAGGACGTGATGGTCAACACGTGCAGGTGGTAAGAGTAAGAGAGATTCTTGGTCAACCATGTGAGGAAAAGAATGTTGGAGCCTCTTCCATCATTACCTGCAGCTCCAGACCACATACATCAAGAATGTAAAAAAAAATCATGTTGCCACAACAACTCAGGCTCCTTGTGTAAACTGTAACCCACCTATAGACTAGTTTTTGAAAGCCATCAGTGGAAGAGATGTACAAACAGTTGCCCATTTTACAATATTGCATAAAATCAAAAGTATATTCATAGATTTGAATGATTGCAAGTGATTAAAAACCAGAACTTATTCAGTGAACATGGTAAACACTTAACATATTGGTGCAATATCCCTCCATAAGGCATCAATCTGTTTATTTTACTTATTTTTAAAAAAATGATAAACAGAGACAAATCATACAATTATACCAAGCTTTCATCTGTCTTTATCATCAGTAGTGATGCTGTGCAGTATATTGTGCTTTTAGTGCACTGCACTTGTCAATTATTTGTAAGGTTTTGTGTCTTAGGCTACTAAAAGAAAACAACCACTGACAGAGGTTCCCATGTAAGCGAAAAGAGATAGCATCAAAGTTATCAGCAATTTTAGAACGTCCAAAACATTTCCAATCTCCATAATGAACACGTATGGACTTTTGTTGTTGTTGCAGGAAATCAATTTGTTCTGAGTCACCTGGATAAAGATATAAAATAGAAGATTCACTGAAGTTGCTATTCAATCTATCATTTCCATGACAGCCGGTTGAAATGCACTAGAGTATTGATTTTTGACAAATATTACTCATTTGAGTGCTAATTTACCCACATCTTTATTAGGTGCTATTTATTTCTTATTTGACCCATTCTTTTGTCTCAATTATTTTGAGGTGGTTTTATTAGTTCTGATCACGATCATCCAATAGCATTTTTTCTTTGTATTTTACACCTTCTCCATTTTGCACATTCCACAGTGCAAATTATTTTCCCCAGTAAGTGCATACTCCAAGTCACAACAATACACAAAGGGCAATTACCCTTTAAAATGGGTAAGAGCAAACCACCATTGAAGTAATGAAAATAAAAATCAAGAGAGGTGTACAAAGAGCTGCCAGTTCAATATCACCTATTTTACACCATCATAAGAGCCAAAATTACTGCTTCCTCATTCACAACATGACCCAAATGAAATAAAAATGGTGTGTGTTGACTTGAATGACTGTGAGCCAGAGAAGCTGAGTGGTCTTGTTTCTACATTTGCAGGTTTTTATGAGTGAAATAACTCATTAAGCCACCAATGTAAACTTTCTGGATAAAGAAACATTTATTATTTTCAACAAGCTTCATAGAGCAACGTTTCCAAGTTGAAGCAGATCCATTCAGATAAACCTGTCTCGATTGCTTGTATCCCTGACAATTCTTGACTGTCTTATTTTATCTTTAAAGGCACATAATTTTTTTTAAAACATGGCAGTCATTTTCTGATAGCTCTCTCAAGGTATAATGCACCTATTGGGTTTTCTTTTCTTTGTATTTTTCAAAAGATTGTGCGGCTTAATTACTGGAATTATTATTTGGTAATGGAAACCTTGGAGATGTCAGGTTTTGCATTTTCTGGGGGTGTGCACTCCGTCTTACATATGACTCAGTCTTCTATTCTACCCATGGGAAAAAGATATGTTTAGGTGATAACATTGAAAAATAAAGCGATAAATGAAAACAGAAAACAAAATGCCTGAAACATTTGGAGGACACACAAGAATATTTTGATTTACTGTTCTTTTGTTGTGGCTTTCTATCTCTGCAGAATTCTTAACTGTGCCACTATCTTGGGTACATTGTGCTAATTATTCCATTCCTGATTTTCTCTTGTATATTTTCAGATTTCTTGCCTTCTTAATTGGTCACGCATTGTTCAAAGCAAGCCACCCTGTTGCTTATTCTTTGAAACAGATACGTTGACCCTATTAAACTTGATTTACTGACATTAATGTGGTTTCATAGCTTCAAATGTGTTTCAAAAACATAGACAATTATCAAACAAGCAGTACTGCATAGTGACTTCAAATAGATCATTCTTACACTGACTGAATTTTTATGAAATATAGGGTTGACTTTTCCAAACAAATGGCAAAGTGTAATTTCCGGTGTGAAAATTGGTGTGATTCCTGCCAACGGCACAATTCGGAACTCAATCTTTAGGCACTTTGAAAAAAATATTTTTCCCCTCATGAAAAATGCCGCACCTGAGACGCAAAACGTCTGATTTCCCTGCCTCGGGGGTCATCTGAGCCCTTCCATCAAGGAGGCGCTGAATTTAAGCAGCTGCACATCACTCACTCTCATTTAAGCCAAGAGGATGGCAGCTAAAAGAGCAGATTTTGGAGAGTGCCCTCACTAGACGACTGGATGCGATGGAGGAGAGGCAGGCACTCTCGGGTTTGAAGGACGTTGCCCAGAGAGGTGATGAATCACATCTGGGAGGCGATGGCAGCAGTAGTCAGTGCCAGCAGCAGGAGGACGGGATTTAATGTCGAAAAATGATGAATGCCCTTCTACAATCTGCAAGGGTAAGTTCCCCCTTGGCATTAGACTCTTCCGTCACTCCCGGTATGTCATCTTGAACATACATGCCACTGCCACCTTACAGGTTCCCAGTACCCGACCTCCCAGCATCATCTTCAACCCCCCATCCCCTGGCACTCCTCCTCAGATCTCCTTCTTGCTTAGTGCCCACACATGTCAGTTGTCATCAACCTCCAACCCGCCAGGAGTCTGACTCACAACATCTCTCTTTATGTCCCTGCAGGAGACGATAACCCATAACAGTTTCGAGAGAGAGAGAGGAGGGACGGTGGTATGCCCAAGTAGAGGATTGCAACGGGGGTTTTTTCAGAGACCAAGTATTGCCAAAATTTTAGCAGATACAAAGACTCATGAAAGCAGTATCCTGGTTAAAGATGTTTCTTTTTATTGACCAACACGTGCTGGGAGAAAATACACAGTCAGACAGCCTGACTGCGATTTCCGAAATACCTTGCATTTGTCAACATAATTATACATTCCCAAAGTTAGCTTCTCCCGACTATCGGTCCATTCCCGTTGGATATGAACTAACCATCATTAGTGCAGATCAATCATTGTTAATGTATGTCATATACCTTGGCCAACTCCATCCCACCCTTTGACGACATGGGAGTTCATTGGTCTGTAGAATCCAGAAGCTCCTTCCCTCTGGCCTCTTAGCAACCCCTATATTATAGAGTTCAAAGGTAACTTTTCCCCCTGTCTCTTGACAACTTCTTTTATGCAATCATAGGTCAAAGTTTCTGTTCCCATCACCTTGATGAGCTACCTTGTCAATAAAAATGATACTAATCATTTTAGAGTCTGGGAATCTGTACTTTCCCAAAGTTTACAGAAATCAAATCCAAAATACATATTTAAATCCAAAATACTTGTTTAAATCCAAAATACATGTTTAATGTGGTGATGTGTGTTTCTATGCAGATAGTACCTCGTAATATTTTTAAGTTAGTCTGTAATTCTTATCCAAAGTTAACCCACTCAGTTCTAGTAATTTTTGTTAGTGTTTTGAATCCCAGAGTATTTTGAATTCTTCTAACAAGGATCTTTGACACCCTTTAAGGAAAGGACATTGGAGCTCACAGGGGAAGACCAGAAGCAAGCCAATGCTGAGAGCGAGGTGACAGAGAAGTGAGGAGTCACTGTACCTTCATCCAGATGACCTGTCACAAGTGAGTTATTGTCCAAACCCTTGATCATGCCATGTACTAAAACCATGTACCCTGCCCTGCAGGAACTTCAACCAATGTGTTTTGGACATTAGCTAGCAGAGCACTCCCCTTCTACCCTTGACAGCACCTTGATCGTGGAGGAGGACACTGAGTATTCATCGCAAATATCACCCACACTATCCACCAGCACAGAGACTCACACCTCGATGGGGGAACGTGGCAGTCAGGTTTTTGTGTCATTATTTGGTGAGCACCACACTGCTTCTGATGCACATCAGGTGGAGATAGAAATGTCCCAGGGATCAGGAAGTCGGAGGTCTGCTGGGTCCCAGGACTCAGCTGTGCCCAGCCAAATGCCGTGCCTCTGGACATGTTTGTGAAGCAAAGGTGGAGCCGGGAAAGGAGGAGTTGTCAGCGACATTCCTGCAACTGGGAGATTGATTGGAGGAGTGCCAGAGCCTTCAGTTTCAGATGTTGCCAGGGTTGCATGGTGCTAAGTCAACACTGGTGGTGGTGTCCTCAGTGGAAAGCTTGGGGCAAGACATCAGGGCCATGACTGGAGCAGTCCAAAGCATGGTTCAGTCTCCGAGAACCACAGCTAAGGGGCTCGAGAGCACAGCGCAGACACAGAGCACCATTGCTGAAGGTTTCGAGATGGTGGTGGAGACACAGATGACCATTACTAAGGGCTTCGAGGTCATGATGGAGACACAGAGCACCATTGCTGAGGGCTCCGAGATGGTGGTGGAGATACAGATGACCATTACTGAGGGCCTCAAGACACAGATGACCATTATTAAGAGGTTCGACACCATGGTGCAGACACTAGCAGGCCTCCAGGACTGGTAGCGTCAGGTGATGTTGAGGTTTCTGGAACTCACTCTCTCCATCCCATGGAGTAACCCTAGGGGGGAGGAGGAAGTGCTAGAGCACATCCCAGGGCCTTCCTCCCGGGAGACTCTGGGAGTGACCAGCTCTTTTCACTTCCCCTTTCCTAATACCAGCACTTCTCCAGGGCAGTGGGCATAACAGGGTGACATGGCAGCACTAGTGCCACCTGAAAGTCAGCCCTGGTCTCTCCAGGCCCAACACCTCCAGGGAACAACAGCAAAGGGCATTGTTGGCAACAGGGCTGTGAAGGCAGCAGGCCACCATCTCTGATGTGTGTCCTGGGAACACACCAGGATGTAGTGGGAGGGCTCAAAAGATTCAGGCAGTTTGGGGGCATGGAGCAGGCATGAGTGAAGTTAGGGTTCAAAATCAATTGTGACAAAAGCACAAGTCATTTTATTAAAACCTTTTGTTCACTACCTTAATGCCTCATTCTCTTTGAGCCTTCTCCCACAGAGATAGGTCCTCACCATATCTGGACACAGCTTTTCCCACAGGTCCTCAATGTAAGGCGAATGGTGAGGCTCACTTAAACCGGGAGTAACCTACATGTCGGAAGGGCTCTTCCATTAATCAGTGATCTCTTGACCTAGCCCCTTTTCAGGTTGGTGTGAACCTGTCATGGGGATTCCTCTCCCCCCCCCCCCCCCCCCCCCGCCCCCGGGGGGGGGGGGGGGGGCGTAAAGGTGAACATAGCACCTGGAGGAGAGGGACTTGACCATGCAGTGCCCTGGCAATTTTTCACTTTGACTGGAGTGCCTTTAAAAACGGCACCCTAATCTCAGTACAGCCAGGCTTTGCTGGCATGTTTAGGCCCCGGCTACCTGTTGTTTTTTGACAAAAGTGTCGAAAGATTTGGAGATAAAACTGGCCTGTTTCTCTGGAGAAAAACATGTCGCTTTCCAGTCAGACCCTGATACTTTGCCATTTTTTTGGTAAGATTCTTCCCTTTGACTTCATGTATTTTGTGGGTGGAGAAATATTGGCGTAATTTCTCAACTGTAACGTGCAATGTCAGAGACTTCACCTCAAACACTTCCATCCACTTTGAATGTGCATCAACAAGGAACAAAAACACTGTGCCCCATGAATGGACCACCATAATCAATATGGATGGTCAATCAGGCCACTCCCAAGGGTGCAATGAGGCCGCAGCAGGCAACCTTTGTTGCAGTTGGCACTGTTCACAGTGTTTGACTGGGATCACAATGTCAGCATCAATGCTAGGCCACTAGACATAATTCCTGGTGTGCATCTTCATCTTAGATATACCCAAATGGGCACTGTGTAGTTCAACTAGGAGCAACTCTCTTTCTGGTACAGCGATGACTACTCTTTCTCCCCAAAGTATGATGTCATCTTGGCAACTCAACTCATCTTTTCGTATTAAATTTGGTTTTATCTCTTCAGAAACTGGCTCATTAGCCTATCCCAGTAGTGTTCTGTGCCTCATTTTGGTCAGCAGTGGACCCTGACTGGTCCAGTCATTGATCTATTTCACTGGGACTGGCAATGTGTGTCCAAGAATTTCAACGCCAAATCAAGTTCCTGCAGTACTGTGGGAGGTGATACACTCTCTGGTAAAGGCAGGTGACTAATCCTTGTTCGCTGAATTCTTGCAGATGCAATTAGCAGAATGACCTTGTCTTCTTTAGAAGATCCAAGAGTGGCTTGTGGTCTGTAACAATAGTAAAGTACCTTCCATACACGTACTGGTGGAACTTCTTAACACCATATACTATTGACAAGCCTTCTTTTTCAATCTGAGAATATCCTTTATCGGTCTCTGGGAGGGTTCTCGAGACATTCCCTATAGTCTTTTAGATCTGTCATCCATCTTATGGGACAATACATCACCAACGCCATAAGGAGAGATGTCAAAGGTTAACACCAATTCCTTAGATGGGTCAAAATGCACCAATAAGCTTGATGAGTGTAACAATTGATTTACTATGTTAAAAACTTCACTCTGGGGCGTCTTTTTAAACCAATGCTGATGCTTCTTCAGCAGCATATGCAAGGGGGCCAATAATTCGACAAATTTGGTGGAATATGCCCATAGTAATTTACCATTCCTAAGAATGGCTATGCCATACCTCAGATAGGCTATCCCAGTGGATTGAAAAGTGCATTTCTCCTTCATGAGATTAACTCCAATCTCTTGAAACCTCTTTAGCACCTCCTCTAATTTAGCTAGGTGCTCAGTTTCTGTCAATCCAGTTATCAAAACACCATCCAGGTATACTACAACTCATGGCAGCCCTTGCAATAGACTTTCCTTTCTTCTCTAGAAAATAGCACACGCCCACGACGCACCAAAAAGAAGGTGCATATACTGAAACAAGCCTTTGTGTGTGTTTATCATAACACAGCCTCGGGGAGCATAATCTAATTCAAGTTGCTGATAGGCCTGGTTCAGATCCAGCTTTGTGTGAGACTGACCCCCCACCAGTTTTGCATACAAGTCTTCAAGCTTTGGGATTGGATCATATAATTTAGCAGCCTGATTAACTATTAATTTGTAGTCTCCACAGATGTGGACAGTCTTGTTAGGCTTTATTACAGGGACTATGGATGCTGCCCACTCAGCGAATTGAACTGGTTGGAGATCACCCAGTTTTTCCAGTCTCTTCAATTCTGTGTCCAACTTTTCTCACAAAGCATATGGCACTGGTCCTGCTCTAAAACAACAAGGGGCTGCCTCTGGATCTCCATAGATTTTCACCTGGAAGCCCTTTATTTTACCTAACTTGTCACAAAAAACTTCTTCATTAACTCAGGCAGTTCCCCTTCCCATACGTGGAAGATCTCCATCCAGTTTGACTTGATTACCTTGAGCCAATCATAGCCCAAAACACTGTCCCTTGGCCTGCGCCAGTATTACTTGTAAACATCAAAATGTGTGTTCTCCTATTCATGTGGCAGAGGCTCCTGTATCAGCTTCCATCTTTAAGGGCCTACCATTTACCAAAAGCATCACAGTGTTGGGGGCTACCTTACCTGCTTTCACATTGAACGATGAGTGAACATTTAAATCCTTAGTACTGGACTCTTCCATATTATGCACTTGCAATATATTACTAACTTTGTTACTCGGTAGTCTTGACTTACTTTTATCTTGGTCCCTCAAATGACCTTTCCTGTGGCAGAAAAAAATGTTAATACTTGCAGGTTTTAGGGGAGTAATTACCCCCACATCTGTAACACTCTACTTCAATCCTAGTTGATTGATAGGCTCTTCTAAATCTTCTTGCTGTATTTGTGGATGCATTTGTTTCACTTTTTAAAATTGCATCTTTATTTTTGGTGCCATTGCTGACAGCAGCTTCCCACCCGAACTGGGTGCACCATTTCGCACTTTGAAGCTCCTGTGCACCCTTCTCAGCGCTCTCCATCGACCAGTGTTACCTCCAAAATTTATCCCTGTCTTTGCTAATAGCTTCCTTTGGATGGGTTCATTATTTACCCCACAGACTAAATGGCCCTGCAGCATATCCTTGAGAGTGGCTCCAAAGTCGCAGTATATTACCTGTCTTAACTTGTTAATATAAGTTGCAATAGTTTCCCCCAGGGGCTCTCCCAGTTGAGTTAAATTCAAATTGCTGCAATATTACTGATGGCTTCGGCTAGTAGAGTGTTTTCACCAATTCAACTATCTCAGCAAATGACTTGGAATCGGTTTAATCTGTGAGGTATATAAATAGGCCATACAAAGGATGTTATTAGCAGAGGTAGAGATAAATTTTAAGAAGGCTCTGGAGATAGCTCTGGTGATGGGGAGTGCTGAGAAGGGCAACCCCCACCACCACCATCCCCCCCAGCATCCATGCACTCACGGAAGAGTGTAAGGGTTTAAGGCTCTCCCAAGGCCATGTGAGGTAAAACCACAATCTGTCACCCATTTCCAGAATGCACTGCACAACAATGTATGCCACATCCTTGCTCTGTGCCATAGCTTCATGTACGACAAGACCCAAGTAAAGGAGGCAGGACATTCATTTTAATGTTAATGTGCGAGTGGAGATATTGTGCACACCATTTCTCAATGTTCTGATATGTAGAGCTTTCATTTATAATTATTCTCAGGTGAACTGAGCATCCTGGGTTGCTAAGCAGTGCTATGTGTACAGAGGTTCATTTTAAGGACTCAATGATGTGATGATGAGGATTTATTTCTGGATATTTTCAGCCACTAAACGTGAAATGGGTGATGAATGGCTCAATCAATTGCTTGCATTTCTGCATTTTGGGCCTGCTTTCCTTTCATTTTTTCTGTAATTTCTTCTTCTGCTTTCCCATCAGTCCAGGAAAGGGCTGATAATTAGTTGAGAAGCCAATTGAGTCTTTCCAAAGGATTTCAGGATTTTTGTCTGCCTATTTTAATATTTCTCTTTAATGGTTCCCTTCCCTTTAAAGTTCACTTACATAAAAATTTCTGGTCCCACTATTAGCATGTTCTGTACATTCATCCAAATCTGCACTTGGGATTACACATCATTGCAATAATAGATTGACTTCATAATATTGGACACAAATGGCACAGTTACATTTGTATCAATGCAAAAGCCATTGCTGAGCATTGCAACAATATCAGTGTTTAGAGTTGTATCTCAGAAAGAAAACAGAACCAAAGGGGGAGGTTGTGTCTGTGCAATAGTTTAAAATGGGCAACAGTCAGCAGCTCATTTTACATCTTGCCTAATTTTTATTTCCATTCAAGTTAAAGGAACTTAGCTGGATCTATTGAACATCTATCCTTGAACATTATAAACCTCCATTTAAACACCACTGAGATCTTGGCTGGGATTTTCAACCCTGGGTCTAGAATCTGGCTGTCAACTCAGTTCCAGTAGTCCTTATGGGTTGGGGGTGGGGTAGGGTTGATTGTCCCTTCCCTACCCTTCACCCCCTACCCTGAGCCTATCATGTTGGCCTGGACGTGGTCCAACCCACATTGCCAACTGAAAATTTCAGTCTGACATGGGAAAAACATTGTAATAGGCCCTGTGATTAATATCAACTTTCCTGAATTGGTTGCCCATTAGGAAGCAATGATGATCCGACCCCAAGCCACCCTAATTGAAAATGACTCTGGATGAGGATGGTGGCACGGAACTGGCATTGCGAAATTGTGTGCATGCTCAACTCCAAACTCAAATCCAACCCATGGAAAAATCCTGCTCCCTCCATCCCTAAAGTCTAGACTTCCAACTCTTTGAGATTATCTTGGTAAGTAACATCTGCAAAATGAAAACGAATGATATGGCTCACCACTGCACCCTTTCAAAAGCCTTAATATCACCCACTTTTTGAGGACATCTAAACTGGACACAATATTTGAGATGAAGCTGAACCAAGCTCTTGTAAGGACAAAATAACATGCCTCAGCTCATAATGTATTGCCCTAGAATATGCCCTAGCACCATAGAGGTTTACAGCATGGAAACAGGCCCTTCGGCCCAACTTGTCCATGCCACCTTTTTTTTAAAACCCCTAAGCTAATCCCAATTGCCCACATTTGGCCCATATCCCTCTATACCCATTGTACCCATGTAACTATCTAAATGCTTTTTAAAAGACAAAATTGTACCCCCCTCTACTACTACCTCTGGCAGCTTGTTCCAGACACTCACCACCCTCTGTGTGAAAAAATTGCCTCTCTGGACACTTTTGTATCTCTCCCCTCTCACCTTAAACCTATGCCCTCTAGTTTTAGACTCCCCTACCTTTGGGAAAAGATATTGACTATCTACCTTATCTATGCCTCTCATTATTTTATAGACTTCTTTGGTCACCCCTCAGCCTCCTATGATCCAGAGAAAAAAGTCCCAGTCTATTCAGCCTCTCCTTATAACTCAAACCATCAAGTCCCGGTAGCATCCTAGTAAATCTTTTCTGCACTCTTTCTAGTTTAATAAAATCCTTCCTATAATAGGGTGACCAGAACTGCACACAGTATTCCAAGTGTGGCCTTACCAATGTCTTGTACAACTTCAACAAGACGTCCGAACTCCTGTATTCAATGTTCTGACCGATGAAACCAAGCATGCTGAATGCCTTCTTAACCGTTCTGTCCACCTGTGACTCCACTTTCAAGAAGCTATGAACATGTACCCCTAGATCTCTTTGTTCTGTAACTCTCCCCAACGCCCTACCATTAATTGAGTAAGCCCTGCCCTGGTTCAATCTACCAAAATGCATCACCTCGCATTTGTCCAAATTTAAACTCCATCAGCCCAATGGCCCAATTGATATTTGCTCTTGCTATTCCTTCATGCCATTGATCATGAACCTTTCGAGATCTATACACCTGAACACCCATCTCTTTATGTATATACTGACTTTTCCCTGAAGGGTGCACATGTATTCAGCATTTCCTTAGCCCATTTGCGTAAAACTGGACTTGGTTACTTTAACCAGTCATGAGCCCAATTTTCCAGGACATCGACAACTGTCTGTTGAAGTTGGGCAACATTCACAGTCCTGATTCTTACACTTATCTTAGTACCATTTGAAAACTTGAAGATTATTCTCCTCACTATTTACATCTAATGTTATTAAAACATGCTTTATAATTCTCCAGTGAAGTGTCTTGGGTATATTGAAAATAAATTGCTGTTGCTGTAGATTATTAATAAAAAATATTGTATGAAATTGCAACACTAATCCCTGTCGAATACCACTCATGACCACCCTTCAAGCAGATTTAAATCCAACTGCAATCATTTTCTGCTTACTAGCTCTCAGCCAATTCTCAATCCAGAATTGTAGACTGCCATGAATATCTGAGGCTTTGATTTTGTATCCGTCTGATATCGTAACTTTATCAAAAGTATTTTGGAAGTCCAGGTGAGTTTCCATCATCCACTATCTTGATGACTTATTGGACTCAAAATATTAATGCTGTTTCTCTCTCCACTGATGCTGCCAGACCTGCAGCGTTCTTCCAGGATCATTTCAGGTCTACATCATCTGGAATATTTTGCTTTTAATCAACAAATAATGTTTGGAAACTCTTCAAAGCTCTCAATATCCTCTATTCTGGCTATACTGTACCAGTTGACTGGGGGAATTGCTGCACAAGTTTCATATGGTCTAATATCCTCAGTGTGCATGCAGTACATGGCATAAAAACAGGAAGTTCCTGAGCACATCATTACCATGGAGTACAACTCTTTTGAGCCCTGAGGCACTTAGGTGAATGGATCCTCCAAGTTCTCAAAGGAGATTCAAGAAATTTGCATCTAACCCTTTATGTAGTATAATGTTCAAATGTAATATAAGGAGTTGATTTACTCATACTGGTTAAGCCACTATGTTTTATGATTCCATTAATAATTGGGTCGTGCCATAGAGTGGATACAGAAGAAATTTGTAGGTAGGATTAAAAGAAGAATTAAATACTTCAGCTATTGAGAGACTGAAGAAATCGAACAGAGCAGATTAAGAGAAAACCTATTTTTATTATATGGAATAACATGAAAAACAGCAATTGAAGCAAAATTCATAATACTGTACCGTTTAAGAAAGCCAATAATTTTTTTTTTAAATAAATGGGATTTGTGAAAGGACAAGGAGTGTAACATAATTGGATTTCTTTTTAGGGAATGTTGTTCAAATTGTATCCTTCTGGACTGTAAAATTCTATGATTTTATAGGGTGGATTTCAATTCTGAGCAGATTCCAAGGAAGCAGTGGAAGAGGAGTATTCTTACTGCCCAGGTGTCTGGACAAGGAAGGCCTGCTTTTTATCCAACTCTGCCACCAATAGAAGAACGTGCTAACATTCACTATGGCGGTTGATACATAATTTTGCGAAAGTACCTCACAAGTCCCTGTTTAGTATTTTCAAATGAAGTATCCACATGAAACAGGCAAGCACCTGGGCTACCCAAGCAGAGGCCCTCAAAAAAATGGCAGCATGTGGAAACATGACAGTACGGACAGCACAGTGATTTTTGGACTGTTACCACACAGTATACATCCACTGGTGTGACTTAAAATAGTTTAATTCCCTAAAGGATAATGTGATATAAATATGTAATACCTATCATTTCAAGTTGTGGTATCGGATTATCCTGCAGTTTCAATTTGTATTAATGTGTCTGGGTGGAGAAGTTAGCAAATCAAATTTACCTATTCCTATATAATTGAGTTGCTTTCCTCCAAGGGAATGAGAGCATGGTAATCTGAAGCCAAACCCGCAGCTGTTTCACAGAAATTATCAGCTTCATAATGTTTCTAATGGCTTTAAAGCCATATTTTAAAGATAGATATTTCTTTTGAATATTATATTCATTGGGTAGAAAATTGAATCAAGATGAAGAATGTTGTTGCTGTGAGGCACATTATTCATAAACCCGAACAATAATTCATGATAACATTCAATACTTAAGCCCGAAGATGGATTCCAACTGAACAATCTTCCAAAAGCAACTAGATTTATGCCAGATCAGGAAGAAGTGCAATTAAGTAAATTTTGCATTGTGCACTGCACTGTGCAGTTTAACTCAGTTACTTTCGAAGGGCGATGAGGATATCTATGGATTAGTTACAATTAAACTCCCTTTAATTTGATTACAAATTGAATTTTTCTGAAATTGATCCCAAATCAATAAAAAGAAGCTGATACTTTGATGAAACTTTATCTTTATTTATGGAAGTCTCTGTGCCGATATAAAGTGTAAAATCTATAAATTTCTATAGAAACCTAATCCAATTCAATTATACTGAGTTGAGCTGCTCAAACGATTTGAACACTCTTGGTCAAGTGAATGAACTCTGGTAATCCATGTCTGAAACTTTCCTTTGTATTGTGGAGTTAGGAACTCTGTATTAAAAGAGTGGGGGAACTTCACAGGCACTCCTGTTGAACTTACAATATTTTGTAAGCAGCAGTTATGAAAGTGACATCTGGCAGTGAGAGGTTGAAGCAAAACTAAAAGTTACAGCCACTGAGATGCACAAAAAAACTTGAATTGTCAGGGCTCAAGATTCCACAACAGAAACAAAATCGAACAGCACAGGATTTGTGAATATATCAAAACACCTCTGAAATATTTAATATGAAGAACTGTGCAAGATTATTTTGTGCAGAGAGATTAAATACATCAATTTGATTTGTCTCGTACTTGCTTACCAATAGATATACTGATTGCCCATCAAAACAATGACTTTTCACAGCCTGACAACAAGTGCAGTGTAGAACTGTTCCACATACTTTCACAATTTAGAACATTTGTTGTGAAGTTCAAAGCTTTCAACTACCTAGTGTTGTAACGCAACATTTTTCACAATTTGCTTTTCGATTCTGAGTTTCAGAAATTATAGAGACCTGGGGCTGAATTAAATGACTGTGCAATGACCCCATTCACTTGCCAGAGAGTCACCAGCAAGCCTGCAATGGCTATTTCCAGAAGGTCCAATAAGTTAAATACAAATCAGGCACTTGCATCTCTGCTACCAGGGTTCCTGTAGCCTTCAAGCCAAGGATCACATCTCCAAGAGCTGCTGGCCAATCAGTGACTGACAGCTTTTCAAATTCAATAGTGCTACTGGGAATGGTGGCCACTACTAATACTGCAGGAGGCCCGGATTGAAGAAAAGCAATGGATGCTTTGGAGGAGAGGTAAGTGGCTGCCTCACCAGGACCAGTGAAGCAGGTGATAGGAGTGAGGTGAGGGTGTGGGGTCACTGGAGAGTGCAGGACAGGGGTTCTGTGGGGCAGACTTTAGAACCAGAAAGTCCCTCCATTTGAGCTCTGAACACCTAATCTTAAGCATTCCCACCCCAGCCCACAGGCTGCCAGCTGCCAGAAGAGATGTGGCGACCTAGAGAGAAATATTCTATGTGAAGAACTCACTCAAGCGTAACAACAATAACCCAATTTCACCATTCAACAACAGGTCCACACTCCGGGCACAGTGGTTAGCACTGCTGCCCCACAGCGCCAAGGACCCAGGTCACTGTCTGTGCAGAGTTTGCATGTTGTCTGTGTGGGTTTCCTTGGGGTGCTCCAGTTTCCTCCCACACTCCAAAGATGTGCGGGTTAGGTTGATTGTGCATGCTACATTGCCCCTTAGTGTCAGGGGGACTCGGAGGGTAAACATGTGGGGTTACAGGGATAGGATCTGGGTGGGATTGTTGTCGGTGCAGACCCGTTTGGCCAATGGCCTCCTTCTGCATTGTAGATTCTATGATTTTATGATTCTTACCTTCCTTCTTTCACTGACTATCTTATTAGCCTCAATGCACTCTCCCAGATTTTGCATGTTGTTAAAAGGATGCACAGGCAATATCTGACAATGCTAGTGTAGGTATTGGATATTCCAATCTGCTTTGAACATGTCCAATGGAAGGTTTCAATTCACTTTCCCCTTTCTCTATCACCAATATCAGAAGAAAAAGTAGAAAACAGTGAATACAAGCCCAATTCTTATTCTTAACCAATTCGAATTCTTACCAAATTTATAAATGAAATCATACTAAATCACAAAGAAATGTAAAAATTACACCTGTGCATTCAATTGGTGCCCATCTTCCATGTGCCTTGGCTCGTCTAGTATGATTCCAATTGGTTGCAGTGAGGCTGGAGGAAGGCTGCTGACTTTTAGTTGAAGAGACTGCAGACTTTGAGGGCAATCTCGAGCAGCGTTGGTGATCACATTCATTGAAAACACAGGAGATAAGAAAATAATGTTCTTGATTGTTTAGTAAACAGAAGACATTTAAGTTCATACAGCTTTGTATGATTTGTATCATGCCAACATTGGCAAAGGAGGAGGATAGACAATCTTCACCAGATCTGGACTAATCTTAATTTGAAACTGATCATCAGCATTCTACCACACTGAAACAAAGATTGCCCAATTTTCTCTCCAGCTTGTGATGCACTATCTGACTTACCCTTTATAATGTAATTGAAACAGATAATTCATTATATTGTATGTTAGTACAATACTGGGCAGCATAGTGGTTACCACTGCTACCTCACAGCGCCAGGGACTAGGTTCAATTCCGACCTCAGGTGACTGTGTGTAGTTTGCATGTTCTGCCCGTGTCTGCAGGGGTTTCCTCTGAGACTCTGGTTTCCTCCCATATTCCAAAGATGTGTGGGGTAGGTTGGTTGGTCAAGCTAAATTGACCATTAGTGTCAGGAGGATTAGTAGGATAAATATGTGAGGTTACGGGGAAAGGGCCTGGTTGGGATTGTTGCCCTTGCAGGTTCAATAGGCCAAATGGCCTCCTTCTGCACTGTAGGGATCCTATAATTCACTGTAAAAGATCCAGTCCTGCACAACTACAGGGCACAACTGTAACTGTTAAACTAAAGCTGATGTTGACTCATCACGCACTTTTGTAAAGTTTGTTATATTTAGTTAACATTTTCATATGTTAAAGTAACCCTAGCAAAAATGAATTATTAGGTTTAGAAATAAATTATGTTTTCCCCTGTGTTATTCCAGAGAATCAATGCAGAGAAGGTAACAGGATGATGCCTCGGGGATCTCTTAAATCATCTTATTAAAACAAATGAGCAAACAAAAAATGATTTTCTAACATAAATTAACTTCAGAAGATAGATATTTTAGTTGCCAACTTTTATTTTGTTAATATTCATACACCTGAATTAATAATATTACTTACCTTTTAAAAATAATCGTAGATTTGTGTTGTGTATAAAATTAAACATTTCAGTGTGCCCTTCAAATTGGTAGAGCATTGAACAACAGAGATAAAACCATTAAATTATGGAAACAAAGCTTGAGAGAGTTATGAGTAAAGTACTTTAACAAAAATATACATTTCTCTTTATTATATTTCTGATTTAGAAAATATTTCACTCGCGTCAGCCGTTGAAATGTTAAAAAAAACAAAGTTCACACAGTAATGGTCAGGCCATAAACAACAGCTCAACCTAGACAAATTGGCTGACTAGATTATGAAGCTATAAAACCATTCCGTGGGCAAAGGTTTTCCTTTAGGGGTGGAAATTGATGTTGGAATCATTTTTTGTTCTTGATCTCACACCCAGGGGTGATTTTGGGGTCTGTGTGGTGGAGAAGTGGAATCGGCCTTGACTTTCTCACGAGGCACCTCCTTACCTCCCCTAATTTCATGGAGATGAGTTTGAGGACCAATTGGCGAAAAGGGGAGTTGGAATGCAGATGGGACTGCTGATTTAAATAGACCATGGCAACCATTACTGAGGCTGTCATTTCACTGCTGTACCAACCATTTTCAGTACTATAGATTCAGAGAAACTTAAAATGCTTCAGGAGATCCACAGCTAGATACAAGGGAGAGCAATTTGCTGATGAGGATTGGACAACATCAAAATCAGTTCATGCCCCTTATTGAGCTCTCAATTAGCTTTTTAACAATGTTGATTGGCCTTAATGGATCAGGCAGGATCTCAGGGCTGCCCTCTTTCCCCGAGTCAAATGCAATGGTGCTGGGAACATTGTTGGAAACCAACACACCTGTCAGCACCAATATTTTTGTTCCGTGGTTGCCATCATTCCCAGTCCAAGTGACAATTCAACCTCAGAGCCATTTAAATAGATTGGTCTAGAAATCGAGATAAATGGTTACTGCCTGGCCATGTCCCGCTCCCCCAGGGGCTATATTCAGCTTTACTTCCCTTGAGGGATCCCCACAACAGGTTCACGTCTGGGTGACCTGTTGTAAACCGTGCCGACATGACATCAAATTGGCACGGTTTGAATATACGGCGGGGGATCAATATATGGCGAGGGAGAGTTAAAGAAATGTAAAAATATGAAAATGAATGTAAATCAAGTTCACGCTCGTTATGGGCATGAACCTGGTTACATCACCAGCAAGGAATGGTGAAAATCGGAAGTCACGATCTTACCCGGGGTTTCGCTGAATCCTGAGCCCCCGCTGCCATTTCCCAGACGGCGAGCGTGGGCTCAATATTGCCCCCTTATTTTCTCCTCTCAGTAAACTTGCTCTCATTGTTGGATCTCTTATGCCTGAGACAATTCATCTTTAATGAGGTCACCTCTTTGTTGTCTGAATTCCATGCTCTGCAAGTTGTGTTACTGCAGTCACGTACTGATCAATGGATTCTTTTCACCTTGAGCCCTAGTGTTGAACATGTACTGTTCATAATTTACTTGCACTTGGGCTTCAAAGCATGCCTTCAAGACTCAAAATTTCTGAAACCTGCTTTTCTGTTCTTCGGATACATTTAGAGTGGAATGCAATTTGTAGTAATCTCGCCCGAGCAGTGTTACTACTCGCCTTAGCTCTGGTTTGTTAACTAAATCTGTTGTAATATCATTGTACTGCCATTGCAAATGGAAGAATTGCCAATTTTATCGCAGATCTCCTTTCATTGCAACAGGAGCTGAGAGTGGAAGATTTGAAGCCATTTTGTCGCAGTCAATATTTTACTTGTAGCCTTCGGCTTGTGTTAGCTTTTCCTTCTCTGTTGTTTTTCAGCTGCTTTCAGTAGGTTGGTTCCTCTTTCAGTAGCTATGGCCTCTCTTCCAGCTTTTAAAACTTAATCTCAGCTCCACCCCAACAACCATGTTACAAGCTCAAACACTACAGTCTTTCTAGTGCAGTGTCTTTATTGAAATGCCTGCAGGGAGTCCCTCTTGGCAGAAGTCTCATGACTATGGCAATCCAGGTTGGACATGTAAGAATGATTACATTTCAAAACTCAAAAATATGGGTGGCTTGCTAATCTTCCTGGATTCCATGATAGCATGACCATAGAAAGCATTCTTTTTGGTTGTATCACAGCTTGGTATGGCTCCTGCTTTGCCCAAGATTGCAAGGAACTATAAAAGGTCATGAATGTAGCCCAATCCGTCACGCAAACCAGCCTCCCATCCATTGACTCTGTCTACACTTCCCGCTGCCTCAACAAAGCACCAGCATAATTAAGGACCCCATGCACCTCGGACATTCTCTCTTCCAGCTTCGTCCGTCAGGAAAAAGATACAAAAGTCTGAGGTCACATACCAACCGACTCAAGAACAGCTTCTTCCCTGCTGCTGTCAGACTTGTGAATGGATTTACTTTGCATTAAGTTGATCTTTCTCTACACTATGACTGTAACACTATATTCTGCACTCTCTTGTTTCCTTCTCTATGAACGGTATGCTTTGTCTGTATCGCGTGCAAGAAACAATACTTTTCACTGTCTGTTAATACATGTGACAATAATAAATCAAATCAAATCAAAATTCTTGAGATCTAGGCTTGTCACTTAGATGTTCTTATAGGTGCCTTGGCATCTTCTGGTTCAGTGTGTTGACTGTTTTCATGGAGGTCTTTTACAATTTCACTTTTCAAAGTAATGTTTAGATGTATTTTAGATCCAGTTAGAGTGTTCCATGTTACACAGTTGTACAATTCCCTTAGCTGGCTTCTGTTTCTCTTCAATGTTACTTCTGTTGGCATTGTCACACCCCCTCTCCTCTTCCCACCCGCCTCCTGCACTGACCAGAGGATGATCTGGGTCAGGGAGCCGTTGCAGGCTCTGACCCCGCTCTTCGGAGGCTGCAGCGGCGACTTCAGACTTTTATTCTGCAGCCATCTCTCCCACTCTCTCGCACCTGCAGGGAAGAGTAATCTGTGGCTGGTAGTGTACCAGTGATGGTGCCAGGAGGCATCGGCTGCAGACAGGCAGCGGAACCCCCCCCCGACCAGAGGATGATACGTCAAACTCCCTCTCCTCCTCCCCCCCCCCCCCACCCCCCCCCCCAGGGGATGATCGGTCACACCCCCTCTCCTCCCCCCCACCCAGGGGATGAGACATCACACCCCCTCCCCTCCCACCGCCCCCCCCAGGGGATGATCGGTCACACCCCCTCTCCTCCCCCCCCAGGGGGTGATACGTCACACCCCCTCCCCTCCCACCGCTCCCCCCAGGGGATGATACGTCACAGGCCCTCTCCTCCCCGCCCCCCTCCCAGGGGATGATACGCCACATCCCCTCTCCTCTCCCCCCCCCCCCCAGGGGATGATACATCATATCCCCTCTCCTCCCCCCCCCAGGGGATGATACGTCACACCCCCTCTCCCCCCCCCCCCCCCCCCCAGGGGATGATACATCACATCCCCTCTCCTTCCCCCCCCAGGGGATGATACGTCACACCCCCTCTCCTCCTCCCCAGGGGATGAGACGTCACACCCCCCTCCCCTCCCACCGCCCCCCGCAGGGGATGAGACGTCACACCCCCTCTCCTCTTCCCACCCGCCTCCTGCACTGATCAGAGGATGATCTGGGTCAGGGAGCCGTTGCAGGCTCTGACCCCGCTCTTCGGAGGCTGCAGCGGCGACTTCAGACTTTTATTTTGCAGGTCGGTAACAGCGCGGACGCAGATCGGGCCAGAAGACGGTAAAGTGGGATTTGGCGGTAGAGTTGGGCGCGTGGTTTATTAAGTCGATTTAAATGCATGCAAATACATTTAAATCATTGCGCCGCCCAATTCGGGTGTCGGGAAAGGCGCTATCTGCTCGGATTCGGGATTCGGGTGCAGATCGCGTTAAAAGCCCAACTTTACTGCGATTTCGTGCCCGAAAACGGGAGTGAAGTTTTGGTAAAATCAGACCCATAGTCTAGGCAGTTCCACACCTGCATGTTGGTCATGTGGCATCTTCATCCTCCCCGGTTTTTCAAGAAGTTTGGCATCCAACTTGAAGAAAAACTTTGTTCCTGTGAATTTGGGATTCAATTCTCTAATGCTGGAATCTTGTGTGGGCATCTCTTTAGAGCAAGAGTTGGATGTGTTGGATCCAAGAATACCCAAATGCGCTATCCTTTTCCAGTATGCATGTGATAGAACTGCACCAGTCTGTGTGCTGATGCACATGACGAACATTGCCTTTATGCTCCAGGTCATCCAACTCACTCTTAAATGCACACAACACTTTCTAGGAGGGTCGATCAACAGAATTATACCTTCTCTGAGGTGTGGAACTGCATCACCCCCTACCTTTCCTGTAGCTTTGAACCTGTCTGGCTGCATCTGCTGTATGTCATGGACTCACACAATGTGATTATTCTTGGCCTCTTCTGCTGCGTTGTATATTGGTGATCTTGTGTATAGTCATAATGTTAAGTTCTGTGCACATTGCTCACCCTGCTACTACTGGTCCACTTGTGTCCACCAGGTAAAATGTTTGTAGTTTCCATGCAGACTTATCACAGCAGCATTTCAATGTCAAAGTACCTATGTAACGAATGGGTGACCCATTGTATGGAGTTAGCTGGGTTATGATGTGGAGATGCCGGCGTTGGACTGGGGTAAACACAGTAAGAAGTTTAACAACACCAGGTTAAAGTCCAACAGGTTTATTTGGTAACAAAAGCCACAAAAGCTTTCGGAGCTCCAAGCCCCTTCTTCAGGTGAGTGGGAATTCTGTTCACAAACAGGGCATATGTTTGATAAGGTCCCCCATGGTCGGCTTATGATGAAACTGAGGAGGTGTGGGATAGAGGGAAAGTTGGCCGATTGGATAGGTAACTGGCTGTCTGATCTAAGACAGAGGGTGGTGGTGGATGGAAAATTTTCGGATTGAAGGCAGGTTGCTAGCGGAGTGCCACAGGGATCAGTGTTTGGTCCTCTGCTCTTTGTGATTTTTATTAATGACTTAGAGGAGGGGGCTGAAGGGTGGATCAGTAAATTTGCTGATGACACCAAGATTGGTGGAGTAGTGGATGAGGTGGAGGGCTGTTGTAGGCTGCAAAGAGACATTGATAGGATGCAAAGCTGGGCTGAAAAATGGCAAATGGAGTTTAACCCTGATAAATGTGAGGTGATTCATTTTGGTAGGACTAATTTAAATGTGGATTACAGGGTCAAAGGTAGGGTTCTGAAGACTGTGGAGGAACAGAGAGACCTTGGGGTCCATATCCACAGATCTCTAAAGGTTGCCACTCAAGTGGATAGAGCTGTGAAGAAGGCCTATAGTGTGTAAGCTTTTATTAACAGGGGGTTGGAGTTTAAGAGCCGTGGGGTTATGCTGCAACTGTACAGGACCTTGGTGAGACAACATTTGGAATATTGTGTGCAGTTCTGGTCACCTCACTATAAGAAGGATGTGGAAGCGCTGGAAAGAGTGCAGAGGAGATTTACCAGGATGCTGCCTGGTTTGGAGGGGAGGTCTTATGAGGAAAGGTTGAGGGAGCTTGGGCTGTTCTCTCTGGAGCGGAGAGAGGCTGAGGGGAGACTTAATAGAGGTTTATAAAATGATGAAGGGGATAGATAGAGTGAATGTTCAAAGACTATTTCCTCGGGTGGATGGAGCTATTACAAGGGGGCATAACTATAGGGTTCGTGGTGGGAGATATAGGAAGGATATCAGAGGTAGGTTCTTTACGCAGAGAGTGGTTGGGGTGTGGAATGGACTGCCTGCAGTGATAGTGGAGTCAGACACTTTAGGAACATTTAAGCGGTTATTGGATAGGCACATGGAGCACACCAGGATGATAGGGAGTGGGATAGCTTAATCTTGGTTTCAGATAAAGCTCGGCACAACATCGTGGGCCGAAGGGCCTGTTCTGTGCTGTACTGTTCTATATATAAAGACACAGACTCAATTTACATGAATAATGTTAAGAAACAAACAACGTGAGTGGAGAGAGCATCAAGACAGGCTAAAAAGATGTGTATTGTCTCCAGACAAGACAGCCAGTGAAACTCTGCAGGTCCAGGCAACTGTGGGGGTTACAAATAGTGTGACATGAACCCAATATCCTGGTTGAGGCCGTCCTCGTGTGTGCGGAACTTGGCTATCAGTTTCTGCTCAGCGACTCTGCGCCATCACACGATGCTCTCTCCACTCACGTTGTTTGTTTCTTAACATTATTCATGTAAATTGAGTCTGTGTCTTTATATGCCCTGTTTGTGAACAGAATTCCCACTCACCTGAAGAAGGGGCTTGGAGCTCCGAAAGCTTGAGTGGCTTTTGCTACCAAATAAACCTGTTGGACTTTAACCTGGTGTTGTTAAACTTCTTACTGTGTCAGCTGGGTTGCCATAGGTTGTGTAAATTATCCAAATACATATCCTTCAAGATTCTAACTGGTGAGATTACTGTGCTCACTCCCATGTCAACTTTGGCTCAGAGTTTGTGTGTGCCACTCGCATATGGTGTTGATGGTAGCAAAAGCCTCTAACTGTTTGACTTAATTTACTCATTGTGTTACATTCACAGTTTGGAAGATCTGTTGACTTTCCAGCTAAAGACTTTCCCACTCTGTGGCCCTGATTTTACCGGCACGGCCGCCTGTGGCTCGTAAGATCGCGCCCGTGGCCAAAGGAGAATGCTGTTCTGCAAGCCTCGCCCTATACGATTTCAGGGCGGCTGTTCCCGTAAAATCAGGGCCTGAATCTTCACCTTGGCCCATCTGGCCATTAATCTCATGTATGTGCTTGAACTTACGTGGGTATCTGGCACATTCCCTGTTGTTGCTGTCAGTATGCTGCACTCTCAAAGTATGAGAATTGTTCTTCAGCCTTGAGACTGACACCATCACTGGTTATGTCTGGTACTTCATACAGTGTGCCTGGAGCCAGCTGAAACATAGGCCGGAATTTTACCATCCTGTCCACCACAAGAATCGGAGCAAACAACCATGGAAAGATCCGTTGACCTCGGGTGGAATTTTATGGTTTTGGGACGAGCGAGGACTTAAAATCCCGCCAATAGGGTGGAATTTTGTGGCTGCTTTATGCCTGTTTTGCGGTGGGAAAATGTCGTAAAATTGGATGTAAAGCAGTCAGCGTGAATGGTGCCGGTTTTCGCACCTGTCGCGATTTTATGACACCCGGAATTCCGGCGCGGAAATGGGCGAGAGGATGATTGATTTATTTAAATTTATGTGTTTGTTTATTTCATTGGCTTTAGCGAGCCAAGGTTCTCTCCGGCGAGGAAAATACCTGCTCCTCATGAACAGGGAACGTTGGCCTTGCTGGGGAACTGGAGGCCATTGGGGAGGCTGAGTGCAAGGTGGGGGTACCCCGTGGACAGTGCCAGACTGGTAGTGCCACTCTGGCACCTGGGCAATGCCAGCCTGGAACCAATGCAATGCCCACTGGGCACCTGGGCAATTCCCACTGGCAGTGATAGGGGCAGGGCCTGTCGGGGGGGGGGGGGTCAGTGCCAGGATGTGGGGCCAAAGGGGGCAACCCAGGAGCGGGGCCTGTGAGCCAATGGGGGGGAGGGGGGCCCGCTGCCACTCTTCATGTGATCGGTTGGGGAGGGAGAGGGGCCCTGCTGCCACTCTGCATGCAATTGGCATGGGGGGGGAGGGGGGCCCACTACTACTCTGCATGCGATCAGTGGGGGAGGGACAGGAGGACCCGCTGCCACTCTGCATGCAATCGGTGGGAGAGGGTGGCAGGGCCGCGATCAGCCTGGGCGGCAGGAGGAGGGGGGGTGCGGCGGGGGATGCCGCAATCAATCTGGGTGGCAGATCCGTGATCGGTCTGGCCTGTGGGGGTGCAGCGGGGGCTGCATCCCGGGCTGCGTGCTGCACAATTGCAGAGGGGGTAGCTAGTTGAGGCTGCCTGTAGTCGCAGGGGCTTGACAGCTCTCTGTCTGTCGGACCCCTGCTACTGTTAATGTGCATGTGCAGTATCAGACATCTGCACATGCACAATGCCTCCCTCTGCAGGCTGTCTGGTGAGTTAAGCTTTTCCCACGGCCTCTCTGGCTAGAAATTGACTGGCCCATATTTTCAGAGACAGAGTGCATGAGATTGGGCTTGAAAACATGCCCAAAAAACGGATCTGGAACCTCCATTTTCAGACTAGCCGGACACTTAGAAGAAATCTCGTAAAATCCCATTTGGAGGCCAAAGTTTTCGGCCAAAGCTTTTGGCAGCACTCGAGAATTTGTTTGCCATTGTCAGGAGGTTTTTCTTGTTGTGGGCAGTTAGGACACAATCATCTGCGTACAGAAGCTCTCTTCTGTGACTTTAATGGGGTCACACAGTCTGGAGAGATTGGAAAGCTTTGCTGAATGGAAGTTAATGTTGATGCTTGCAGGCGCATATCTGGTGGCTTCCTTAAGCATTACAACAAAGAAGAAATTGAAGAGTTTAAGAGGTACAAGTCATTTTACGCCATTGGTTACGGCAAAGGCACTGGACATCTCACCACAGACACAAACACATCAATTTTTTATATTTAATCAGACAATTGCAACAAGGCAAATCTTGTAGCTACAGTAACTATATTCAAATTAAACAATTTATAGTGGCTAAAACTGTCTGTTTTATAACAGGGTTGTAGCGGGATCTTTCTCTTTACTCCACTTACAGGCCGGTATTTGGGGATCTGCCGACAGCTGCGAGTGTCTCTCTCTTACAGGCCTTGAAATTTCAAAGGCCAGGGAATGCTGCACTGGGGCAACTCCGCAGGAGAGAGCGCTGAACCAGGCTCACCGTTTATACCTGACCGGTAACCTGATACTTATATCACACAGCCATCCCAAAACCGCCACCAAGGCCTGAGTGATTCTCTCCCTTGTCGGTGGGACAACAGTCACCCTGCACCCACTCCACTCGAGTAGGTCCCCAAGAGAGAGAACAGAGAAACTCTGTCCTTTTTATCTCCTGACCAGCAGTCTCCCTTGAGTGAGCGGGTTCGAATCGCTCAGATCACGCTCGGTTCTAGACTCCAGATTTATGGTAAGGGATATTGAAACTGTGACCTCGCCAGAGTGCGCTGATGAGAGAACAAGAGGCAAGACGGATTCCAAACGAGTTTCAAAACTTACAGTGATTTATTTAACAATTGAATCAACCTCTCCAATACCCCACCACACATGAATAAAACATAGACTTTATACTATCACTATGGGAGAAATGCTAACGGGTACAACGTAAAATCTTACTTTACACAGTTCTAAACAAGATTACTGAACTTTAAAATTACAATACATCACCCCTCCCCCTTGCCTCAACCTCTATCCTATCCTTGGGAGCTTCACAAGGTTGGCTGGGATACTCACAATTCTAAAAGGGGTTCCTTTGTGATGGGCTCAAACGTCTCAGTGCAGGGTCGAAACTGGGCTGCTGTTGGTCTTCACCTCTGCACATCAGCTTGCGATTCTGGAAGAGAGCTCGGTCTTGCTTGTCTGCCTCCCTTGATCTTAACTTCCGCCCAATTTAACAACCAACTTCCCTGCCCCCGTAGGTGATTTTCAAGGACAATGGGCTTCCGATCACCGGCAGTCTCGGTTTTAATTGAGTCAAGTCCAAACACAAAAGGCTGGAACTGCCTTGACCCCTCTGGGTCGTTATTTTAATGTCTTTTTAATGCTCCTCCGAAGCTTCCTGAACGGTATCCCATTAGTGGGATGGGTCTTCTTGTCTTCTGTGGATGGGCCAATTTCCGTGGCCATTGTCTCCCTGCTGGTCTGTTTACTGTTCGTCTGCTGGTCTCCATCTCCCTTTGTCCTTCTGATGATTAGATCACTGGTGTGGCCTTTCTGGCCACTTGCATATTCAGGGGGCTCACACCTTTTTCTTAGCACAGTCCACAGGCAGGTTATGTTTGTCCTGCCGAGTCTTCTGGGAGGTTTTTATCAGCCAGCAGCCAGAGTTGGCCACTTTTAAACTGTCAGGTTTCTCCTGAGTCCTTTTAAAATATGGAGGATTGCCCTGAAACTTACAGATGCCCCTACGATACATCAGGACTCGCTCGGACAGTATCGATTTAAAACAGTTGATGGGCAACTCCTCCAGCCTCCAGGACTGTCAGCACCCCTTTGCCAACCTGCGAAGTTATGAACCCCGAAGGTCCCCCTAATCACTAAACGAAACCCTCAAAGCACATCAATTACAGACCAAAACAGTACACATACAAGAACAAAAAAATCATGCATTGATACATAACAACAGTTCCTTAAAACATAGGGAACATAACTTATATACAAAAGATCATGGGATACGGCTGTGTCTCAATAACGGGACTTCGTTCTGGTTGCGCCTGGCCGCTCGATTCATTAGTTGTTGCAGCTTGGCCGTCCTTCTCCGTCTTCTAAATTTACAATTTGTGAACAACAGGTACACGACAATTATCATCTGGCAGACAATAAGTAAATGGGAAATGATGCGGACCCAGGCTGGAACTACAATCCAGGATTCCAGGTCCCACCAATTTGGAGATTTAATGTTCTCAATTTCCCTGGCGATATCCAGCGTCTTTTGCTCTCGGGAGAAGAAGTGTTTATGTGACAGCTCCCCTGCTGCCGGCAACTTCTTTCATTTCTCTTTGACTGGGGGAATATCAGACCCAAAATGGGCCACATATTGATGTAAATTTGTTACGTTTTCACATACCGAGAGGCGAACCGAGGAAGGTTCCGGGATGGGCAATATTCGTTGTTGTGCCACATGGACTTCTGCCCTGGGTTTAAAGCAGAAGCTGCTGTGCGGTACCGGGCACCACTGCTGTGGTCCGTGCTGATACCGCTGGGCACTGGTGGTGACACAGTACGTCCCACTTCCTATATATGCCACCTGTGGAGGGACGTGGCCTGCGGCCATTGCCTCCATGGTGCAATTTCTAGGCTCTGCCCCGACAGTCCTGAACCCACACTGAGGCCTAGCCTCGGCGTCCATGTGCTGGGGACACCGGATTACTTGTGTTCCCCGGCTACGGTAACCCAAAAGCTCAATGCCTGTCACAGTTTGCTCCTGCACTATGACATAGGGTCGGACCTCCCATAGTGAACATGTACCCCCCCACCACGAACGACTCCCACATTCTCCACTCAGTACAGTGGGGCTGGTCGTGCCGAGGTTCCCATGACTGGGATTCACACGACCACCCCCATAATCATATGGTTCGACTTCCCACAATTCACCGGTACTGGGTCGGCTTCTGAGGCTACACGAAGCTGACAAGGACGCAAGGTGCTGATTACTTCGGTTAAATTTAGGACAACAGAGGCCACAGCGGAATGTACCCCCTGGTACAACACCTTCTTCGTGAGGATGAGTACTAACCCATTCCCGGACCCCTTGGTGGTGGGCAGACAGTGGTGAGGGTCGGTTGGTTGAGCTGTGGGTAGGGGCTTCTTTACCTGAACCAGCAGTTCGGTAGCTTTCACTGTCATCCCCGTCCTGGGAGTCACACACGCTTGCCCCCTGCGGTCCCAATTCATCCCGCTTCCGGAGTCCTGCCACCACCTCACGAAGGTGGTCGATGCCCCTACTGGACATACCTGGGCAGACCCCCATTGGCACAAATACAGTCTCTGGTCGTAAGCCCACCACTTCTCCCAACATACAGTGATCCATCCTGGTGACCCCGTGATGGTCCGGTAGGTATCATTGTCCAGTCTTTCCCAGTCCGAGGATCGATTCCTCATGTCCAGACTCAGTTTCCTGAGCCACCACCATCTCCCCAAAGGAACATTCCCCTCACAGGCCAAGCACACCCACCTAACCCGGTCGGTTGCCACCTGTATCTCTGCGCAGGGTACAGATGCTTCCCCGTAAGTGAAGCTCCTCTGGCTGGAGAACCTGGTCGACTTTGACCCCAGCCATCCAGGCCATCTCCCCTTACGGGAGTATCCGGCCTGGCTATCCACTACTGGGTTCCCTTGCCCGGCCGTTACGAGGGGTGCCCTGCCCCCAGAGCACCCGTACACCATGGATTCCTGCATGTCCCCACGACGCGCCATGCACATCCTGAGGCACATCATGGCCATCACCCGTACAGCTGGGCGACCCATCTGTAAGACAAAACAGAAACACCTCCTCGCCTTCACCTCACTATCCCCCCTTCCTGCAATCCATCAAAAAAAAATGGAAAGGAGCCATTCAGCCGATGGTAGCGGATACCGCTTTGAAATTGCAATATGTGATTTGAAATTGCCGGCTGCGATCCTGTTTTTCGCAGCCCGACTCCTCAGGGTCCGAGTGCCCGGTGTCCATTTGATACAGCCGAAGTTCCCGTATTATACACTCCTGTGACCCCATACACTTAAAGAATCTACACACTACCAAACACTAATTAAACTCAAACAGAACACAATGCTATATACAACTCCACCTGTCTCCGGGTGGCCAATTCAAAACTGGTCCCCGCTATGCTGGGGCCATCTATCTGTTTGGCCCAACGGCCCGGGCCAGACTTTCTACTGTCGACGGGCCTGACTGCCCCTTGTCTCCCCTTCTGCTAAGGGGTTCTGGGATCCCTCTACTCTCCCTGTGGGGACTGGGTTCCCTCCAGCAGTACTCTGCAGTGCCTTGTTCCCACCACTCTCTTCCCTGGCCCTTCTACTTCGGGACCGGGTCCCGGGTGTTAGGTACCACGGGGACTACCTTACCGGTGGCTTGGAGACCCTACCGCTCCTACGTCCCCCCGGCGGTTCCCATGCTAATGGTGATACCTCCATTTCCTCGGTTTCTATGACCTCCGCCTCTCTGAGACAGTTCGCCCGACCTGTGAGCGGGTGCTCGGAATTTCCCTTATTGCACAGGCTGGGTGCTTGTATCACCGTTGGCCTCATGGTGGACACTACCTTTTGTACTGTTGGGCAGGGACAGCACGTTGCAACAGGCTGACTAATGGGGGGGTCGGTCATCTCCCCTACCCTGCATTCACTGGGGCCTGTTCACCCGTCAACTCCCTCGCTCTCGGCCCCATCTTGCGCTTGCCTGCTCTAGTGGGGTCGAACAGTTTGCACTGGTTCACATGGAACCACTTGACTCTGCGGGGTAGCTGGACAGCGTATACCATGGGGCTGGCTTTATCTACAAAACTATATGGGCCAGCGTACAAAGGTTCAAATGCCCCTACCCTTGCAAAATTGCAGACCATCACCTGGTCCCCTATGGCCCACTCGTGATTCATGCGGGGCTCCAGCAGCAGTCTGTTCCTGCGGTGCTGGGCCCCCATGTTACTGGCTGCCTGCCAGTGCACCTGCTTACGCTGCTCTAACAGCTTTTTGGCAAACTTGTTCCTATTTACCTCCCTGAGCTGTCCCTCTGTCAGGGCAAGCACCATGACATGTATCAGGGTCCTCATGACCCGACCAGTCATGTGTTCATGTGGAGAGTACCCCGTGCTCCTAGACTGGCTAGCTCAGATCCCCATGAGTACCAAGGGCAGAACTTCCACCCACCGGTTGGGAGAGTCGCCGGTCTCTTTCCATGACCTTTCCTTGATGATCCGGTTTAGTCTTTCTACGAGGCTCGAGGACTGGGGGTTATAGGCCACATGCCACTTGGCCTTGATGCCCAGGACCTTAAGGGTCACCTGCATCACTTGCCCGGGAAGTGACTCCCTTGGTCGGACTCCACGAACTATGGGAGTCTCCATCTAGAAAATACCTCCCTAACTAGGATTTTGGCCGTGCCTACAGCAGTGGTTGTCCGACATGGGAAAGCTTCCACCCACTTGGAGAACACGTCTACCAGTACCAGACAGTACTTGTGTCCCCCTGAGGCAGAGGGAAGGGGTCCGATATAGTCGATTTGTACCAACTGCCATGGCCCTTCCACCCTTCGGATGTGTCCCAGTGAAACCTTCCTCTTCTGGGGATGGGGGTTGTTGGTTGCACAAACCAAACAGTTCGCGCAGAAGCTGCGAACGTCCTCCCGGAGACCAGGCCACCATCCTACCCTCTCTACTTGCTGCCAGGTGGTCTCTGGTCCAGGGTGTCCCACTCCGGGACTCTCATGGGCTACTTCCATAAATTCCCTCCTGTGCTGGGAAGGCATTACCCATTGGTCTCCCTTAAAGAGCATGCCTTCTTTTACTGACATGTCTTTATCCCCATACGGTCCCTCTACTCTCTCCTGCCTGCAAATGGCTGCTGAGGCAGCCTTGTGAATGGGGTCCTGTGCCTGGACCGTGGCCAGGTCTGGGGCCAAAGCCACCTCTGTATTCCCTCTTTGAGGCTGCCCTCTGGCTGCTGCAACCTGTCCTTCCCCGTAGGGGTCCCACGTTACCCCATTCCTGGCTCCCTCTTTCACCAGGAGATCTGCCTTTCGGTTCCCCTCACACCGTGGCTCCGTTTTGGAGTGGGCTTTTACCTTGTGGATATACCTATCCCCGCCCTTCCCTACGGCAGCCACGATCCTCTCGAGCAGAAGCCTTGTGGTAAGGGGCTTCCCGTCTGAAGACGTGTACCCTCGGCGTGACCTGATGGCCAGATATTCTGTACACGAGTTGCAGGTAAACATGCTGTCCGAACATATGGTGTATGGAATGGGGAAACGTTCAGGGTGGGTCACCACATACATCACTGTGGCCAGCTCTGCCTGCTGAGCACTTCAAGTATGTGGGAGTTTAAGGGCCAGGGCTATCTCTGCCTCCGGGTCCCAGCTCCCGCAACCCGTGAGCCTGGTGCCCTCAGATATGGTACTGGACCTGTCCACATATATCTCCCTACCCGTGGGGTGCAGCCCTGCCTGAAAGCCAAACTCTACCTCCTATACGATCATAATTCTATCTCCTTCACGATAGCATTGGAAAGAGATAGGGTCAGGCAGGCTAGGAAAGTGTTTCTCTGGAGTAAAGGGAAATACAGTGTCATCAGGGAGGAAATTAGACGGGTAAATTGGAAGGAGGCATTCTTGGGGAAAAGTACCGAAGGAAAGTGGAGGATTTTCAAGGAATGTTTGTCTGGAGCTCTGCATGACAACGTTCCGATGAGACAGGGGGGTGTTGGTAGGGTACGGGAACCGTGGTGCACGAAGGTTGTGATGAACCTGGTAAATAAGAAAAGAGAGGCGTACAGAAGGTTCAGAGAGCTAGGAGGTGTTAAGGATTTAGAGGAGTATACGCGATGTAGGAAGGAGCTTAAGAAGGAAATTAGGAGAGCGAGAAGGGGTCATGAGAAGACCTTGGCGGGTAAGATTAAGGAGAATCCCAAGGCTTTCTACAAATATGTCAAGAGTAAAAGGATGAGATGTGAAGGCATAGGACCCTTAAAAGGTGAAGGGGGAAAAGTTTGTGCGGAACCGTTAGAAATGGCGGAGGTGCTTAATGAATACTTTACCTCGGTATTCACGGTGGAAAGGGATCTGGGTGGTTGTACTGCTGGATTGCGGAGGACAGAAAGGATCGAGCATGTGGACATAAAGAAAGAGGATGTGTTGGAACTATTGAATGGCATCAAGGTTGGTAAGTCGCCGGGACCGGATGGGATGTACCCCAGGTTACTGTGGGAGGCGAGGGAGGAGATTGCGGAGCCTTTGGCGATGATCTTTGCATCGTCGATGGAGACGGGAGAGGTTCCGGAGGATTGGAGGATTGCGGATGTGGTCCCTATATTCAAGAAAGGGAACAGGGACAGCCCGGGAAATTACCGACCGGTGAGTCTAACCTCAGTGGTTGGTAAGTTGATGGAGAGGATCCTGAGAGACAGGATTTATGATCATCTAGAGAAGTTTAGTATGATCAAAAGTAGTCAGCACGGCTTTGTCAGGGGCAGGTCGTGCCTTACGAGCCTGGTTGAGTTATTTGAAAATGTGACCAAGCACATTGACGAAGGAAGAGCGGTGGATGTGGTCTATATGGACTTCAGCAAAGCGTTCGATAAGGTCCCCCATGCAAGACTTCTTGAGAAAGTGAGAGGGCATGGGATCCAAGGGGCTGTTGCCTTGTGGATCCAGAACTGGCTTGCCTGCAGAAGGCAGAGAGTGGCTGTGGAGGGGTCTTTCTCTGCATGGAGGTCAGTGACCAGTGGAGTGCCCCAGGGATCTGTTCTGGGACCCTTGCTGTTTGTCATTTTCATAAATGACCTGGATGAGGAAGTGGAGGGATGGGTTGGTAAGTTTGCTGACGACACCAAGGTAGGTGGTGTTGTGGATAGTTTGGAGGGATGTCAGAAGTTGCAGCGAGACATAGATAGAATGCAAGACTGGGCGGAGAAGTGGCAGATGGACTTCAACCCGGATAAGTGTGTGGTGATCCATTTTGGCAGATCCAATGGGATGGAGCAGCAGTATAAAATGAAGGGTACCATTCTTATCAGTGTAGAGGATCAGAAGGACCTTGGGGTCCGGGTCCATAGGACTCTTAAATCGGCCTCGCAGGTGGAGGATGCGGTCAAGAAGGCGTATGGCGTACTAGCCTTCATTAATCGAGGGATTGAGTTTAGGAGTCGGGAGATAATGCTGCAGCTTTATAGGACCCTGGTTAGACCCCACTTGGAGTACTGCGCGCAGTTCTGGTCACCTCATTACAGGAAAGATGTTGAAGCCATTGAAAGGGTGCAGAGGAGATTTACAAGGATGTTGCCTGGATTGGGGGGCATGCCTTATGAGGATAGGTTGAGGGAGCTTGGTCTCTTCTCCCTGGAGAGACGAAGGATGAGAGGTGACCTGATAGAGGTTTACAAGATGTTGAGGGGTCTGGATAGGGTGGACTCTCAGAGGCTATTTCCAAGGGCTGAAATGGTTGCTACGAGAGGACACAGGTTTAAGGTGCTGGGGGGTAGGTACAGGGGGGATGTCAGGGGTAAGTTTTTCACTCAGAGGGTGGTGGGTGAGTGGAATCGGCTGACGTCGGTGGTGGTGGAGGCAAACTCGTTGGGGTCTTTTAAGAGACTTCTGGATGAGTACATGGGATTTAATGGGATTGAGGGCTATAGATAGGCCTAGAGGTGGGGATGTGATCGGCGCAACTTGTGGGCCGAAGGGCCTGTTTGTGCTGTGACTTTCTATGTTCTATGTTCTATGTTCTATACCCCCTCTACCGAACAATGGTGCGGTTCCCCGGGGTACACCAAGTTGGCTGCGAGCTGCGGCTCGCTTAGCCCCTCCACCCCTAAAGCCATTTGGGAAAGGAGAAGGGTCCATCGAGTGATCCTAGCACTGCTTACCGTGCCGTCCTTAATCTGGCCATCCAACAGCATTTGGGTCAGGGTATGGTGGGTCAGGAGAGTGATAGGGGACATTCTAATAAAAACTTGCACCTTCTTCACTGCCCAGTATGTGGCTAGCAGGTGCCGCTCACAGTTAGAGTATGACCTTTCTACTTCCGTGAGGACCCGGGAGGAATAAACTACCGGCCTCAGCTTGCCGTGCCGTTCCTGGAGGAGCACCACGCTCAGGCCATCACTGCCTGCGACCACCTCCAGGAAAAACTCCCTCCTGGGGTCAATGGCTCCCAGAGCTGGGGCCTTCAGCAAGTCCTGTTTAAGTCGGACGAATGCAGACTCACATTTTCCATGCCATTCCCACTCTACCCCCTTACGTAGCAGCCTGAGCAAAGGTGCTGCGGTTGTGGCATAGTCCTCAATGAAATCACGGCAGTAGTCTGTGATTCCCAAAAAGGACCTAACCCCTTTGACGTCCACTGGGACTGGGAGTTCCTGTACTGTTTGCCTTCTTGCCGCATCTACCCCCCTTTCCCCAGCCCTAAGGGTCAATCCCAGGAACTTGACCTCCCGCAACCCGATCTGTGCTTTCTTTGGGTTGACTTTCAACCCGCTCCTACAAAGCAACTCCAACAGCTCATCGACTAGGGGACCATGTTCCTCACTACTGTCCGTAAACAGTAAAATGTCATCCACATACTGGATGAGTCTGTGGGGCTCACTAAATCCTTTCAGACATTCCGCCATGCATTGGTGGAAAATGCTGGGGCTGTTGTGGAACCCTTGTGGGAGGCAGCTCCACATATACTGCTGCCCCTTAAACGTAAACGCAAACTTATATTGGTCCTCCTGCCTGACTAGGATGGACCAGAAGCCGTTAGAAATGTCCAGCACTGTAAATACAGATGCTGACGCTGGGATCTCTCCTAACAGGTCTTCTACGGCTGTCACCGTTGGGGCGCAAGCCGGAATGTTTTTATTGAGGACCCTATAATCCACAGTCACCCTCCATGAATTATCTGGCTTCCTTACTGGCCAGAGTGGCGAGTTCACGTGGGTGGCGATTGGCCTCAAAATGCCTTGCCTGGCCAGTGACCTTAGGGCAATTTCTAAATCAGCCTCCGCTTCCCGGGGGACGTTATACTGTTTTTGGGGTTGGGACATGGGATCCCGGTCTATCCTTACCTCTGTCCCAGTGACCCTCCTACAATCATGCTTCTGGGTCGCGAAGGCGGCTAGATTTCCTTTTACATACCCTTGATATTCCTCCGGGGTATTTCTTACTAGGACCTCTAAATCATACCCCTCCTTGGGCTTTACCACACACAGGGCCCCCTTCTCGTGTGCTTCCTCCTTTCCAGCCCCCTCCCCTGTTATGCCCCACAGACAGTGGTTTCTCAGATCCACCAGGACCTGATGTGCCACTATAAAGTCAGCGCCTAAAATCCCCTCGCCCTCTTGCTCCCAGCTCATCAGGACGCATTTCCACTGTGCCTGGAGTGTCCCTAACCTGATGGACAAAGGAATCAAGAAAAAACCAGCCTTTTCGTTCCCCGTAAAGCCGCCAAGACTGTAGGGCGCCACACTGGATAGGGGGGGATGTTCGGGGGTTGTCCGTGTGGACAATAGTACTGGAAGCACCTGCGTCCAGCAGGTAACTCCCAACTACATCCTGGACCCCCATCCTGACCCAGGGTCTCCCGCATGGGCCATAGTATAGTGGGCAGAAAAAGGTGGGCTGCTTCATTGGTAGTCATAGGGGTGCTTGGGTTACGGACACAGGTGCTCTCTGGCCGGTTGTCATGACCACCTGTCCGGGTTCTGCTGCTTTGGATTGTAAATATGCCAGCAGATCTTTAACATCTATCGTCCCCTGCCCAGGTACACCTACCACCGGGGCTGGGTTGGCTGCTACTGGGTCCCTTTCCCCCACTGACCTATTCGGGTTTCTACACTCCCTCCTGTAGTGCCCGAGCTTCCCACACCCGTAGCACACCGGTCTCTTGTCTGAAATCCGACTGCCTTCCTGCTTCCACTCCCTCCTCTTGAGGGGTGCCAGTGCAATTTCGTGCACCTTGCCCTTATAGGGCTTTTCCTCACCCTTCTCCCCTTCTCTGTGCCGCTACCCATGTCGCAGGTCTTCCCCCTTCCCTGGAGGTCACTGCCTTACATAGATATGAGTCAAGGGTCATCAGTAATAGTTTTACCCTTTCCACCTCATCACAGTCGTTTATATCGGCTGTCCCCCCCGCTCATCACAGGCTACCCTGTATGCCGCCTGAATGTCCCTGAACCTTCCCTCCAGCTCCCTGTATCTCAGTGTACTCTGAGCCAGGAGTTCCTGGGCATTCCGCTCCCTCTCCTTTGCCTCTACAGCCTGGCATTGGAGAAACTCCTGGGTGTTTCTGTGTGACTCATTTGCCTGCAGGATACACTGACTGGCCTCACAAAGCTCATCATAAAGCTGTTCCTCTGCTCTAGCGCCTTCCCCTGCGTTGGTCCTTACTTCTCCAAGTTGCTCTTCCAGAATGGAAATACGTCTCTCCATTTTGGCTACCTGCTGGGATAAGCACGCCAGCCAAACTGCCTTTTCCTGTCCCTTATTATAATCCTTGCTCTCTGTCCACTCCGCGGCAGCCGCTGCGGGCTGCTCCGCTGTTGTGAGCGCGAGCACCCATTTTTTGTTAAGGTTGATTTTTTTAAACAGATAAGAGGAGATTCTCTCTTCTATCTTACTTCCTTCTCTCACCCGCTCTGGCAAGTCACATATCCCAGACCACCGGAGTCCTGCTACGGTCGCCATTGTAGCAGGATCTTTCTCTTTACTCCACTTACAGGCGGGTATTTGGGGGTCTGCCGATAGCTGTGAGTGTCTCTCTCTTACAGGCCTTGAAATTTCAAAGGCCGGGGAATGCTGCACTTGGGCAACTCCGCAGGAGAGAGCGCTGAACCAGACTCACCGTTTATACCTGACCGGTAACCTGATACTTACATCACACAGCCATCCCAAAACTGCCACCAAGGCCTGAGTGATTCTCTCCCTTGTCGGTGGGACAATGGCCACCCTGCACCCACTCCACTCGAGTAGGTCTCCAAGAAAGAGAACAGAGAGACTCTGTCCTTTTTATCTCCTGACCAACAGTCTCCCTTGAGTGAGCGGGTTCGAATCGCTCAGATCACGCTCGGTTCTAGACTCCGGATTTATGGTAAGGGATATTGAAACTGTGACCTCCTCAGAGTGCGCTGATGAGAGAATAAGAGGCGAGACGGACTCCAAACAAGTTTCAAAACTTACAGTGATTTATTTAACAATAGAATCAACCTCTCCAATACCTCACCACACATGAATAAAACTTATACTTTATACTATCACTATGGGAGAAATGCTAACGGGTACAATGTAAAATCTTACTTTACACAGTTCAAAACAAGATTACTGAACTTTAAAGTTACAATACATCACCCCTCCCCTTTGCCTCAACCTCTATCCTATCCTCGGGAGCTTCACAAGGTTGGTTGGGATACTCACAATTCTAAAAGGGGTTCCTTTGTGTTTGGCTCGAATGTCTTAGTGCAGGGTCGAAACTGGGCTGCAGTTGGTCTTCACCTCTGCACATCAGCTTGCGATTCTGGAAGAGAGCTCAGTCTTGCTTGTCTGCCTCCCTTGATCTTAACTTCCGCCCAATTTAACAACCAACTTCCCTGCCCCCGTAGGTGATTTTCAAGGACAATGGGCTTCCGATCATCGGCAATCTCGGTTTTAATTGAGTCAAGTCCAAACACAAAAGGCTGGAACTGCCTTGACCCCCGTGGGTCGTTATTTTAATGTCTTCTTAATGCTCCTCCGAAGCTTCCTGAACGGTATCCCATTAGTGGGATGGGTCTTCTCGTCTTCTGTGGATGGGCCAATTTCCGTGGCCATTGTCTCCCTGCTGGTCTGTTTACTGTTCGTCTGTTGGCCTCCATCTCGCTTTGTCCTTCCGATGATTAGATCACTGGTGTGTCTGCCTTTCTGGCCACTTGCATATTCAGGGGGCTCACATCTTTTTCTTAGCACAGTCCACAGGCCGGTTATGTTTGTCCTGCCGAGACTTCTGGGAGGTTTTTATCTGCCAGCAGCCAGAGTTGGCCACTTTTAAACTGTCAGGTTTCTCCTGAGTCCTTTTAAAATATGGAGGATTGCCCTGAAACTTATAGGGTCTTGCTATTCCTTGTTTTTCGGATATCAGGCAGATAAAGGCATGCTTCAGTCTTCAAGGGTATGAGATTTTGTTGGGTGAGGTAGGTCAGTGAATGATATATCCAAGAACATAGAGTTATCTATGAAGCCATGAAGACTTCTGAATGCCTTGAGCTAGATTTTCTTCTTTATAATTGTCCCAACATTTGAATATATTATTATTGCATTATTAATTTGGAGTTAAATCTGTTAGTAGGCATGAACATCACAGTTGAAAAGTACTAACTTCTTTTTGTGAGTCGCTTAGACACTACTCTCTAGAATTTCTCCCTTAAATCTCTGCCTCTCCACCTCTGTCTCCTCCTTCAAGGTCCTCTTTAAAACCAACCTATTTTATCCCGTTCTAATATCTCCACTTTGGCTTAATATTAAGGATGGCACAGTGGCAGAGTGGTTAGCACTGCTGCCGCATAGCACCAGGGACCCAGGTTCAATTCCGGCCTGGGCTGACTGTCTGAAGGAGTTTGCACGATCTCTCCATATTTGCATGGGTTTCGTCCGAATGCTCTGGTTTCCTCCCACAGTCTGAAGATGTTTAGGTTCGGTGAATTGGCCCCTAAATTGACCCCTCGTGTCAGGGGATTAGCAGGGTAAATATGTGGGGTTACAGGGATAGGACCTTGGTGAGGTTGTTGTCGGTGTAGGCTCGATGGACTGAATGGCCTCATCCTGCTCTGTAGGGATTCTATGATTCTGTTAATTTTTATCAGATTATGCTTCTCCATAGTACATTGCAACATCATTTTCTGTTGTAAAGGTGCTTATTTAAGAATCACAGTCGTTATAGTTCCATTCAGCCCATTGTGTCTGCACTGACTCTCCAAATGAGCATTAGTGCCATTCTCCTGCCTTTAACTCGTAACATTGTATATTGTTTCTATTCAAATATTCATCTAACAACCTCTTGAATGCCTCGACTGAACTTGCTTCCATCACAGTTCCAGGCAGTGCATTCCAGAACTGAACAACTCGCTGTGTGAAAAAGTTTTTCACATCACATTTGCTGCTTTTGCATGCAAAAGCAAAAACACTTACATCTGTGCCACCTCATTTTTGATCCTTTTACAAGCAAGGACAATTTCTCCTAATGTCCATCGCCCTCATGATTTGAACATTTCTATCAAATCTCCTTTTTGCCTTCTCCTCCAAGGAGAACACTCCCATCTTCTCCAATTACCTTCATAACTGAAGATTCTCATCCCTGGAACTATTCTTGTAAACCTCTTCTGCACTCTCTCCAATGTGTTTGCATCCAGCCTAAGAAGTGTGGTGTCCAGAACCATGCACAACACTTCAACTGAGGTCCAACTTGTCTTATACAAGTTTCACATAATCTCCGTGTTCTTGTAGTCTATGCCACTACTAATGAAGCCGAGGATACCGGATGCTCTATTAACTGATCAATCCACCAGCCCCACCACCTTAAATGACTTACTCACATATACATCCAGGTTCCCCTGCTCCTGCACACCTTTAGAGTTTATATATTGGATATTTTATATTGTCTCCATGTTGTTCCTACCAAAATAAATCATCTCACACTTCAAAATTCAACTTGTTAAACCATGTAATGTAACAATCCGGTTATATTGTACACTATTGTTCAGCAAGCAGTAGTTTCACAAGTTACTTAATTGGATGACAGAAGGGAAAAATGTAGCTTGAAATTATGATAAATTACATCCTGCATTCTTAGAGTTCAAATCAAGATCACCATATTAACAAAAATAACAATGTTTATAACAGAATAACCTCTATTTAAATAAGGAAAAGAAGGATTTCATTGCATGTTTATTGCTAACTCAGGCAATGCTATTAATATTACTAATTACGTTATATTTAACCCGAGTGAAAGAGTTTGCTGATTTTCTTTTTAATTTTATAAAATTAGTTCAGACATTTAAATAAAAAAATAGATCTACAGGCCCAAATAACTGACCTAATTTTGTCAATTGTTTCCAGATATCTTTGACTCGAAAAGCACCAGATTGATGTCAAATCCCAGCCTCTCCACAAATATACTCTGATCAGCTGCAAAGGTCACTCATCCTATCAACTGAGCAATTTTCTCAGTTAAGGAACAAAGCCCAATTCAGCCTCAGCGGTCCTTTCCAGTGAGCTCAGTCTGTCCTATTTGCTCATGCCCTACAGAAGTGTGCTCAACAGAGAAAGTAGGAGGCAAACAGCCACAGCTGGTGAGGACTGCTGATACATTTGCCCTGAATTAATAATTGGCACATGACCAAGCAAGGCTTTTAAGTGGCCTGCCGACTGCAGAGAGAGAGGGAACATGGCATCCCTTGGTATATCCAACTCCTTAATGGCCAACAATTTAACTCCTTTAATTAATAGCATCAATTAGTCAAGGGGACAGAGATTTAGAATGAAGGACAAAGGCTTCTTTTAAAAGCTGTATTCATGAATCAGGAACAAAGGAGAGAGAAAAGAACACTTATGACAATAGCTGGTATATTTTTGCATTCTAGGATTGGTATCTAACAATGGATTTTGTTCGGTGAAGGTGCACACTACAGGGGCGATCTGACCATCGCGTCCCACCCGGTCGATGGGTGGGGGGAGCCGTTAAGATTGCAAGAGAGCCGCAATATCAGATTCACACCTGATTTTTTGTCTCTTGCGATCATAGCAGCACCAGGTATCCGGCGCGAGGTTGAATAAATTGTTTAAATTAAATTTAAATATATTTAACATGTAATTAGCGAGCCCAGGAGTCAATCATCTGGCTCACTTGCCTCTGTGGCCTCGCCAGGAGAGGTTCTCTCCAACAAGAATCAAAGTTGGTCCCCACCAATGGGGAACAGACATGGTGGTCTTGCCAGTAGAACTGGAGGCTACTGAGACCCCCCCAGGAGGTCGGAGACAAGGGGGGATGCCCCTTGGGCAGTGCCAGTCTGGCACTGCCAGTCTGGCACTGCTCACCAGACACCCTGGCACTGCCCTCCAGGGTGAGTCGATCGGCAGTGGGGGGTGGTGGTGACTGCTGCACACTCTGCATTTGCAATTGGTGGAGGGATTGAGGGGAGACGCTGTCACTCTGCATTTGTGATTGGTAGGAGGAGGGAGGGGGGAAACTGCTGACATTCTGTATTTCCAATCAGTGGAGAGAGTTGGGGGGGATCGGTCTGGGCGGGGGGAGGTCAATCTTTCTGGATGGGGGGAGCCCGCGAACAGCCATGGGCCCCGCGGTAGTTTGGGGGGGGGGGGCAGTAGGCCTGCTTTAGGCCATGGAGGCAAGCTGAAAGCAGCAGAGGTTGTGTGACAGGCCTCTGTTGCTCAGAGCAAAGTAACCTGCACATGCGTAATTGCGCCCTCTGCTGTTATCAGCCAGCTTTATGGTGATTTAAGCCCTGCCCCCACCCCCTACTGGCGAGAAATGGATTTTGAAGTTTTTATTTCTGCTCTAAGTGCACAAGGTAGCAGATTTGGACTTGCCGATAAAACGGATCAGAAACTCTCCCGTTTCATGCTCATTCTGGACTTAGAACTGTTTTTCATAAGATTGCCCCCTACATGTATTTTAGGAAATAATACATTTGATTAACTCAGTAAAATCATTAACATGCCATGCAATTAAAACACAAGTAACATTTATGTTGAGATTTGTGATTGTCCAGAACTTTCAATTTAGAAAAGAATACAGGCATAAGGTCTGTTTTCCTTACATGAACAATGGAATGCATGCCCTAAGTACTTTCCAATTCCTACACTTAACAACTAATCCTTTGGGCACAATAGATCATAAATAAGTCCTGATTCTGACCAGCACAGTTTTTCATGCTCACAGAAGGAAACAAAAGAGTTTATGGTGCATAAATGTCAAAAACAATCTTATCATTTTTTCTCAGCAAAATGTAGACGTCATCAAGAAATGAAATAAGACAGTGAGGTACAGTTGAGAGAGTTTAAACCTTCTTTAAGCATAAATAAAATATTCATAAGTTGTAAAGTTTCTGGGAAAATGCTTTCACAGTGCGCATTATGATTCAGGTTTGTGGTTACTTTCGAATCAGGTCAGATATCATGGCCAAGAAGCTCTTAGGAAATGGAATTCTAATTCCCTAGAAACCTTTACACTTTAAACAAGGGATGCTGGCTCAGAATTTCCTCGGACATACAGTCTGCTTGTTGTGTTTTCATTTTGGATTTTCAGTATCTGCTATATTTTGCTTCTGTTTTCAATGAATACGTTAGCAGGTGGGATTTAGCTAAGAATGACAGTATCAGTAAAGGTGTTATTTCTTGAGAATTAATTATTTTTAACTCATTAAGGTAACTAAATTCACCTGCATCATTATTTTTCTGTCAAACTTTTTGTACTGCGAAAACTGGCATAAATCCAGGGAATCTGCACTTGTCACTAACTTGAATAAAGGTGGGGATGAGGAGGCAGAACTGTGATAATCAGTGTTATATAATTTTGATATAGGTATAACTAGGCAGCATAAAGGTTCCAGGAAATTGTGGTGTAGCATGAATATTAGCATAACTCACTTAAGCAATAATTTCTTGGCGCTTTTATAGTCGAAAATAAACCCATAGAATTGTGTTTCTAATGTGCAAGTTTCTAAGAAATCTGGGCCAATGTTGTTTATGGCTCAATGGATGTAAATGGGCTATTAAACATGAATCTTTTGGTTCTGTCCGACTTTGGACAATGGATAGGAGCCAAGACAGAACCAAATTGTTAGAAGTCTAAATTTGGAAGTGATAAATATGGTGGAAGAATTTACAACATGCTATGAATAAAACAAATCAGCTTTTGTTTCATCATAAGATATTTGACTTTTCAATGCTACTGTGACTCCTGCCACAAATTGACAAGTTAACAATGCTATAAAAACCAAAAATACAGGCATGAGAGTGGTTTCTCTCATATTTCATCCGCTGGGAGGCAGGTCACCCGAGAGAGAACACTTAACTTGAAAGACTAATCTGCTCCTTGGAGGGCATGCAGATCATGGGGTGGTGCTTGACTCTTGTCACTGCCACAATGTCAGTGCCAGTTTAGCAATTGACCTCCTACAGTGTGGCTGCGGCATCATTGCACAGATGCAAGATTCCATTGACCAGAAAGCACTGGACCAGCGGATTCCACTGGACCAGCCATATAAATACTATGGATACAAGAGCATGTCCATGGCTGATGATTCTGTGGAAAGTATCTCACCTCCTCACTCCTCAAAGCCTGTTGATCACTTACAAGTCAGGATTTTTGTGTGATACTCTCCACCTACTTGGATGAATGCAGTTCCAAGTACTTTCCAGATGCTTTACACCATCCAGGACAAAGCAGACCATTTGATCGGTACCCCATCCACCACCTTAGACATTCACTCTCTCCACCAAAGCCGTGTGTATCATCTACAAGATGCAGAGCAGAAATTCACCAAGCTTCCTTTGAAGGACCAAAGGACAAAGGCAGGAGACACATGAGAACACCAAATTAGGAGGGATGTTGGGGGAAGAGAGGAGGAGACTGCGAAAGCGGGGGAGGCCAGGGTGGGGCAGGGTGGACCAAGGGGGAGTTGGAGCAGATTGGGGTTGGAGCAGAAGTGAAGGGGTCAAAGCAGATTGGGGGTATGAACAGGGAGTGTTTGGAGCAGAGAGGGGGTTGGAACAGAGGTAGTTTGGGTCAGACCGAGAGATGGTGGAATCGGAGCATGAGAAATGGGGTGAGGGGGGAAGGGTGTTCAGAGCAGGGCTGGGTCTGGGTGGTTGGATAGTTACTTTGGAGTTAGAAGTTGACAGAACCTTCCAAAGTTAATCGCTTCTGTTGAATGATTTCCAGCCCAGTGCAATTGTCCAAAGAAGTTAACACTTCTGGGCAATTGCCGGGTAAACCGTTACGTGAGAATGTCCTAGATGGATTTCCCAGTGCATCATTGGGGTACCCCCCAAATACGACTCTGGCGAACTGCGAAGTTATGGGCCATTGTGTTTGAGTTGTTTCTTTGCTTGTCTAATCTAAAACTACTCCTACATGCCCTCTTCTCTCTGCACAGTCCTGTTACTCTTCAATGTTTCCCATATATATATATATAAACCAATGGTTTATCAATATTAGATTCATATAGTTCAAATGATATCATTCAAATGAAAACTTGGCCACATTTTGGCAGGCAAGATGCAATGTCAGGCATCATGAAAGTAACCATCAAAGGTACAGCATGCAACACTCATGTAAGTCACTGAAATGGGACTTAATTTTTCAGAGGAGGCCTAAATCTGCCTTGGTCCTGAATGAGCATTCCCGTATCCCGATTCCAATGGTAAGTAAACAAAAAGGAAATTAATTAAAAACTTACCTCTTTTGATCTCTTTTTGCCTCAACCAGGTTGACCTGACAAGAAAACCGGATTCCTGCTGAGGCCCATGGTTAAAAGAGCTGGTGGGCCCAGTTGACTTCACCAGAGCCCAAACTACATATTTGAAACAAGACCCGGCTTGTGAGTGCACTTCACACATGCTCAGAAGAGCAGGTTAAAATCATAACCTACGAGAAGACCATGGACCATGCAGTCTGGTTTCAATCAGTCACAAAGGAAGTGGAGTCTGCATCTTATTTCAAAGCAGCAGTCAGTGCAACAAGTCCGCAGGGTAAAGCAGTGAGAGCGATGTTCTTTCTGAGTTTAAATCATAGTGAAATGTAAGTTCAATGTCAAACAAAATTACTTTATCTCCCTGAGGACAAAAATGTCTTCTTTCACTTCTACCAACAACTCCACTGTAAGATGTTATCCTCGTTTGTGTAGTCTGTACTTGTATTTTTAAATTACAATACAATGCTTCAATAAAAAATAACTAAGCTACAGAGAATTGCCTTCCTCTTCGCTTTATTTAAGAGTCTATATTAATAGTTCTTGGCAGAAATTGCAGTCAGGTCAAGAACAATTATTGCACATGGATACTCTTATATAGACCGTTAAATCCATAATAAGATACATATTTCACATTTGAAATTGTTCCTATGTTTAATGAAAATCTCCTTTCCTCACACAGTCCATTACAATGGACTTACAGATGAAGTTACTTGCAGCTACAGTTAAAAGAGAAACATGAAGCTATTTTATTGCTGAAAAACAGTACCTGCTATAAAGTACTAAGCATTGGATCCATTTTTGACATTATGGCTGGGATTCTCCCAAAAAAAATTTAAAGTCCCCAATTTGCTGGAAAATGGGAGTTAACTTCCACTGATCTTTTTCAGTGTGATTTCCAGAGCGAATCTCCGACATTCTGTGCATCACAAAGTTCCCTCTGAAGATCAGGGGACAGGGCCCATTCCCACCCTAGAGGCCAGCAGCATAGCGTTGAGTGGGCCTCTGGGCAAGCGTCAATCTGTCAGACCAACGATCGGCCCATGTGCAGTGGTCCCGCATTGCCAGCCTCCTGATTGCTGGCCAGCCCGATCATTGGCCAGCAATTGCTGACCTTGCAGAGCCCCCAACCCCCGATTGCTGGCCTCCCGGATGACACGGGCAAGCCCGGATGTCCCCGGGCAAGCCCCGATGTCCTCCCACCCCGGCCAGCCTTGATCTCCCGATTCCACCGCCCACCAGCAGCCCTGACAAACCCCCCCACCCCCTCCGACAGTCTCAACCTCCCCCCGCCCACCCACCGCAGTCCCAAGGCCTCGACTGTACCAACCCACCATGCCTCCCCCCACCCGGATGGCCAGCCCCGATCACCGTCCTCCCTCCCTCTGCCTGCGATCTCGAATGCAGACTGACAACGGGACCCCCCCACCCGCACCAATTGCCCCAATAGGCCCTGCCCCAATAGGCCCCACCTCCGTCTGGCCCCGCCCCTTGCCATTGCCTGATGCCCGGTGGGCAGTGCCTTGGCGCCCCTTGGGCATTGCCAGTTTTCCCCTTGGTCAGTGCCAGGGTGCCAGGCTGGCACGGCTAGGCTGACAATGCCAAAGGGGCACTCCCCTTACTCCTGAACCTCTTGGGGGGCCTTAATGGCCTCTTTTCTCTCCAGCGGGGTCGGCCGCCTGTTCCCCGTTAGTGGGAAGTAGTTGTAAACCCTGCTGGAATGAGCCACTTCCAGTGAGGGCTGGTGGGGAGACAACGGCAGGCCCGGAGACTTTTGTCCCAAGCCCACTAATTGTATGGAAATCCTGATTTCCAAATTGTAATCAGAATTGTAATCGGAAATCAGCACAGAGCAGATTACTCTAGAAATCTTAGCCGCGGCGACCATGACAGAAAATGGCCTCCACTGATATCTCCCAGCTCGAGAATACAGCGGGCTGGGAGAATCGCCTCCTATTGTTATGATTGCCGTATTACTTTAACAACTGCTGCAAAAAAGGTTTCTCTCCAAGTGGTTGAAATGGTTGATTGGCTGTCCCTTGTGTATTCTACAAAATATTGGGTGAAAGTCCAATTCTCCTTGTTGTTTTAACAACTGTTTGCAGGTTTTCATGGTGAGAACAGTAACACTGAGCAAGATGAATTAACAGTTACACCATGTAAAATTTGCTCTGAAAAGAGTACCCGTTAAAGAGATCCTGAGAAGAACCTCCTGGTTCTGGACTCCCAACTAGCTAAATAGTTTCTCCCAATCTATCCTATCTGTTTCATGAAAACATTGGGAAAATCACATTGTAGCCTTCTAAATTTCAAGGCTTACAACCCCAGTTTGTTTATTTTTTCCTCATAGATTAACTCTTGGTGTTGCACTTACTCCAAGGCTAATATATCCTTCCTAAGGTATGCTGGCCTAAACAGCTCACATTTCTCCTGGTGTGGTCTAAGTAGAGAGTTGTACAGCTGAAACATAACTGTTATGCCCTCACCCCTTGCCCTCATTCTGAGAACCACAATAGTGTGTCCGTTGTCCTCACTTTCCATCTCACCAGCCTCCATACTCAAAGGATTGCCCTTTGCCATTCCTGCCAATTCCAGCATGATGCCACCATGAAACATATCTTCATCTTCCTCCTCGATCAGCATTTCAAAGGGGTCATTCCCCCCATGCCATCCTGGTCCATTCCTGCCATCATCTCCCAACACACATCGTCTTTCCATGGCATCCTCCCGTGCAATCACAGGAAGGTGGCATAGTGGTTAGCACTACGCCTCACAGCTCCAGGGACCCGGGTTTGATTCTCGGCTTGGGGCATTGTCTGTGTGGAGTTTGCATATTCTCCCCATGTCTACATGGGTTTCCTCCAGGTGCTCCGGTTTCCTCCCACGGTCCAAAGATGTGCGGGTTAGGTGGATTGGCCATGCTAAAATTGCCCCTTAGTGTCAGGGTGACTAGTTAGGGTAAAATGCATGGGGCTGTGGGGAAAGGGCCTGGTTGGGATTGCAGTCGGTGCAGACTTGATGGGCGAATGGCCTCTTTCTGCACTGTAGGATTGTATGAACTTCAGGTGTAACACCTACCCCTTTACCTCCTCACTGCCCAAGGCCCCAAACACTCCTTCCAGGTGAAGCAGTGATTTACATATACTTCATTCAATTTGGTCTCCTGTACTCGCTGCTCACAATGTGGTTTCCTCTACAACGGGAAAACCAGACACAGACTGGCTGACCACTTTATGGAACACCTTCCCTTTGTCCACAAGCGTGACCTCGACCTTCCTGTTGCTTGCCATTCCAATTCAGCATATTGCTCTCATGCTCACATTTCTATTCTTGGCCTGCTGCAATGTCCCTGTGATGCCCAATGCAAACTGGAGGAACAGCACTTCATCTTCTGATTAGACACTTTACAGCCTTCTAGACTCAACAATGAGCTTAACAACTTTTAAACATGAACTCTGTCCTCCATTTTGGGTTTTTTTGTCCCACTGCCAGTCTGTATCCTGCTCTCATGTTTTTGCTTTCAGACAATGCTAATCTTTATTCTACTATTAACACCTACTCTGGACAATTGATTTGTATCTTTACTGCATTACCACCCCTTTTGCCTTTTGGCATCTTTGACATTTAATTTCCCCCGCCCTCTAACCTATCTCTAACCTCTTAAATTGCACCTGCCCCTCTCCCCTTTTCTGCAACATAAACCCCATCATATCGCTAACACTTTTCAGTTCCAAAGAAGAGTCATACTGGACCCAAATATTAACTCTGTTTCTCTCTCCATAAATGCTGCCAGACTGGTTGAGTTTTTCCAGAATTTTCTGTTTCTAATTCAGGGCATGATGGAAGCTTTCTGGTTATTGTCGTCAGTGGTCAAGGATGATGTCCATCAGGCTTGGCAAGTCCTTAAGGGGGTTTTGCTCTTGCCTGATGGAGGCCTGTGTGTGACATTGTTTAACATGTGGACTCTGTTGTGCAGCTGGGTTCCACTTGGCAGGTGGCCAGATTCAGTGGCATGGCAGACCATGGCAACTGGGGCCACTTCCCTGTTGAACGTTCTTCTGACATCATAGCCAGTGACACTACTTTTTGCGAATAAGTAGGAGCTCGACAATAGTTTCCCATTATTCATTAATCTGTTGGATCTATTTGTCCACAAAGCAGAGAAGGATTGAATAATGGAACCTATGGTCAATGCTGCCTTCTTGATGGCAGTGATTCGATTTGAAGAGAAGAGCCTTTGGAGTTCCCATGAGTCTTACATCTTGAATTACTCGGAGGTGCCTCAGATATTAAAGGGCTGCACTGTTTACAGGGCTGGCCACTTAGTGATAAGGGCTGAAATGTTAGTTTATGACACTGTGTTTTCCTCAAAATGCCTCAGAGGAAAGTTGCAACGTGGGCACATAGTTTGACAAGATCCATCAGAGAGTAGACCATTGGCATCCTGAAGATGTGCTTCTGATACTTGAACCTCTCAGGTGAAGCTCTGCAGTACACTCCACCGAGGGTGTCTCAAATTATGACCTGCTGCAGCTTGTTGACTTTGATGACTTTGGCAGGTGTTCTTTGGAGGGTTGAAGCCAGGAGGGCCCCAGCCTGATTTGGATCATCTGTTATGAGGCAGGTGCATCCTCCTCTTCCTATGCAGATGGAGGTGATGGGATCATAGGAGAGGGAATTGGGATCAACCGAACACGAGCAGAGTCACCAGAGTGGATGGCCCCAGGGTGCTCAGCTGCTGGTCCTTGAGCTTGTGGGTGCGTGAGGGCTTCTGACTGACTGCTTGAGGAGAAGTGGTACCTGGAGGGAGGTCTGAGTGCTCTGCCCTGGTGGATCTCACCATTGCCTAAGCGATGAAGTGAAGGCCTGAGCACAAATGCAGCAAAGCCCACAGGACCAGGGTCTCCAAAGAGGCCACCGCCCTTCCCATGGTGACCTTGAGGTGTTCACATCTCGGAGCCATGATATCAGGCAGAACACGGATAGACTCCTCCATCCTTCGCTCTAGTCTGGTGACTGCCTTTCACAACTCTGTCTGATGTTCCCTTGCCTATCTTTGCATCTCCACCATGCTTATGACAACCACTTCTAGAAGCTCATTATGGGTGTCCTCTAAATGCCAGGGATCTGGCTGTCACTGCCTCTGACTGCTACAGAGATATGTCGGTGAGGTGTTTCCCAGAATGACCCTGAGCCTAATCTAGATTTATTACCCACCGGGGTGTGTGTCTCTATGCTGGTGGAGGGTGCAGGTGAATGGTGTTATGGGTCTTCTTGAAATGGCTCCTCAGCATTCTCCTCTAGGGTGGTCTGAGAGCTGAGGCTTAAGTTGTTTGTGCTGGTCTATCTGGATCTGCCTGTAAGAGAGAGAAGATAGGTTTAGTTCATGTACAGACTTAATACAACATTGAATGTCACTCACAGTGAATGTTAGAATGTAATCAACTTATGGATGGCTCATCCATACTGGTTTGCTGGGAAAGGCTGATCTTGCCTTCACCACAGGAGCGATCTCTGTCCTCCCCTGCCAACTTGAATTTGGAGAGCACCTAGATGTTGGCCATCCCTCCTCCTGTCTGGGATCTGACCCTCTTATTGTCAGCAAGCTAGGCCTGCATGAAGAAAAATGGATGGGACAGGATGAGAAGGGATGGAGGAGTGGTTGGGAAACATGCATGTCTGTTGTCTGTACTAAGCTCTCCTCAATAAAGGCTGAGGATAAGTGTTTATGCAGAATGATAGATGAGATTTTGGTGAATAGGCTTTCAGTACTGATATCTCCCTCTCTAATATTGTGCTAGATCCCTGAGCTCTGTGATGCTTTCAGTGCATGATGCCATGATGAGTATGTGAGTTTGAAGTGAGCTGAAGGTTAACTTACCTTGGTGGAGTGGATGAGATCATTCATCCTCCCCCTGCACTGGATGGTGTTTCTCTGACAGTTGCCTAGGTAGCTGACCTCCTTCACTACCGTCTCCTAGGCTGATGAGGTGAGTTTGATGGACCTACTGAATCCATCTCTGAAAAAAAGAACCTACTAGTGCTGGTTGACATCTCTAATTAAAGCCTCCAGAGATCTGTGGCTAACACTTGGCACAATGTTTGTGAGAGGCATGGTGGCGGCAGGTCATAGAGGGAGCAGAGCAGGATAGGTTAATAAATATGCACATTATGTACAATTTTCATCAAATGCAGAAAATATAGTTATTTGCCCTGGATTTACCTCAGATTATGCCAGGTGGCTAAAGTGTTCTGGTCGCTTTCTTGAGAAATATGGAACCTCCATGGGTGGATCTTTCGGCTCCAGACAGTAAGTGCAGTGGTGGACGAGATTAGTGGCGAGTTTCCTGCTGATCGGAAGTTCTGGAGATGACCCCAAAGAATAAGAATATTCATAGAATCCCTACAGTGCAGAAGAAGGCCATTCAGCGCATCGAGTCTGCACTGACAACAATCCCACCCAGGCCCTATCCCCGTAACCCCACATATTTACCCCACTATTCCCTCTAACCAGTGCATCCCGGGACACTAAGGGGCAATTTAGCATGGCTAATGCACCTAACCCGCACATCTATGGACTGTGAGAGGAAACCGGAGCACTTGGAAGAAACCCACGCAGACATGGGGAGAATGTGCAGATGCCACACAGACAGTGACCCAAACTGGGAATTGAACTCAGGTCCCCGGAGCTGTGAGGCAGCAGTGCTAACCACTGTGCCCACATCAAAAAAAAACTTTCAACTTTGTGCCTTCCCCAGTGTGACTCCTTAAAACACAAATAACTGAATATCAGTCGGATCCTCATATTTTCACTGTTGCTTTTCTGCCCTATTTCTCGGGTTCATTTAGTTGTGTGCAATGCTACAGGCAATTTACCTGCTTTAAAAAAAAAAAAATGCTGCCACTGTTACCACTTTTCTTCATTTCCTAGCTAGTTATTCCTCTCAATGGCAACACGTCTGATGACAAGCCTGTGAAGAAAAATTTGCACCAACTGGAGAGGGATTTTTGAGTAAACAGCAGAAAGGAAGGAGTTTATCCGGGAAGAAAACACATGGAATTGCTGAAAAATGAGCTTGAACCTGACAAAATCAGGAATGGGAAAATAACTTAGCAGAGTCCATGCCAACACCATTCACAATACTCATTAACCTTGTTTTTTAACCAATCTGGCTAATTTATAAAATTGTATGCTATATGTGTGGTTTCTCTGCAGAAAATAAATGAGTATTATTTCAGTGGTACGAAAACTTCAACTTTTATGTTGAAGCTTTCAAATTGCTTTGATTTATTTCTATTAAACCCAACACAAAGACAATCACTTCCAAATTTCTTTCTCATATTAAACTACAATTTATAAGTTTAAGTTTTCTTATTGATATGGAACCATAGAAAAGTTAAACACAGAAGGAGGCCATTCAGCCCATTTGGTCCACGTGAGCCCGAGGACATGCAGGTGCCCTTTCTAATCCCAATTTCCTGCTCTTGGTTCATAGTCCTCCAGTTTACAGCACTTAAGGTGCAGATCCAGGTACTTTTCAAAAGAGTTTAGGCCTCCACCCCCAACTTGGGCAGTGAATTCATAGAATCATAGAATCCCTACAGTGCAGAAGAGGCCATTCGGTCCATCGAGTCTGCACCAGCTCCACCGACGGAGCATCCCACCCAGGCCCTCTCCCTGCCCTATCCTTGTAACCTCACACATTTTCCATGCCTAATCCGTCTAATCTACACATCTTTGGACACGAAGGGTCAATTTAGCATAGCCAATCCGCCTAACCTGCAAATCTTTGAACTGTGGGAGGAAACCGGAGCACCCGGAGGAAACCCACGCAGACACAGGGAGAGTGTGCAAACTCCACACACACAGTCACCCAAGGCCGGAATCAAATCCTGTGAGGCAGCAGTGCTAACCGCTGTGCCACCGTGCTGCCCACAGAGAACTCCAGATATCCACTACCCTCTGTGTAAAAAAACGTCTTCCTCATGTCCCCTCTCCATCTTCTGCTAGTTACCTTGAATCTATGTCCCCTGGTTCTAGAATTCTCCACCAAGGGAAATAATTTTATCCTGTCCGCTCTATCTTTTCTCCTCAGAATTTTGTACACCTCAATCATGTCACTTCTTGGCCTTCTCTGTGCCAAGGAAAATAACCCCAATCTATCCAATCTCTCCTCGTAGCTACACTTTTCTAGCCCTGGTAATATTCTTGTAAACCTCTTCTGCACTCTTGACAGAACAATTGCATCCTTTCTATAATGCGGTGACCAGAACTGCACACAATACTTCAGTTGTGGCCTCACCGGTATTTTATACAATTCCAACATCATGTCCTTATTTTTATATTCTATACCTTTGCCAATGAAGGAGAGGATTCCATTTGCCTTCTTTACAACCTTGTCTATGTGAACTGATGCCTTTAGGGACCTGTGTCCATGTATGTCAAGATCTCTTACTTAAAAACATATATTTGTGTATATATTAAGGTTGGAATTCTCTGGCCATTCACGCCAGAGGGTCCCACCAGCAGCACATCCCCACCTGCAGGTTTTGCAATGGTGTGGGATGACATCAATGAGAAACCCCACTGACAGCAGTGTGGTGAACCACTGTAGTTGTCTGTTTATGTGACAGTTTATGTGATATGCCTGGACACGCCCCTGCTGCCTCAATCCGGGGCTCCGCCCTTCTCGGGGTATAAAGGTGACTGCTCTCCGCCCCTTTTGCCTCAGTTCGGATTAGCTATCAGTTCGGGTGTGCTCCAGTTCTTTGTTAATAAAAGCCTGTTATTTCACAACAACGAGTCTTTGCGTAATCAATGGTGCAGCAATTTTATTAACAAATATTTTGGGATGAAGCAACTCCTGAAACCTGATAAATTGGACTTGGATCCACAGGCTGTTGGGACCTCAAACTCTTTTGATCACTGGCTGCGTTGCTTTGAGACCTTCATCGCCTCCTCCTCCGCCATCATCGTAACCGACATCGACAAACTACACGTGCTCCACGCCCGCGTCAGCGTTCACGTCTTCGCGATGATCCGAGACGCGGAATCTTACCAGGAGGCAATCAATCTCCTAAAGAGCCAGTACAACCGGCAGTCGAATGAGGTCTACGCCAGACATCTGCTGGCCACTCGCAGACAGCAGCCCGGGGAATCGACTGAACAATTCTTGCTCGAACTGCGTGCACTCGGCAGAGCCTGCAACTGCAAGGCCATTTCAGCCGCCCAAAATGCCGACGACCTGATCAGAAATGCCTTTGTCGCGGGCATCAGGTCGACCTATATCCGGCAGCGTCTGCTGGAACAAGGTGGGCTGGACCTGAAGAAAACTGTGGAGCTTGCTGGCTCGCTGGAGGTGGCTTTCCGGAACCTCGAGGCCTACACCCCTGACCACGAGGGCGCACCGTGGACACCGCGACCACAGCCATCTCTGTACCCAGGAGGGCTGCAAACCTACGCCACGCCCCGTCCCGACGCCGAACTGACCACTGCGGCAGTCTCCGGAGGCCCGCGGTGCTACTTCTGTGGCCTGGAGAAGCACCCATGACGACGCTGCCCGGCGAAAGACGCTATCTGCTCTGGCTGTGGGAAGAAGGGCCATGACCTGAAAGTTTGCAGGGCAAAATCGGCCCCCAGGCCCAGCAGCACCGCGTGTGATCCGCGGGAGGCACTGTCTTCGACGCCATCGGCCGCATGCGACCCACGGAGGCTGCCATCTTGGACGCCATCAGCCACGTGCGACCCACGGGAGCTGCCATCTTGGATGACATCAGCCGCATGCGAGTCACGGGGGCCACCATTTTGGGAACCGTCCACCGCATCGCCTAATCCGACGGTGGCCTCGGTCGCGTTGGACCAGTCCAGGCCTCACCAACTCGCCTGGTCTATGATGGACATCAAGGTAAACGGCCACACGACTAGCTGCTTATTTGACAGTGGGAGTACGGAGAGTTTTATCCACCCTAACACGGTGAGGTGCTACGCACTGCCAGTACTGCCAATGCAGCAATCAATCTCCATGGCTTCGACATCCCAGTCGGTGAATGTCCTCGGCTACTGTGCAGCAACTCTGACTGTACGGGGCACGGTGTACGAGAAGTGCAGGCTCCTCGTGCTGCCACAGCTTTGCGCTGCCGTACTACTGGGTCTAGATTTCATGTGTCACCTTGGGAACGTCACCATGGTGTAAATGGGCCTTTTCCCCCAATCTCCGTCCAAAATCCACAGCTATTAGACCAGCCAGCGCGCACCACCTGTGGTCTCTCGACACCTCACTCCCGACTGCAAGCCCATTGCCACAAAAAGCAGATGGTACAGCGCTGAAGATAGAGCGTTTATTAAGTCCGAGGTGCGACGCCTCCTGGGGGAGGGGATCATTGCGGCCAGTACCAGCCCCTGGAGAGCCCAAGTGGTGGTTGTTAAGACTGGGGAGAAACATCGCATGGTTATTGACTACAGTCAGACCATCAACCGATACATGCAGCTGACACGTATCTCCTTCCCCGCATCTCTGACATGGTCAATCAGATTGCACAATATCGGGTGTTCTCCACCATTGATTTGAAGTCTGCATACCACCAGCTCCCTATCCGCCCGGAAGACTGCCAATACACTGCCTTCGAGGCGGATGGCCGTCTCTATCACTTCCTTCGGGTCCCCTTCGGCATCACCAACGGGGTCTCGGTTTTCCAGCGTGAGATGGACCGAATGGTGGACCAGAACGGGCTGCGGGCCAACTTCCCGTACCTGGATAACGTCACCATCTGCGGCCATGATCAGCAGGACAACGATGCCAACCTCCAAAAATTCCTCCACACTGCGGCACTCCTCAACCTGACCTATAATAAGGAGAAGTGCGTATTCCGCACACGCCGCCTCGCCATCCTTGGTTGTGTTGTGGAGAACGGGGTCATCGGCCCCGATCCCGACCGCACGCGTCCCCTCCTGGAACTTCCCCTTCCCACCACCCTCAAAGCACTGAGGAGATGCCGAGGCTTCTTCTCATACTATGCCCAGTGGGTCCCCAATTATGCGGACAAAGCCCGTCCACTCATCAAATCCACATCTTTTCCCCCAGCGGCGGAGGCTTGGCTGACCTTTGACCGCATCAAAGCGGATATCGCGAAGGCCACGATGCACGCTGTAGACGAATCCACCCCATTCCAGGTGGAGAGCGATGCGTCTGACTTTGCCCTAGCCGCCACTCTTAACCAGGCGGGCAGACCCGTGGCCTTCTTCTCGCGCACCCTCCAGGGCCCTGAAATTCGACACTCCTCTGTCAAAAAAGAGGCACAAGCCAGCGTGGAGGCTGTGCGGCACTGGCGCCACTACTTAGCTGGCAAACGGTTCACCCTGCTCACGGACCAACGGTCCGTTGCCTTTATGTTCAGTAATGCGCAGCAGGACAAAATCAAGAACGATAAGATTTTGCGGTGGAGGATTGAGCTCTCCACCTACAATTACGACGTTTTATACCGGCCTGGGAAGCTCAATGAGCCCCCAGACGCCCTGTCCCGGGGGACCTGTGCCAGCGTGAACCTAGACCGGTTACAGACTCTCCACGATGACCTCTGCCACCCGGGGGTGACCATCTTCTTCCACTTCATCAAGGCCCGGAACCTGCCCAATTCCATCGAGGAAGTTAGGTCTGTAACCAGGCACTGCCAAGTCTGCGCGGAGTGCAAGCCGCACTTCCATCGGCCAGACAGAGTGCCCCTCATCAAAGCCACCTGCCCTTTCGAACGCCTGAGCGTTGACTTCAAAGGCCCCCTCCCCTCCTCTGACCACAACATATACTTCCTCAACGTCATCGATGAGTATTCGCAGTTCCCCTTTGCTATTCCCTGCCCAGATATGACCTCGGCCACGGTCGTCAGGGCCCTGCACAGCCCCTTCACCCTGTTTGGTTTCCCCAGCTATATTCATCGCGACCGGGATTCCTCTTTCATGAGTGATGAGCCGCGCCAGTACCTACTCTCCAAAGGCATAGCCTCGAGTAGGACCACCAGCTACAACCCCAGGGGGAACGGACAGGTGGAGAGGGAGAATGCGACAGTCTGGAAGGCCGTTTTATTAGCTCTCCGGTCTAAGGGTCTTCCAGTCTCCCGCTGGTAAGAAGTCCTCCCTGATGCGCCACACTCAATTAGGTGTGCACGGCACCCCTCATGAACAAATGTTTGTTTTCCCCAGGAAGTCCTCCTCGGGGAGCTCACTACCGTCGTGGCTGACGTCCCCAGGCCCTGTCCTGCTCCAAAAGCATGTGTGGTCCCATAAATCGGACACCCTGGTCGAAATGGTCCGACTCCTCCACACCAATCTCCAATACGCCTATGTGGCGTATCACGACGGGCGGGAGGACACGGTCTCCATTCGCGACCTGGCACCCGCAGGTACTACGTCCCACGGCCCCTCACCCCCAGCTCCCAACGTTGTCCATGGTGCACCAGGGTCGCAGCACGCTCATTTAGCCCCCATGTACGGCACGCCTGAGCCCCAGGAGCAGCCTCCACACACCCGGCAGTCTGAAGGCGCTACGGACGGCTTCACCGATTATGGACTGGCGTCTGACTCATCACCGCGGCCTCCTGAACCGGCACCACAGCCGACACTGCGGCGGTCGCAGCGGCAGATCAAGCCCCCGGAGAGACTGAACTTGTAACTCTGTGACTGTCCTTCCACCTCCTCGCCCCTGCTGAACTTTTTTTTAAACAGGGGGTGAATGTGGTGAACCACTGTAGTTGTCTGTTTATGTGATAGTTTATGTGATATGCCTGGACACGCCCCTGCTGCCTCAATCCGGGGCTCCGCCCTTCTCGGGGTATAAAGGTGACTGCTCTCCGCCCCTTTTGCCTCAGTTCGGATTAGCTATCTGTTCGGGTGTGCTCCAGTTCTTTGTTAATAAAAGCCTGTTATTTCGCAACAATGAGTCTTTGCGTAATCAATCGTGCATCAAGCAGCGGGATCAGAGCACACCTAAGAGACCGGCACGGTTCACCCCATTTTTCTCACCGTTAGGATACATGGAAATTTTTTGGGAAAATTCTGTCCATTATATCTCCCTCTCACAGAAATTTGACATTCCCAATTTAAGGTCAAAATTCAACAGCATTTTGAATTAACATTTAAATATATGCAAGGTGTGACAAGTAAATGCTCTTTCTGTTGGATACTGTTGGTTTTTAATTGTATTAAATTAATGTGTCTGCAAAGAGCTGTAAAATGTGAGCTGTAATACTGTTTTGAAACATTTGTATGCAGTGTAGAGGAGATGCAGTGACAAAGTATTTCCTGCTGCTTGGCACAGCTTCTAAGTGAAATAGGTAGTTGGTCTTGGGTTAAGGGCATTTGGGTTATTTTACTGGGTCGACTGACAGTGAGGGAAGGAAAATTTCATCTCCCCATTGCGATCAGAGGGATCAGTCAGTAATGGAGCAGTTGGTATATATATCCCCTCCTCTAGGTTATTAAATGGAAATCTATGTGCACCTACAGAAGTAAATCTATGAAACAGTCTGTTAGGTCAGCTGATGAATTTTCTCTCCCTCTACTCCATTGCCATGGCTCTGGAGGGCAAATTCAGGTCCACAGGGGACTCAAAAAAGAATTAATAGAATCTAAAAGCAGATGAATCTACTCAGTACAGTAAATCTACTGAAGAAAAGTTCTGTAAAAGTTATTTTGCCTCAAAGGTAAGTCAACTAAAATTCAGAATACCCAACCTCACGATCAATGTTATTCATCCTGTACCAACTGCCTTTAATTTCCAAACAGATCAGGAACCATTATATTCAAATGCAGCATTCAAGTTTCTCTCTGCATTGTGCTTATTTTTATGCCACTCAGCTTGATTGTTAGCTATATATTCACCCAGTCAGCTTTTGTCATCATATTAACAGGCACTTCTCTTCTAAAGTATTTGTGTGTGAAGTCCTTTAAGATGTTTCATTATTGGGCCGTTATTCTGGAAAATGAGATTAAGAGGGCTAAAGTGCCTATTGCAGCTTATCTTCTCTTGTGACAAGGTGTTATATTAACACAAGTGAATAATTTATTACAAAGAGATCTCCTACGGCAGTGGTGCTCCATATCTCACAGAGGCATTAGTCAAGGAAGAGAATTTAAGTGGAAGTTATATGCTACTGTTGAGGAACAGTGTGAAGTGGGAATGGTGGGGCAGGGTTTTGGCAGAGGCAAGGTACGGTGTTATGATTTGGGTATACAATTTGCAGGTTTGGGTAATAGGGTGGTGGATTAGTTTACAATATAATGAGAATTGAATAAAAGGAATGTTAAGTTTGGGAGGACAGCACATGTAGGCCAGGAAGAGAAACACACTCAATTGAAGATTAGTGCTAGGTGTTGGCACCTTAACATGGGAACAAAAGGACAGACCCTATGCATCAACCAGTTATAACTGAAGATGCAGATTCATACAAGTTTTTAAAAATTTTATTCCTTAGAACAGATGCTTATCCACTCATTTTAGTATCCATAAGCGTTTAAAGTTATATTATTGCAAAATCATTCATCTTAGTCTCAGACTGGTGATAAAATGGCTTGGTGGCCTGTCTTACATAAATTGTGAAAAGATAATCTGAGAATATTTTATTTGGTAAATATGACTGGGAAGGAAATTGCAAACTGGGGCCTGGTTAAAACTTTGCATGAGCTGCTGGTGCCTGTCCCTGCAACATTTCCATTGGTATGAACATTGATCATTTGGAAGGTGACTAGGCTAATGGGAGGTCAGTTGGGGGGTGGGGGTCACGGTGGAGAAAGAAGTCATCATGTTAACTCGAGTTAGTTATCACTTCTGCTCCATCCAATTCCACAAGAAGATTACTTTGTTAAATGTTGTTTGGAAAAAACACACCCTACATTGGCAACCTCTGCTTAGGCCACTGAAGAATCTTGAGCTGGCCTAGGCCTGATGCTTCCACTTTTATCAGTGCCCAATTTCTGTAAGGGGAGATGAAGTGGCCAATTTTGGGACCAGTGTCCTTGGGGCACACGATGCTGGTAACCAAATTTGGGCCCATTTTATGTCTGCAACAAGACCCAATTTCTATTGTATTGACCAGACCATTAAAGCATTTGCGATCTGGAGAGTCATGATGTAAATGATCAGCACCAATAATATAAATAAATGATGTGTCAATCAATATATTATTAATTGCTTTCCAAGGAGTCTATTTTCAAATTTATCACCATGCAGGAGAAAAATCCTTTTACTCTAAACACTTGAGGCTTATTAATTTTACTCTTCTGAATTTAGTCCTGCACTCAGTCTAAGTTGAATCACCTTCTAGCATCTGCATTATCTATTCCATTCAATGTTTTAGAAAAAATGATGTGGCAGAGAGGTTTCAGACAGCAAGAGGATATCCTAATGCTCTTTGAAAGGACACTTCTGCTGTAATTACCGATCTTGATTAGCTGAAAGGTCATTCTGCCATTATATTTAGCTTCTATTCATGTCCAACGGAGCAAACATAATTTTGCTGCAAACTGGATGCATCTATCCTGCCTTTTCTGAAAACCTTTTTGAATTCCAATTATGTTGTGCTGTTGTAAATGTAGAAACTGTCCATTTCAACCAGTTTTGCAGTAAATATAAGGAACCTGAATTGTTATATATTTTTTTGGTTTGGAAGATTGTATGTTATCTCTCACTTTTGTTAAGCTTTCTGACCCCAGTCTTATGGAAAAGGTCACCTCCCAGCTTAAAAAAATGAAAAGCATCCATGAACTAATTGGACTCATAACCTTTAGAACTTCTTATAAATTAAATTGAAAGGGACCGAGACCCCATAAGTGCTGTAGTCATCATAATTTAAAGGGCCACAAAAACATATTTGAAAGTATTTTGAAGGGTTTTTTTATTAATGGCTGCAACACTACACATTTTCTTTAATGCTATTGCTGAAAATTCTTCCCATTGTTATGATTTTATATATAAGCCACATGAGGCAACTTCAATCTAAAGGATAACATGTACAATGGATATTTCTATCAGTCCAGACAGCCTACACATCATATGGTACCAGCAAATGTAGACTCAGATAAATTGGAATGTTAATGATCACAGCCGGAATTCTCCGACCTTGCCTGCAGGAGGGATTCTCCGGTCCCACTGCAATGAATGAAGATCTGGCTGAGCACCAAATTATCCGTTCTCTCTTGCAGCGGCAGTGGGGAGTGCGAGACTGAAGAATTCAGGCCCATATTTTCCAACAACAAGATCCATTATGTAGATTGTCATGTCAAGTCCAAGCATCTTCTTCATATTACAAATTTAAAAACTATATATTTTTTAAAATGGACACAGCAATTTTTAAGATGGCTGCCAACATATCATGTGACTTTGGCATTTTTGACTCCAGGCAGAACTGAAACTCATTAAAGTATGAACAATCACAGCCACTCATGAAACTCATGAGTCCTTTTGTTAAGGATCAGCTGTAGACAGAGTAAGACTATCACGTATCAGTCAACTCACCATCCTGGACTCATATTCCTTTGCACGAAAAGCATTCAAAGGGTCATTTGAATTGAACTGAGAGGCCTCGGTAGAGTGGATGTAGAGAGGACGTTTCCACTCGTGGGAGAGACTAGAACTCGAGGGCACAACCTCAGAGTGAAGGGACACTCCTTTAAAACTGAGATGAGGAGGAATTTCTTCAGCCAGAGGGTGCTGAATCTGTGGCACTCATTGCCGCAGAGGGCTGTGGATGTCAGGTCATTGAATGTCTTTAAGACAGATTCTTGATCAATAAGGAGATCAAGGGTTATGAGAAGGTAGGAGAATAGGGATGAGAATCATATCAGCCATGATTGATTGAATGGTGGAGCAGACTCGGTGGACCGAATGGCCTGATTCTGCTCCGACATTTTTTGGTCTCATGGAATGGGTCACTCAATCAAGACATCCTCAGCTGTCTCAGAAGTCCTCAATTGGGAAAGGCTAAACACACAGGAAATGCAGAAAAACAATCCAATATTCTTTTTTGGAAGAAGAGCTTTGAGTTTATAGTTGGTCACATGATTTAAGGCAGCTATGTTTGTCTCCTGTTCCTTTTAAAAAACAACAGGAGAAGCTGTTCAGATGAAAAACATCAGAAGCACCATCTGAAAAGCCAACAAAACAGCTGCAAGACAACACAGCCAAGGTAAGATAGATATACCTTGAAAGGGGGAGAAGGAATCTCCACCCAATCTGTTCCACTTCAAATTCATCGTGGAACCAGCTTCCTGGAAATTCAATTACAAGAAGCATTTACAAATTCCCCTATTTTCAAGACTCCATTCCAACTAAAATATCAATTCAACTGAGAAACTACAGTCCTGCAATGAAAGAGACCAAAATCATTACTTTTTTAAATTGCATTGTTTTCTCCTTCATCTGTATGTCATCTTTGGGCATGTGGTAGAATGTGTGAGATGTCATGTTAAAACCTCTGGGCAAGTATGTGACAATCAACAATCTTCATTGTTTTGAAAATTCACAAATGCTTGCAGCTGGAAATTTTTAAAAATTGGGACAACCACTATGAGGAGGAGGAAATACACACTAAACTCACACATTAAAACAATTTGATCATGGACAACAATAAAACACATAGGGGCGATCTTCCCAAAAACATTTTTAAGTGCCGAATGACTGTGAAAATGGGAGAGAATCGTGCCCATTTTTTGGGTGAGCTCCCAGATGCAATCATATGGCACTTAGAAAAAAAAATGAGGCAAAGTGTGATTCTCACCAGTAGGGGGAGTGGATGGAACCTATTCACACGAGGATGTTGGCTGCAAAGCTAAGGGCAGTGTTCCTCATGCACCCTGATCTTGCAGTGCTTGCGCACTGGGAGATCCCTCACTCCACACTTATCACCCTCCACCGCCCCCCACAATCAGCCCCCCCCCCCGCCCCCAGACATCACCCCCCCGCCACCCCCCCCCCAAAATCACCCCACCGGACATCAACCCCTGGACATCGCCTCCCCCGATTGCTGGCCCCGATCACCGCAACCTCCCCAATTGCCATCCCCACAATCGCCGTACCATCCCCCTTCCCACCCAATCGCTGGCCCTGATGCTCCTCCGGCCAATCACTGGCCACAATGGGCACTGCTCGGCCTTGCCCTCAACCACCCGGTGGGTTTCAATGGCCTCCGGTCCCACACATGTGGCCATCACGTCAGGTCCCCATTGCTGGGGACCATACATTATCTTCACCCATGACGTTGTTGAGGCAAGTGAGCCTGGATAATTGCCCCTCCCGGGCGTGAGGCTGATTACGCCAGCAGACATGGCTGGTAACATCACGAAAGGAAAGAAATCGGATGCAAAGTTGATTTTTCGCTTCTTAACCGATCTTACCGACTCATTGGTAATGAGTTCCAGGTAATTACCACTTGCTGCGTAAAAAAGTTCTTCCTCACGTTTCTCCTGCATCTTTTGCCCAAATTCCTAAATCTGCACCCTCTAGTCCTTGTACCAGCAGCTAATCGTAAGAATTTTCCCTTGATTATAAATTAATGAATATTCAGGGTTTGTAAGAAAGGCACTGTAATCGTTGTGGGAAATTTTAATCTTCATACAGATTGGATGAATAACCTTCGCATAGGTGGCCTTGAGGATAAGCTCATACAATATATTCAGGCCTTGATCGTAAGGAAAATGGAGTACAAACATAGGGAAGTCTTGCTAGAACCATGTAGGGCATTTGTGAAAGTACGCCTCGATTACTTTGCATTTAAGGAGGAATAAACTTTCATTGGAGGCAGTTCAGAAAAGTTTCACGAGGTTGAAAAGATTGTCTTATGAGGAAAGGTTGAGGATGCTGGAACCACACTCAATGAGTTTAGGAGGACGAGAAGTGATCAGATAGAAAGATCTCAGATTCTGAGGGGGTTTGACAAGGTAGATACTGAGAGGATGGTTTGAATTGTCACTCCCAGGTCTGAACAATTCACAACTCCACAAACCTGACCTGAGAGAAAGTGCTGAACAGGGTGGAAGTTTCGGTCCGTGGGAGTGAGTGAAAATGGGAGTCTTCATGGGCAAGTCCAGAATGAGTGGGAGGCTGCCAGGCATGGAGGCGGCTGGACAGAAGGCCTGCCTCAGCGCACTGTATCACTGTATCAAAGTTTTTTTTGAAAGCAATAAAACAGCACTCATCCCTCACACCTCCTCACCTTGCACACACATTCTCCCAGGCCCCGTCCTTGAGAACTAGTGCCACCTCAAGCCTCCCCACCCCACCATCCTATTGCCCATCATACACTCCGTACTGATTTATGCCTCTCTACCCATCCCCACGGCCCTTTTCAGTCCCATGTCAACGTAATGCAATAAGAAGTTTAACAACACCAGGTTAAAGTCCAACAGGTTTATTTGGTAGCAAAAGCCACACAAGCTTTCGAGGCTCTAAGCCCCTTCTTCAGGTGAGTGGGAATTCTGTTCACAAACAGAACTTATAAAGACACAGACTCAATTTACATGAATAATGGTTGGAATGCGAATACTTACAACTAATCCAGTCTTTAAGAAACAAAACAATGGGAGTGGAGAGAGCATCAAGACAGGCTAAAAAGATGTGTATTGTCTCCAGACAAGACAGCCAGTGAAACTCTGCAGGTCCACGCAACTGTGGGAGTTACAAATAGTGTGACATAAACCCAATATCCCGGTTGAGGCTGTCCTTGTGTGTGCGGAACTTGGCTATCAGTTTCTGCTCAGCGACTCAGCGTCAACGCTGCGACAACGGATGAATGAACACCGCTCGACAATCACCAGGCAAGACTGTTCTCTTCCTGTTGGGGAGCACTTCAGCGGTCACGGGCATTCGGCCTCTGATATTCGGGTAAGCGTTCTCCAAGGCGGCCTTCGCGACACACGACAGCGCAGAGTCGCTGAGCAGAAACTGATAGCCAAGTTCCGCACACACAAGGACGGCCTCAACCGGGATATTGGGTTTATGTCACACTATTTGTAACTCCCACAGTTGCGTGGACCTGCAGAGTTTCACTGGCTGTCTTGTCTGGAGACAATACACATCTTTTTAGCCTGTCTTGATGCTCTCTCCACTCCCATTGTTTTGTTTCTTAAAGACTGGATTAGTTGTAAGTATTCGCATTCCAACCATTATTCATGTAAATTGAGTCTGTGTCTTTATAAGTTCTGTTTGTGAACAGAATTCCCACTCACCTGAAGAAGGGGCTTAGAGCCTCGAAAGCTTGTGTGGCTTTTGCTACCAAATAAACCTGTTGGACTTTAACCTGGTGTTGTTAAACTTCTTACTGTGTTTACCCCAGTCCAACGCCGGCATCTCCACATCATAACGTAATGCAAACCCATGGTCCCCTTTGCCTTGTACCTAACATGCCAACTCACTCAGTATCCAGGATTGGAGACTTCAGGACCTACCTGAGATTAAACAAAGTTTTTGAGTGCCTGTCGATGAATTCATAATTTCAAAAAAAAACTTTAATTGATAAAAAATCCATTCACGACATTTAGCTTCTGTTGATCCCTTTTAAAAACAAAACACTGAAATTCATAGGCTAACCACTTGGAGCTCTCAATCAAACTATGAACTGAAAAGCATCCCACTGTGATAATAGAAGGTTGTCAAATCAGTCATACAGCAATAATAACCTTCACGCTTATATCAACAGCCAGAGCAAAACAGCAAGCAGGCATTGATTTTTAATAAACACTGTGGACAGGTATTTTTTTCAAACATTTAAAGGGTAGGAATTTTAAATTTCCTGATAGTTCGACAGTTCCAATGAGCCTATTGAGTTTTACACAATTTTTACTCTCATCTACTCTTAACAATCTCAAACTGCACCCTAAGTCTTTTGATTTGATTTATTATTGTCACATGTATTAATATTCAGTGAAAAGTATTGTTTCTTGTGCGAGATACAGACAAAGCATTTCGCACATAGAGGAGGAAAGGAGAGAATGCAGAATATAGTGTTACAGTCATAGCTCTCCAAAAGGGCACCTTACCTTTCTCAAAGGGTGCCGTATATCACCCACATATATCCGTGGACCAAATCCGAAAGGGTACCTTACCTCTCCAAGCAACTCTGCAGAGTTTGGATCTGCTCCTGCTACGTCTAATCTGCAAACATCCTGTTTCCCCCTTCTAGCTGATGAAAACCTGATATGACCAGAGGCTGCTGCTTTGTATGAGCTGCTCCCTCCATGAATCACCGATGGTCAGTTTGGAAACTGCCCCCATTGTCTGCCCACAAAACTGGTAGGTACTATGTTCAGGGTTCGGATTTCCTGATCTGGGCCTCCATAGCCATTTTTGGAATAATGGAGAAGCTCTCCATATTTACAAAAATTCAGGCCAATGTTACCCCTTATGGGAAAATCTAAAATGAGGGGGAAATGGGGTTCAGAAAAATGGGTCTCCCATTTAAGATGGGGTTGACGAGAAACTTCTTCTCTTAGAGGTCATTGACCTTTGTAATTCTCTACCCCAGAGAACAGTGGGAGGTGAGTCATTGAATATTTTTAAGGCTGCGTTAAACAGGTTTTTTGACTTATAAGGGAGTCACTGGTTATGCAGGATGGGCTGCAAAACGACGTTGAAGCCTCAGTCAAATCAGCCAAATTCTTACTGAATGGTGGAATGGGTATGAGGGAGGGGAAGGGAGTAGTCGCAAGCTAATCCTATTTCTAATCTTTTTACTCGGCATCGAGTCAAACATTACATTCAATTGCATGTCTACCATGAGAATCAGGAGGGATGTCAATGTCAATCTGTAGATCCTGCTGCCCATCTCTCCACTGTAATGCAGCAGCAACTTTCTTGAAGATTTCCATGAAAGTGGCTTAATGGACCCGAAGGAAATTTTTAAGGCAAAAATAGATAGATTTTTGAACAGTGAAGGAATTAAGGGTTATGGTGAGCAGGCGGGTAAGAGGAGCTGAGTCCACGAAAAGATCAGCCATAATCTTACTGAATGGCGGAGCAGGCTCGAGGGGCCAGATGGCCTACTCCTGCTCCTAGTTCTTATGTTCTTATGAACCATGGTAGATTTGTTTGTCCAACCCTATAATAATAAGAGGTGCACTGCTAGTTTGGGCAACCAATTCCACCATGCTTAAATCATGTTTGTCCAATAGCTTGCTGATGATTGTATTTCACTCTACTACCTCATGCTCCACAGCATTTCAGCTGGTTTGCTGCAACATAAATTCACCTCATAGAGGCATCTCAGTTCTCTACTCAATACTGTCCATCCACCACTACACCTGACAACACTGAAAATCTATGCAGCATCTGGGAACACAACTTAGGTTGCTACACTAAGTGAAAGAGTGGAAAGAGGCTTTGAGACTGGCCCACAATAGTGACACCTGTGGCAAAGAATTCCATATAACTCTGGTAGATCCATTCTGCAGGAGAAGTGGCCTATGAGGCATAATTTTTCCCATGTTCCTAACCTTCATTACCATTTAGTCTTTCTGGACCAAACCAGTGAATGTCATAGAGATTGTGACAATCCTCAGGCTCCGAGCCCATTATTACACAAATTACTGTCAGAAGCACATTTTTGGGGAGATGGTGGAGTAGTGGTACTGTTACTGAAATAGTAAATCTGAGGCCCAGGCTAATGCTTTGGAGACTCAGATTTAAATCCCACCATGGCAGCTGGTGGAATTTAAATTCAATTAATAACTCTGGAATTGGCCATGAAACTATAATTGATCGTCAAAAAAAGAAATCAGGTTTACTAATGTCCGTGGGAAGGAAATCTGTCATCCTTAACCTCATCTGGCCTATATGTGACTCTAGATCCACAATAATGTGGTTCACTATTAACTGCCTGCTGCAAGAGCTGAGCAAGTCACTCAGTCCAAGGGCAATTAGGGATGGGAAACAAATTCTGGCCATGTCAGTAATGCCCATGCCCCATGGAAACCTTTACCTGTACATATTGATAAATATGTGTTATGGCATTTGGATGCAGTGGGGGGTGGGGGTGGGGGTGAGAGTGGGGAGGTGGCATCCCACAATTCAACATCAATAATATGATCCTAACTTTTACCAAGCCGATGGTATATTAGGATTTAGCACCATGGGGAGAAGGGATGTTGAGAGATTCAACAGCTGTGAAATGATATTATTTAGCACATTCCATTGACAGTATTTGAAGTTAGGCCTTGCGGTTTGGAACCACAGGAGGTCCTGTTTTTTTAGCAACAACCTGACGAATTTGTTTTTATAGCTGCAATGGCAAGAAAACATATTTATTTTCCTGCAGCTGTAAAGTGTACCTTGAATTTAGCAACAACTTAAAACTTGGGTTTTCCTGGGAAAGAAGGGGCCAAGTTGGAAAGATGATCATTTATGAGATGTGAACATCGTGGCAAGGCAATGGAGAAGGTCGACATGAACCACCTCCTTGAACTACTGCAGTTAATGTCCTGCCAGATGGGAAATTCAAGGATTTTGACCCAAGAATGATAAAGGAATGGTGATATATTTCCAAATCAGGATGGTGTGTGAATTGGAAGGAAACCTGCCAGTGTCCATGCATCTGCTGCCCTTGTTCTTCCAGGCAAATGAGGTCACAGGATTGAACAGTGCTGTTGAAGAAACCTTGCTAAGTTGTTGCAGTGCATCATGTACATAGTGATGTCACTATGCACCGGTGGTGGAGGAAGCAAATGTTTTGATGTTACTGTATAATGTTACTGTAAAAGGGACCTGGCACTCTCACATGTTGATGGACCAGTTTCAGAGGGCAAAAGAGACTCAATCAGGCTCAATAATATTTAGAATTTTGCCTTTCACGAAAGGAGCTGAAGTGACACTCTGTAATAAAACCTGAATAATGGAGTCAAGGGACATAATCACATGACCAAAAAAGGAAACTAGAAACAATCTGTTCAATGCATTTGGATCCGTTCGGAAGAAGCCTAATGAGATGTAAAGAAGAAATGAGTATCATCAGGTTATAAATGTCATCAGAGGAGAAAAGGAAGAAAAGAGACACGGTATGTATGGACCAAGTAGAAAGAAGTGCCATTTTATATTTAACTTTTCAGAAGAGCAAAGAGTTGTACTTCCTGTTACAATGTTACCTCAATTTGCACTAAGTAATACTTCAAAAAGAGTCTACCCTTAAATGCTGGGTTTTAATTAATTGGAAAGAATTAAATAAGCACACAGGGGTATCCAGTCATTAATAATTTAGGCAGTTCAGACACGCACTTGGGAAGATAAAACTTTCCAGGGTAAATGTTCACAGAGGTTAACAATGAGGTCTGTATACATTTATAATTGGTATTAAAAATTTATGTATTTTGATGCATTATAATGGGTCACTTGAATTATCATTTTTAATTGCCTGTGAAAAGTTCTACAGTGACAATTTTAAGAACATATACTTTAATATATTCAACAATGCATTTGTAATGAAAATCAGAGTAGTTATCAAAAATCTTTCAATATTTAATATCATGCTTAAGTAGATCCCCTTCATTTTGATATGTGCTGAATGTTCTTCGTCTGCCTTTGGCATGTAAACAATGGGGATTTTAAAACCCTCATGTAAAGATTTCTCTTATTAAATTATGAAGAAAGAGGTTTAATATTCATTATTGTCATTATCATGTCAATTTATCAAGCATCTGCTCTCAACTTATATGCAAGATTGGTAGGATGTCTAATATAAATTAAAGGAATGCATAAGTGCATAAGTCAATGTCTTGCTCATAAATTAATACTAAAGAATGCATGACAATGAGAGATTTTACAAGTTGCATTACTGCAACTTCATTATTGTAAATTCCATTATAACAAACCAGTTACAATGGATTTAATCTTGGTCTCAGTGACAGCTCAATTACAATCACGACAGGGACGTGACAAAAATTGATCTTTTTGACTAAGTTTTACCTTGGGTATTGATTTATTTAATTAATCACATTAAGTATGGAATTAGAAATCAGTTTAATTCACTGAAATTATGCTTCAGTTTAACTTGATCATATGTTTCATCAACTACCATTTGTCTCCAGATAATCTGTTGGATGAAGGAACCAAACAACACAATTCAAATACAATCATGGAAAGGATTTTAACTGCCAGTGGGTTTCCAGCAGGAAACCATTGCTTTCAATTTTGTCTCCTGCCTGCAGCAGCATTTATTTCACCAGGCCCCCTTACTATGCTGCCAGTTCACCTTTTGACTTCTTAGCTCAGGCCAAAATTCATATTACTGGTTTACACAAGTGCATCCTGCATATTTTGGGCTGAAAACTCAACTTCCTCTCCGGAAGCATCCATCAAAATTGATGTGCACGTTAGGTGGATTGGCCATGCTAAATTGGCCCTTAGTGTTCCAAGAAGTTTAGGTTAGGGGGATTAGTGGGGTAAAAGTGTGGGGTTGCCGGGATAGGGCGGGTGGGTGGTGCTGGGTAAGATGCTCTGTCAGAGAGTCAGTGCAGACTCGATGGGCCGAACAGTATCCTACTGCACTATAGAGACTCTATAATTCTATGATAATAGGAAACCATGGGATCTAGGTGGCATTTTACAATGGACAATTGGTCCAGGTATTTTAATAGCTCATCTGCCAATTTCTTACAGTCAGTGCTAACATCACCTAATATTGTGTAACTTTTTTTCAATGAGCTGCTTCATTGCCACCACCTTTTGAATTCTTTGGTTATTTTAATTCACAAATCTCTATAGGGTGGCATGGTGGCACAGTAGTCAGCACTGCTGCCTCACAGCATCAGGGACTCAGGTTAGATTCCCAGCTTGGGTCACTGTCTGTGCGGAGTTTACACATTCTCCCCATGTCTGTTAGGGTTTCCTCCGGGTGCTCTGGTTTCCTCCCACAGGCTTGCTGGTTTGGTGCATTGGCCATGCTAAATTCTCCCTCAGTGTACCCAAACAGGTGCTGGAGTGTGGCGACTAAGGGATTTTCACAGTAAATTCATTGCAGTGTTAATGTAAGTCTACTTGTGACACTAATAAATAAACTTTAAACTCCTTTCAGGTCAAATCAGAAATCAGGAACATTTCAAGGTGGTTTAGGATAGCAAGTTCATAGTGCTGTCTCCCATCATAAGGGTGACTGAAATATATTTAACATTAATTCCAATTTTTGACTTGCATTTCTGAATAAAGGATATTGGCAGAAAAGATAGTGGCTGAGTAATGGGCCATCTTCAGAAAAAGGTATTGCAGAAATGTCAAGCTATATTCCCTTGAAGGAGAAAGGTAGGACAAGTAGATACAGAATATCTTGGACGATGAGAGAGATGGAGGAGAAGATGAAACAGAAGTGTGCATACAACAGATGTCAGGTAGTAAATACAATGGAGAATCAATAATAGTCTTTAAAGACAATTTCACATCCTTTTCTGTAACTCCACTTCAAACCTCCCTCCAATCTGAAAAACAACCATTTATCATTACTCTCTGTTTTCTGTCACTCAGCTAATTTCTTACCCAAGTGCTTATTTTCCCTTTTATTCCATGAGCTAGAATTTTGCTCACAGGTCTGTTGTGCACTGTATGAAATACCCATTGAAAATCCAGATACACCACGTCAACAGTGTTCACTTAACAAACTTCTCCGTTACTTAGTCAAAAACTCCAGCAAATTAGCCAAGCATGATTTTCCCTTAATTATCCTACCACTGAAGTCAAACTGACTGGTCTGTAGGTGCCAGTTTTATTCCTGCATCCTTTTTGAACAAGGGTGTAACCTTTGCAATTCTCTGGTCCTCTTCCCACTCCACTTGCACTTCCCTCAGTACCCTTGGGTGCATCTCATCCGGCCCTGGTACCTTATTTATTTTAAGTAAATAAAGCCTTTCTCACACCTCCTCCTTCTCAATGGTAAATTCTTCTAGTATACCAGTTACCTCCTCTTTAACCTCAGCCTGGTTAGCATCTTCTTCCTTTGAAAAGACTGATGAAAGTGTTCGCTTTATTCCTCTGCTACTTCTTCTGCCTCCACGTGCAAGTCTCCTTTTTTATCCAGACTCAGCCTGACTCTTTCTTTTACCACCCTTTTTATTATTCATATGCTTACCTTGGCATTCCCTTTTATGTTAGCTTCCAGTCTCTTTTCGTGCTCTCATCTTGCTTTGTTTATTAGTTTTATCACTTTCACTCTGGTCCTTCTATATTCAGCCTGATTCTCCATTGTATTTTTACCTGACATCTGTAGTACACACACTTCTTCTGTTTTATCTTCTCCTCCATCTCTCTTATCATCCAAAGTGTTCTGTATCTATTTGTCCAATCTTTTCCCTTCAAGGGAATATACCTTGACATTTCTGCAATACCTTTTTCTGAAGGTGGCCCATTGCCCAGCCACTTTCTTTTCTGCCAATATTTGATTCCAACTCACTCAACTCAAGTACATTCTTATCCCCTGGAAGTTCGCTTCGTGCAGAAGGAAGCCATTCGGCCCATCGAGCCTGCACCGATAATAAAATCCACCCAGGTCCTATCCCTGTAACCCCACATATTTACCCTGCTAGCCCTCCTGACAAGGGCAAATTTAGCATGGCCAATCTACCTAACCCACACACCTTTGGACTAATTATTATCCCAAACTAATTATCCATAATTATCAAACAGCCCTGCAAACACCTGTAGCGCCAAGCCCCTAGTATCCCTACAACTCTCCCAACCACCCAGCAGTATGCCCAAGATCTGCAATCTTGTGACCTGATCCTTGACAATACTCCTTACCCTCCAACGGTAATCCCGAGGTCTTCGAGCTTTGTACATAACTCTTTGCTGTACCCCTGATCTTAACCTCCAGCCATTCCTCCTCATGATCCCCATGATCCAACCCAATCATTCAATCTGGAACTTTAAGCATTAACCTGTGTCACCTATAGAGATGATATCCAAATCAAGAGCTCCTCAGAATTCCCAGCTGAGCGTGCTGGTAAAATCAAGGCCAAAGATTTCTATTTTCTCAGGTTTGCCTTTGCTGCAGTCCGTCCTACTCTCTGAAGGTGCATGTCAAAGTCAGCAGGAGCTAGGATTAGGCCAGAACTTGAACAGCTCTCTACGTTTACTTCTAGGCAATTAATGTCTAGACAAAGTAATTTTAAGCAACAGTATTTAATCTTTCTCCTAGCAACCAATAATGCAGTAAACACAGGGCCAGTGTGCTAACACGTATCACAGCTCACAACCCCTCACTAAGCAATTTATCAGTCAAGGCGTTATCACAAACAAGATCACCAGACAATTACAAATCCTGCACCTTTGGAATGTCTTTCTTTAAAATAAAAATCCATTGTTGCTCTACAAGCAAGTGTGCTAATTTCTCCTTCCACTCCATCTCAGCTGACAAGCTCATCATCTCTCTATAACCAACTTGATCCAATCGTGGGATTTTTTCCCTTTCTTGTTTGATCCTGTATCATTTCATTCAACTATCTGATTTATTTTATTTTATTCCTCATCATCAATTTCGGAATGCTAAGCTTGAGGAAGCAGACAGCACATACTTTAGGAACTTCATTACCTTTTCTCCATTTACTTCTTTTCTGTCCCAATCAATAAGTGGATAATTAAAATCTTGTAGACCGACACACCTATTACATTTCCTCAGCTGCCTAATTTGACTACAGATCTCCTGTACCCTTTTCTTCCCAATATTATAATACGCCATAGCTTCTACTTCATTACATTAGAAGTATTACTGTTAGGAAATTCATTTCGTGAATCCAAAACGTAACGTTCTCCTTTGCGTAATTTTGCTGAGGAGGCATCTTTCTTGGAGTTTCAAGCAGAAAGTGTAATGTCCAGTCAAATTTCCACAGGATTCCAGATGTCACAACCAAAGACACCCTCAGCAGCAGAGAAACAGTTGTGCTGCTCATACCAGCACTCACATAGTGGCAGTTTCTCAGAGGCCGAGTCTGTGGTAATAATTTTGCAGAATTACCTAAGGTCCACCCATTCACCCTAATATGCATGTGGCAGTGAGGGCTCCAGAGAGCAGGTTTTTTAAACCGTAATTATTTAAAAATTAGAATTTTAATGATCATTGCTTCAGTCAGATTGGGGCAGCAATTCAAATAAACTATTTTCTATACCTTCTGCTCCAAATGGGAGGTTTTGAAATGAAAATCCAGCCATTGTATTCTTTATTGGAACTTTGACATGGTAATTATAATTTCCCTGTCCAGACTGAGCCCAGTTCATTCCTTTCTTAGCAGGAGTCCTGATTTTAAACAACCATGTCAATGGCACTATTATGAGATCCATAGGTGGTAAATGATAATTTGGGAAAATGCTTCAGTAAGTTTGAACTAGAAATGAAATGAGACGTAAATATCTGATGCATATCTGTGGCATAATAACAAGAGAAACAAATTTTCCTCTGGAAAATGTATCTAATACAGCACGTTTCATGATTACAAATGGAAAGATGTGCATTTGTTTTGGCAGGAACTTCTGAAGTTAATCTTTCTTGTTTTAAAACAGTCAAGAAATTGTGCTGTATTGAAGAAAGTTGAGAGAAAGTGAAACAAATAAATGCTTACATTTAAAACTCAAGCTACATCATCTTTCAGACATTTATTCAAAGCATGCCATGACTGTTGCTGTGTGGGCAATTGCACAACCATCTTTCACATAGCAAAATCCTGGAAGCAATAATAAGATAAATGACCAGTTAATCTCTTCCTAGTATTTTTTGAGTGAGTGAGCAATGTTGCTGGAACACCAAGAAAATCCCATTCTTAAAGTAGTGCAATGGGACTTTTAATAGGCACCTGACAGGCATTTATTGCCCATCCCTAATTGCCCTTGAACTGAGTGGCTTGCTAGGCCATTTAAGAGTCAACCACATTGCCAGGGATCTGGAGTCACATATACTCCAGACCTGGTAAGGACAGCAGATTTCCTTCTCTGAAGGATATTAGTGAACCAGATGTTCTTTTACACCAATCGACAATGGTGTCATGGTCATCATTAGATTTTTTTAAATTCCAGATTTTTTACTGAATTCAAATTTTACCATCTGCCACCGTTGGATTCAAAGCCCGGTCTGCACAACATTGCCTTCAGTCTCTGGATTACTAATTCAATGACAATACCACTATGCTACAATCTCCCCATGATAAGCACAAACAAAGGTTTGTACCAGTATACCCTTATTCCCTTTTCCAGAGGACAATGGAAAGTCTGTTCCAGGGACTGCCACAAGTTACAGTATACTTTGATGATGTTCTTATAACTGGATCAACAGACGCCAAGCACATAGCCAACTTAGCGGAGGTGCTAAAGGGATTTCAAGAGGCTGGAATTCACCGCAAGAAGGAGAAATGTACTTTCAAGCCACTGAGGTAGCCTACATGGGGTACTGTGTAGATGCACATGGATTACACCCCATGGAAGACAAGATCAGAGCCATAAATAAGGCACTGGCCCCCAAAAACACATCTGAGCCCAAGTCACTTTTAGGAATGGGGAATTACTGTGGATTTTTTTTAAACCAAATTTGTCGACGTTATTTGTCCCCTTGCATATGCTGCTAAATAAGCACTAGCGTTGGTTTTGGAAGAGGCTCCATAAAGAAGTTTTTAACAGAGTAAAGCAATTGGTGCATTCTTCAAAATTGTTAGTACAGTTCGAGCCACCTAAGAAATTGGTGTTAACCTGTGAAGCCCTCTCCATATAGAGTTGATGCAGTGTTGTCCCATGATCCGAAAGGCTAATGGGGTATGTCTCAAGAACCCTCCTCGGAGCCAAAAAAGACTACTCAAAAATTGAGAAAGAAGAATTATCAATAGTTTTTGGTGTCAAGTATTTTCACCACTATTTGTACGGCAGGCACTTCACCATTGTTTCTGATCATAAACTGCTTTTGCGTCTTTTTAAAGGATACAAAGCTATTCCATCAATTGCATCAGCAAAAATTCAGCATTGGGTGGTGAGCCCTCCAGTTAGGGGAGCCCATTGCTGTTGGGGACCTCCTCCTCTCGAATCGAAAGACCCACCTGGAAAGCCATTGAAGGTGATTTCCATACAACTGGCTGCTTCCCCATCCAGCAGAGGGCCACTTAATTGCTGCCAAAATGCCGGCGGACTAGAAAAATAGTTAATTGTCCTTTTACAATGTAAATCAGCTGCCCACCTCTAGTTGACAGGCAGCCAAGCCACTGCCATTTCAGGCACTGGAAAAACGGTACATTGGCAGGACTGCATCGGGGATCCTCCCAACTTGGCTCCCTTGCAATTTTACCATTCCTCGACCCCTGTTCCCACCTCCTAATCCACCATCTGAAGGCTAGTAAAATCCTGGCCCATGTCTCTGGAATGGTGATTTATCTCTGTCTGATTTACCTGATTGCCTGGTCTTCACAACTTTAGTGATCCTGTCCTCTCTAGGTCTTAGCCTTTTACTTGGGTTTCATAATTTAAAAAAACACTTTGTACATCGTTAATTCTTATGAAGTATTAAAAAACTGGTACTGCTGAAAATTTGGGGGAAGGAGAAGTCTTTGCTGCTTAAAATTGCAGCAACCACCAAATCTGATTGGATTCACATTGTATATTCAGGGTATTTCTCAACCCATCGACATTGACCTGTGATTTGATGAAATGTTAATCTTCTTGTGAAATAGGGAGCACTGTGATGACCTGCTCATAGTGTTTGAGACAAACTTTGAACTGTAAATCTATGTGCAGCCATGAAGGTGAGAGTTGATATTTTTCTCTTATATTTGGGATGAATTTCATATTGGACTTATTGAAGCAATCTCTAGCACTGTAACAGCCTCAGGGCTCCCATTTTTTAAAGGCAATCAACATTCTTCCAAATATTTTATAACCTTAATTGCGCACCATGAAAAATAAGGGATGGCTGCACATTATATATTTTGTTTCATAAAATAAATTTTTGTTTTACATTTTCCATCACCTTCATGGTTTCAAAATATTGGTAATGCATCTTTACACACCATAAATATTTAACACATGGTATAACCCACTGGCGTTTTCATCATTCACACGTTATACAGGCTGGAAACTTGACATGTTCCAATAACCTTGCTGAATGTCCTATAGCATGCACTGTGTATTAAAATCTGTACAAAATGACACTTTTGTAGATGTTAAGCCACAGCAAATTTGTATTTGGAAAGATGCAAAGGTCATTCAGCACCCAACGGGTTAATCATTCAAGTAAGCTGGCGGGTAGAAGTGACAGTTCAATAGTTCACTATGAAGAGAGAGAGCATTTAGAGAGACATGATAAAAGGAACAAAATAATAGAGAGCAGCAGGTTAAATATTTTTTTAAAAGTGGATGAAGCTGGCCACAGTATCCCCCCACCCCACTCTTCCTTCAGGTACCATCGACTTCCATGGATTACTCTATGATAATCCTTGGCAAAGTGTTGCTGTGATTTGCCATTACCTTCTGCAGTGTGGCTGACCAGGAAACTCCCATGCTCTTACCACCTGCTTTCAAGCATGCTGGAAGCATTTTACAGGCTGATAATCAACCAATTTGGCCAAGTTATCATTGCACATTCCATGGCCATCAAATCCTGGAGTGGGATTCAAAGTAGGAAGTCTCACAACACCAGGTTAAAGTCCAACAGGTTTATTTGGTAGCAAATACCATAAGCTTTCGGAGCACTGCTCCTTCGTCAGATGGAGTGGATATCTGCTTTCAAACAGTGCACAGACACAGAAATCAAGTTACAGAATACTAATTAGAATGCGAATCTCTACAGTCAGCCAGATCTTAAAGGTACAGACAATGTGGGTGGAGGGAGCATTCAACACAGGTTAAAGAGATGTGTATTGTCTCCAGACAGAACAGCTCGTGAGATTCTGCAAGATCAGGGGGAAAGCTGTGGGGGTTACTGATAATGTGACATAAATCCAACATCCCGGTTTAGGCCGTCCTCATGTGTGCGGAACTTGGCTATCAGTTTCTGCTCAGCGACTCTGCGCTGTCGTGTGTCGTGAAGGCCGCCTTGGAGAACGCTTACCTGAAGATCCAAGGCTGAATGCCCGTGACTGCTGAAGTGCTCCCCCACAGGAAGAGAACAGTCTTGCCTGTTCAAACACAGAGCTTCTAGCACTGAGGGAGGGACACTACCCCCTGTGTTAAAAGGACCCAACCGACATTGATTAACTCATCTAAGTTTTTAAGAATGTAATAACTTAGGCTTATAAATGCCCCATCATTCCCAAAAAAGAGAAAATACCTGTTGGTAGCAATACACAAGATTTAGTTTGCCTGTTTATTCTCATGACTCAGGCATGCAGCAAATGCTACTCTTGCTTTTGGCTCCATGTCAATGTGGGGGCTTAGATTTCTGACATAGTCAGTCAGCACTAATTAAAGGAGAGATGAACTCTGGTTGCAGAATAAGGAAACACTTCTCAAAATGCAATTGGCTACAGCAAGCAGTGAAAAGCCACCAGAAAAATTGACAATTCTGGAGCAGAGGACATGCATCGTTTCTTCATTCTGCATTTTCTTCCCTTAGAAACTGGTTTCTCTGTACTGGATTTGATGTTGGTGCTTATATTTGTAATGAAATAAAGGTTTGGCATATGACTAATGACACAAAGGATGGTGGTGATACGTATTGTTGATGTATTGGAGATGAAAGGTGCTTCAGGGGAAGCTGCCTTCAATGAGTTGCTTTCTAAGAACTGTGTCAGCTAGAGGCACCTCGTCTCTTTCTCTTCATGCTCTTTTTCCTTCCCTTTATATCCTTGTTCCTCCTGCTCCTGCTATAGCTCTTGTGCCCAAATGATACTAAGTGCTGCTGTTGCATTATTGAACTCTGCACAGCATGCAGCAGATAACCACAAATCTGGATAAATGTTCAGCAATGTACTGCAAAGCTACCTTGGACAGTCAAGGCAGCAAAATAATTACACAAATGCGCTATTTGTTTATTTGATCTCTTTCTTATGGCGAAATGGCTCTCATTGTAGACCAGCTCTGCAGCTTGGTCTGCATTTCTTATAGGAACCTATACCTGAAGAAGGGGCTTAGAGCTTCGAAAGCTTGTGTGGCTTTTGCTACCAAATAAACCTGTTGGACTTTAACCTGGTGTTGTTAAACTTCTTACTTTCTTATAGGAGTCATGAATCATGTTGGGAGGCGATATCCCTTGTCACTCATTAGCCAACCTATAACTTAACTTGCTATTTGGAGCAAAGAGGACTGACACAGGATGAAATTATTCAGCCTGGTACTAAGACACTAGGAACAGGCTTACATGATGCATTGCCTGTGGTCCCAAACCAGCTGTATGTTCAGGGAATGGGATCCCTATTTATTGAGAAAGATACCAAGCTGGTGATAGTGAATATACAGACCAATATACAGACAATCTATGGCCCCTTGCACCCTGTGGAAGCCTACAATTTGGCAAAGCCAAGTGCTCTCTCATCTTGCATTGCTGCATTCATAGCAAAGGATACAGTTTTGGCCTGCAAGCTGGAATTTGTTGCTGATATCATTTGCTACAATCTGAAAGAAACCAATGATTTTAAAGGTAAGGCCTCAGTGACTTTGGCAGCCACAGATACCTCTATCCATGCCCTCGTGAAAGTCTTGGGTTATGACTGCAGCAGAAAACATAGCTTGAAGACAGCCTCTCCTGTGAAATGAAGACACCATATTGCTCATCAGTAAAGTTGAGGTCATAAAAATACCCCCGAATATCTGCTGTGGATTTGGCCTCCATTTCTATGTCCACTTAAATTTCTCTCTCTCTCTCTCTAATGGCAGCTGCTTTTGTTCTCTGCTGCCCTTTTTTGTTGCTTCTTCTCATTCTCCAGTTCTGAAGGCAGCCCTACCAGACCACACACAGCTGCAAATACTGTTTAAAGGCAGCCAAGGTCCAGAGTCTTCTCGGCAGTCAAGCTCATTCTTCCAGAGTGGAGAAACAGGCCTAAAATCTCCAAAGGTCAACTTGTAAACTGTAATGACATATCAGCAACCAACCTGTAAATACTGTGTGAACCTTTAAATAGCACCTGTTGGCATCATAAGTTGCCTGGTGAACCAAGCACATTGTGAGTCAGGCACTTGAGCATCCTAAAATCAGAAAAGGGTTCTCCAACAGGATAAGAATTTCAATAAGTTAGACAGTATTTTTCATAGATTTGGCATGCACTTTTGCCAGCTGATTCAATGTTGTCGGTAGCACAGATATGAGAGCCACCATATTGAAGGTTTATGCATCCATGCAACTCTTGGAAAACGGGTGAGATACAGTCAAACTTCTGCTATGAATTGCCAGAGAATGAAAACTGACATCTTCACTCTAATATAATTTAAACAATAAAAATACTTTTCCCTTCACTTAATTCTACAACAAAGATGAAACAATCTATCTGCAAGAATCCCCAATGACAGCAACCTACACTACTGTGCAAAATATGATGGACCGATATAATCTATCATTCTGTATAAGCTTCATGTGGACTGAATTGGTACTGCTGGCTTTAGTCGGTAAAAACAGTAATTTCACAGGAACAGTAAGTTCCTTTGCTGACAGATGTATAGCTCAGATCCATTTATAGGAAGGAATGCTTTGCCATTATTGATCTTTTAATCAAAAACAAGAAATAGCTACAATCCTGGATGGACTATTATAGCCACTTGAACCCACTCACTTTTTTTTAACCATCATCAGTTTTCGTCTCTTTCTGTTTTAAAATTTAAATATTCCATTGTAATGAACAAATGCACTGGAATATTGCCAAAAAGAAAGGCAATTAATCTATAATAGTGGTTCTCTTTATGCACCCAGGTAGAAACATAGAGACGATGAGCAGCAGGGGGCCATTCAGCCCTTCCAGCCTGCTCCACCATTCATCCTGATCATGGCTGATCATCCAACTCAACAGCCTGATCCCAATTCCCACAGATGATTGAGTTGTTAACAAGCTCAATAATTTTATAATTAGTAATTTAACAATAACAGGTGGACTTCTGATTTCCATGCCTGCGCGTCTTCTCAGTAATGATTTCTGAAAATAGCATGATGATGTAATGCTGACCTGATGTCGTTGAACTTTATTTGATGCTGTGTGGGGTGTGGTGTGTGTGTTGCAGTGTGTGTATTGTGATGTGTGTGCGTGCGTATCAGGCTGGAGGGCACCCTGCCTGATTTGCAGTTGGAAAATCTCGCCCATGAAGTTAATCTATACATCATCCTTAAATAAATATATACTTTGAGAAATGGACTAGAATCCTTACAGTGCAGGAGGCCATTCAGGCCATTGAGTCTGCACCAACTCTCCGAAAGAGCATCTTACCCAGGTCCATACCCCCACCACTCCACACCACCTCTCCCTGCCCTATCCCTGTACCATGGCTAAGCCACCTCACCTGCACATCTTTGGGCACTAAGGGGCATTTACCATGGCCAATCCACCTGCACATAGAATCATAGACTCCCTACAGTGCAGAAAGAGGGCATTCGGCCCATCAAGTCTGCACCAAACCACAACACAGGCCCTATTCCCATAACTCCACATATTTACCCTGCTAATCCCCCTGACACTAGGGTTAATGTAGCATGGCCAATCAACCTAACCTGCACATCTTTGGAATGTGGGAAGAAACCAAAGCACCTGGAGAAAACCCATGCAAACATGGGGAGATTGTGCAAACGCCACACAGACAGGCACCTGAGACCACAATTAAACCCAGGTCTCTCTGTGAGGCAGTAGTGCTAACTGCCATGCTGTCCCTCAGAAACCTCAGCCAGCTTGCTCAATTTTGGTGCCATTGAACCATTCTTAGTGATGGATATTGAAGTCCCCTCCCAGAGACTTCATGAACATAAAAGCTGCAAACAGGCTAAATATTAACTGTACTGTAAGGGATTACTCTTCAAAACATATCGATTCCGAAACAAAGACACTGGGATATTGTCATCTCAAAGACAAAACAATTGCCATCAGGCAATCCAATTAAAGAAACTGAGAGACCCCATTAGAGCTCATGGCCAAAGACAACAACCACTATACAAACAAGCATCAACAACAGCTAAGGTGAAACGGACTTAATCACATACATATCAACCTGGGAGCGAGAGACATTACGTCTGAATGTAGTCCATTGTTCTGATCATGGAAACAGCACATGATGAATGAATCATCTAGAGTAAGCAGGAACCGGGGTAAAAGAGATTAAAAGGTTCTAAGCACTGACCGTCCTAACAGGATGTCTCCAAGAACATGCTTTGATATTTTTGATTAAGTTTTGAAATAAAAATTGCAAGACAGTTGAGTCTTGCACGGCAGTCACAAGGGAGGGTCAGGAAGGGTCACCTTAATTCATGGCCTACAGCTCCAACTGGAAGAACCAACCATGTGAGGAGCACTAAGCATCAGCCATGTCCGAGGGTTATTGGGGCTGAGGTTTAAAGATGGTTTAAGGGGAGCAACTAAATCCTGAGAGGGTTTGAGTTGAGGTTTCGGCAGAAATGCCTCAACTCAGGTTTTGCCTGTGGATTTTTGTGGAGGCTTTTTATGAATAAGTCTTTGTTTTGTGTGCTGTCTGGCATCATAACACTAGTTTAAAGCTCTTTGTGTTAGGGCATCAAGAGCTTTTTTTTGGTAATAACAATATTTGTGGTTCAGCCTAAAAACCTCTGTGTAAATTTGTCCTTTATAAATTCCTAAAATCAAGAACTGACAGGAAGAGTAAATGGGAATATGTACTTTTTGCAGTAATCATAGAAGAAATCATAGAAACCCTACAGTACAGAAAGAGGCCATTCGGCCCATCGAGTCTGCACCGACCACAATCCCACCCAGGCCCTACCCCCACATCCCTACATATTTACCCACGAATCCCTCTAACCTACACATCTCAGGACACTAAGGGCAATTTTTAGCATGGCCAATCAACCTAACCCGCACATCTTTGGACTGTGGGAGGAAACCGGAACACCCGGAGGAAACCCACGCAGACACGAGGAGAATGTGCAAACTCCACACAGACAGTGACCCGAGCCGGGAATCGAACCCGGGACCCTGGAGCTGTGAAGCAGCAGTGTTAACCACTGTGCTACTGTGCCGACTACTACACAGTTCTTGTGAAGTTGCAGCTTCACATTGAGCATATCTGCCAACATGCTGTGTGTTATAACCTCCACAGAGTGCATGGGGAATCACTGATTGATCTCCGTGGGGCTTGTTGAATTCCCCTGGTAACAGGCAGTGGCCTACCCAACTGAAACTCATTACCTGAGCCTTTTTAAACAGGCCCAGGATTGAGCCTGCTAAACTATATTTCCAGGCAGGGACTAGTTTGTGTACACTACAGTAGTGGTTTTACTTGGCACTCTGTAATAAACTATGTTCCTTCCAGTAGGGCTTCCTGGGTCATTACACTTTGTGACATTGCACACTGTGCTAATTGGGATAGATTCAGAACAGATCTAACAGTTCAAAACTAGGCATATGGTGCTGAGGGCCCTCAGCAGCAGCACAATTGTATTCAGCCACAATGTGTAACCTCAAGCCCGTCAAATCCCCACTCCACCATTACTATCAAACCAAGGGCTCAACACTGGTTCACTGAGGAGTGCAGGGCATGTTAGGCACAGCACCAGGCATACCTAAAATTGATGTTACAATACATTACTAATTGCATGCCAAATAGTGGAAACAGTGGACAGCAATAAACAATCCCACAACCAACAGATCAGATTAAAGCATAGAAGCTCGGAAGAACTATTGGACTTGAAATGTTCATTCTGTTTTTCTCTCCACAGGTGCTGCCAGACCTGTTGACCTTTTCCAGCACTTTCTATTTTTATTCCAAACCCAAGTCCTCTACCATCTAGAAGGACAAGGGCAGCAGATACATTGGAACACCACAACCTGCCACTTCCCCTCTAAGTCACATATAATAATGACTTGGAATGATATCACTACTCCTTCATTGTTACACGACCAAGATATTAGAATTCCTTTCTCAGTAGCAGCAGATAGACTGCAGCTGCTCAAGAAGGTGGCTCAGCATCACCTTCTCAAGGGCAATCAGGGATAGGCAATGAATGCTGGCCATGCCAGTATTGTCCATGTCCCTTGATAGAATAAAAAAAAACACACATGCCCTTTCACCTTGCTAAGAGGGAAGATGGTGTGCTGTTCTGATCTGGAAAGATGGCCTCTGTACTATATGCTCTGATGAGTGACATTCTGGGATGTGTTCGAGATGCCTCCCGCTCCCACCGGAAAGGGGCCAAATGCATAGAAGCCCAGATCTATTGTGATCTATATGGCACTTGGAACCACACCACCATCCTGATTTGAGGCTACGCAGTTATGTCACTTGCTGTCACAGCCTTCTTGCTGAACCTGAGTAATTTCAGGCATTGTTCCTGAGTGGAGAGTGGGGGAAGTGTTCCTGAAAATACCCTCATGGATATGGCCTATGGCCTTCTGTGGAAAGGTTACTCCCTTCTCCCTCTTCATAGAGCTTTTCCACTTTGCAGCCTTCAGTTCTGATGATCATATTGCAGATCAAAGCCCCATACCTTGGTCACAAAGTTCTGTGACCTCCTTGATTTTAAGAGCCAGACTTCAAAAAGTCCTCCAAAAAGGCTGTGTAGTACTTCTACACACACAGCTTAAGTAGAAAGGTGTCAAAAGCATCTCCTCTGCAGGTTGGCACCTGGACCTTTAAATAGTACTGTCGTTGGGTGGGGATGGGAACTCATGCTGTTGAACATCTATCTGATCAGCAGGGAGTGATCAGGATAGGTGTTGCTTGGGCATATGCAGTCAAAGTTGCTAACGCCAATTGCATCATAGGAACCCAATTTCCAGATTTTTGTCCATATTCCTTACTAAATGTTCTGCAGTTAAAAATGATCAACATCTCCATATGCAATGCTCACTTGGTGACTCACAAACCATGAATCAATGGGTGAGTTAAGGTCCACTAAAATAGTGGACATATTTGTAATTCATTGCTGCCATAGGCGACATGGCGGCACATTGGTTAGCACTGCTGCCTCATAGTGCCAGGGACCCGGGTTCAATTCCGGCCCCAGGTGACTGTCTGCGTGGAATCTATATGTTCTCCCCCTGTCTGCGTGGGTTTCCTCCGCGTGTTCCGGTTTCCTCCCACAGTCCAAAGATGTGTGGGTTAGGTTGATTGGCCATGCTCAATTGCCCCTTAATGTCAGGGGGATTAGTAGGGTAAATACGTGGGGTTATGGGGATAGGGCCTGGGTGGGATTGTCGGTGCAGACTCGGTGGGCCGAATGACCTCCTTCTGCACTATAGGGGTTCTATGATTCTATGTTTTTATTTATGCTTCTTGCAATTATAAAGTATTAGTTTTGAACACATACTTGCATCTATATCATCACAAGTGTAGAGATATAAAGCATACTACACAGTGACCAAACCATGTTGTGGCAAAATATTATTTATGTCACAATAATATTGCACTGAAGAAATCAGTTATTTTTATTTCACCAGTTGCAATCTAATGTAATATAAACCCAGCTCCATGCAATAATAAAGGTTGGCATGTTATTTATTGTATTAATTTTCAAGTAATGCCTAACTGCTCTCTCTGCTTGCTTGGCAGAAATACCAGAAAGGCTTAATTATGTCAATCAACAATTGTTTAGGGCCTATTTTGTTCCGTATGAAGGCAAATAAATAAGAATGGTTATTTCGTGCTATGTCGTGGCCAATTCTTCTGGTAATGTTCAATAGTATCAGTTTTCATACCAAGTTCAAATGTTTCCACAAACAAAATACCTGTGTTGAACAGATCTTGTTGTCAGTGTGACAGCTTGGATTTTCTGGTGTATCTGATTTTAGGGTGTAAATCAGGCAGATCTGAACAGGAAAGCTGAAATCTCCTACACTCAGTCTCCACCCACTTTGCACCACTTTCTGGGGCTGGAGTAAATATGTGCAGGAAGCATCTAGCTGAAACAGAGTGGAACTTTCTTTTTGCATTCATTTGAGCACAGGATTTTCAGGACAAGAAAATTAGCCGTAAATCAGCGGGGAGGCGTGGAAATCATTGAAATACTGTAATTATTTGAATCTCGTTTAAATGTGATTTGCAGGCCCGTGATTGAAATCTCTCCCCCCCCCGTCAGACTGGTTCACTCCAGCAGGGATTACAATAGCTCCACACTTTCAGGGAACTAGCAGCTCGACCTCGCTGGAGTGAAAGGGGGGCAATCAGGGCCCCCCGGAGGGTTGGGTGGCAGGGTGCCCCCCGGCATTGGCAACCTGGCAGTGTCAGCCTGTGCCCCTGGAACTGCACAAGGGGCAAAGTGCCAATGCCCAGGGGGCATCTTGGCACTGCCCATCAGACATGGGCAGTGCCAAGTGGCGGAACAATGGGGGACGGGACCTGGTGGGGGTGGGGTCTTGGTGGAGGTGATGGGTCCTGCTGCAACTCTGCAGTCGGGATCAGTGGGGAAGGAGGAAGGCCAGCGATCTGGTGAGTGGGGTGGGTCAGCCTGCTCGGGGTGGGGGGGGGGGGGGGTTCGGGGCTGAAGCGGGGCAGCACTTCAAGGGTAGGGGTCAGCGCTGCAGGGGTGGGGGGGGCAATTGTCAGGGGGGCATTCGGGGCTGGCCCAGGAATGGTTGGGGGGCCAGCGATCAGGCCGTGAGGGGATCTCTGAGAGCCAGCAATGCGGGCATCTTGGGGCTGGCCAACGATTGAACTGGCCAGCAATCGGGAGGCCGGCGGTGCAGGATCCCTGCGCATGTGCTAATCTTGATGCTGACAGATTGGTGCATGCACAGTGGCCTGCTCAGTGCAATGCTGCTGGCCTCTCCAGTGAGAATAGGGCCCACCCACAGTTTTATAATGATATATTCGTTAGTGACCTCTGTAATGCACAGTGTGTGGGAGATTCTTCTTTGACCTGCCACTATAAAAATTGTTAATTACTGCAGTTTTCACGCGATTTCGACACTACGAATTTCTTTGGGAGAATTCCGGTCCATATCTTTGATTTCCTTGATGACTAAAATAGTTCAGTTTTAACTATATTCAATGATGGAGCATCCATAACCCTCTGCTGTAGATAGTTCTGAAGATTAAAAACCCCTTCAGTGAAGAAATATTTTCTTAGTACAAAGTGATTGGCCCCTTATCTGAGACTGTGCCACCATGTTCTTGGCACTCCAGCCAGGGGCAACAATGTCTGAGTGTTTACATTGTCAAGTCCCTTCAAGATCTTGCACATTTCAATGTGATAACCACTCATTCCAAGGAGTACAGACGCAGTTTACTAATTTTCTCACCACAAGACAACCTGCTCATCCGGTCAGCTATGATAGGGCAACACCGGAAATGTTTTTGAACCACAGTGGAGTCAAACAAGGTTGCCGGCCTTCTTTGGCATATTCTTCTCTTTGCTGCCATCATATGTTTTCATTTCATCGACAGAGAGTGTCTGCTTACATACCAGAACTGTCAAAAACCTGTTCAACCTTGCTCACCTGAGATCCAAGACAAAGATGTGCGAGTCTTCATTAGATAATTGTTCTAAGCTGACGATTCCACACCAGCATTCCATACCTAGAATCATTTCCTGGCAAATAGACAGACGCTCTCACGCCTGTAAAGCATTTTGTTTGACCATTGGCACCAGGAACACAAATTATATGTTCCAGGACACTGTCATGTCACCATCTATCAGCGTTGACAATTTGACGCTGGAGGTTGTTGATAGCTTCACATATCTAGATTCAACAATCACCCATATGCCGTCACCTGATGCTGAAATGAACACACACATCACAACATCTGCAGCTGTTATGTCCAAGCTGATGAAGAGAGTGTGAAACAACAGCAACCTAATTGAGGACATCGGACAGTGAATCTAACAATTCTGGATCCTCAGTGCACTCTCATATAGTGATGAGGCCTGGATAACATATGCTACTCAGGAGGAAAGGCCGATCGGTTTCCACCTTTGCTGTTTCAGATGTATCTGTTGGCAGGCCAAGGTCACCAAATCAGAATTTCTGGAGTATGCTAATTCCATCATCATACATTCTTGCTAAGCACTTGACATCTGTGTTGCCTTGACCATATTCATTGGATGGCTGACAGCTGTGTAGGAAACATCTCCTGGAAAGTCAACCAACCACTGAGTCACTATCTCCTGGGCATCCATACCTTCTCTACAAGGACACTGCAAATGAGATATGAAAATGGTGGACATTGACGTTGACAAAGTGAGTTTCTGAGAGCCATCACCACTGAAAGCTGACTGTTTGGAGGGGCATTGGAAGAAGCGAGTGGAAGTGGAAAGTTCAGCTGGTTGACAATAGAGGCAAGTGACTCTTACACCTCCTCACCCACTATCTTACTCTACAGCAACGGTGGCGGAGATTGCCATGTCAGAGCTCCTGAGCCACACCTGGGTGTGTTTAACATAGAGTTAACCACTAAGGGCCAAGCCACCTGTGATGATACTGTGCCTTTAAGAAATGTATTCAAATCATTTTTCTTGTGAGGGGTATGTTTAAAATTCAGCTCTGTTTTACACTGTGCCAATTTGTCTCAGCACCAGGAAGCTCACATGTTGAGCATGCAGGCTGACAATGTATTTGTTTTAATCTGTGTTAATGCATTTTTGCATATTTGGTTTTTCCCCTGGGGTTTCAGAGTAGGGTTTTGATTAGGCTGATTGACAGAGTCATGTGCTTAAGGGGAGGAGCCATGATTACAGGGAAAATCAGGCGGTTACTGCCAGGGTCTGAAAGAAAAAAAGTGTCTTCTCATTCCCTAAGTGGGATTTTATGGTCTCGCTCATCCCAAAACTGTAAAATCCTGCCCAAGGTCAACGGACCCTTCCATGGTCCGCCCCTCACTCGCTCTGATTCCAATAGCGGGCAGGGTAGTAAAATTCCGGCCTCTTTCTCTCTCTAGAGGCTGCTGTTTGGAACCACTAGGAGAAACAGGTTTCTGTCTGTTTCTCTCTTTAGAGGTGTTCTGAAGACTCGAGGACTGACAACCCAAGTACAAGCATGTAAGCCTATGTGTTGCTAATTGATTTTGAAGAGAAATTTGAGTCCATAAGAGGAATATTGCTTGAATTGGGGATAATTGACCTGGCAGTTAAGAATTGTACCTTGTTATGTTTAAGTATTTCAATTGGTAAAAGTTGAACTAATTCATTTGTTATAGTTAAACTGTATTGTTAAATAAAGTTTGTTTTGATAAAAGCCTCCTAGTGTGTCAATAGAATCACATTTGGAATGTAACACCTTATCCTCACACTAATGTCAAAATAGAAAAATGTTGAGGTATAGCCAGGCTTCATAACATACTTTGGGGTTTCTAATCTGTACCTGAACACATCTTCTCACGAGACACAAGATTACCAATGCAATACACTACTGGATATGCTTTTTGAAAGCATCTAGTCTTGCAGCAAGTGGTAAGATAACCTACATGACAAAATAATTTATTTGACTTCATCCTAAAGTCTACCCAGTGACTGGGCGGCACGGTAGCACAGTGGTTAGCACTGCTGCTTCACAGCTCCAGGGTCCTGGGTTCGATTCCCGGCTCAGGTCACTGTCTGTGTGGAGTTTGCACATTCTCCTCGTGTCTGCGTGGGTTTCCTCCGGGTGCTCCGGTTTCCTCCCACGGTCCAAAGATGTGCGGGTTAGGTTGATTGGTCAGGTTAAAAAAAATTGCCCCTTAGAGTCCTGAGATGCGTAGGTTAGAGGGATTAGCAGGTAAATATGTGGGGGTAGGGCCTGGGTGGGATTGTGGTCGGTGCAGACTCGATGGATCGAATGGCCTCCTTCTGCACTGTAGGATTTCTATGATTTCTGTTGAAAAGGACTTTAACCTGGTGTTGTTAAACTTCTTACTCCATCTTATCTGGACAGTGAATAAACCCTATTCATGAAGTTTGATTAAGTGTTCTGAATGTTCTTACCATTCGAAACTCTGCTGTTAAAAACAGCCATATTCCCAAGGTTTCTGTGTTTCCTTAGAATATGGCTTTGTCCTAATGCTCTTTACCATGATGCTTTGCAGTAATCTGCCCTTGGTTAAAGTGAATAATGATTCTTAAAAATACATTAATACATTCAAAATATCAGCATATGTGTTTATAATTCATAATCACTTATTTAAATCTCTTACTGCATTTCATATGAGTGTAAACTGCTTTCCTGTTAGTTTATAAATCTGTTTTAAAGTCATTGAAATCAATGCTGGTAGTTCTGTCAGTGCCTTAATGCGTAATCGTTTAAAAATCTTCACTAACCTATTCAGATTCTTTCCCCTTACAAGCAGCGCTTCAAGACACACAGTCACCTTCTTAAGAGTAACTAAAATTGATGACAAAATGCTAGCCTTGATTGCAATGGCTGTACTACAAGAATGAATTAGAATATATGTGGATAGAATTCTCCTTCTGAGACAGATTGACAGCAAAGTTGGGCTTCCATCCACTGGACAACTTAACTCAACCCAAAGATCACTGATGTGCATGAGGAGCTCATAGCAAGATTCTTGCTGACAAGAGGAAGCTCACAAATCTCACCCCACAAACCTATGGATGTGCTCCAGTTGGACTGTCATTCTGAAAATGGAAGCAGTGACTGGACATTTAAAAGGCAGAAGAGCCCCAAGGATAAAAACAGTTACATGGCACAAGCTGAGGCCCCTGTGTGAGATCTAAATGAAAAATGGCCTCTGTTAAACTCTTTTCCATTTCTTTATTTGAGAGCTGATGTTGGAGAAACACCAGCCATCTTCAGTTACCACATGAAGTGGCAGCGACTGGGTGGAATGAAGAATATGGGCTGGGGACCTGTGCCCTTGATTTTGTTTGCATGTGGTAGGCAAGAAAGAGATTGCCATCTGCAGTCTCAGCATGGTGAAGAGGGAAGGAAACCCAGACTTGGTTGTGAGGCCATGATAGGCCTCATTATCGGCATAATCATTTTCATTCTTTCATTGAGCTTATTTGTTTATGCACATTTAAAATATTAGAAAGAAAATTAGACAATAATTATTCACTCATACCTACAAGACATACTTAAAAAATTAATGGCTTCTATTGTTTTAGGAGCTTTTCAAATAACTGTGCCAGAAGGCAATTTTTAATGTCATACTAGTAAGTATAATTGTACAGCAGTTGGATAAATGACCATAACAGTCAGTCAATAAAATAAACTGAAGAATGACTCTCAGCAAATCACTCCTGGTAACAATACTTGTGAGGTATAACCAAGGGAATGTACTTAAATTGACCGACCTTTCAATTTACCTGTACAATGCTGGAGACATTAACTGGAAATTGATGTATTGAAAATAAAAGACACACTTTTGGGAGCAGTGGGTCATAGTTCATCAGAAACAAAAATGGAGAAGCGCGGTATGCTGGAATTTTGAACTGCATCAAGCATCAAAATGGAAATGTCTTGAAATGTCAGGATCCACACCCAAACTGTTAATTCCTCTGTTCTATCCATAGATGCTGTCTAGCCCGCTGAGTGTTCTCAACATTTCTGATTTTTGCTTCATATCTTTCTTTTTTTAAAAACTTTTAGCAAATCGTCTTCTGTAGGCAGTATTGTCATTGGCTTTCATATATTGACATGCATTTAAAATTATGGTTCTCTTTGTAAACAGCAATTGAGAGATGGTTTCAAAAGCAAGCATTCTGGAAATATTGCATTTTTCATATATTTGCACAGACAATAGTGGACAGCTAATGTCTTAATTCCTGTTCTGGCTTCCAACACACCATGATGGAATTTGGCCAAGACCAAATGCCACAAAGAATTTAGGACAGCTGTGTTAGAATTTTATCTTTCTTCTGTGGCACAAAGAGTCAGAACTGGAGAGCAAGGGCAAAGTTTGCAAGTACAGAGTTCAATTATTTAGTTGAAAATATCTGAGGCCCATGAGATTGAGTTCGCATGGTATGCCAGGAAGAGATTCTAGTGAGCCAGAAATACAGCCGAGGCTCAGAATTGAGAGAGTAACTTACTGTGAGTTTTCAACAAAAGAAAACGTGTACATTTCTTTTAGATTTTTGTTCCGAAATTATAATTGACAGAATATCGTTACCAAATGCAGGGTGTTTATAAAATGTTAAAAACTGGTTTGTGTGGGTTTTTTTGGATAAATTACTCTAATTGAGCTGTGTTGAAGTCAATTTAAATTGGTGCTGCAGTCTATAAAATGTACCACACCACGAGAAACTTGGGTAAAGGATTGAAAGCAGGATGGGGCTGGACTGAGCCATATTAATCCTTTGGTGTGAAATATTGTAAGGAGCTGGATACATTCAAGTGCCAGGGTTTGAGTTGGAACTGGAAATACAAAGGCTAAGGGAGCTCTGGCAGAGATGGAGAAGCAATGCAAAACAAGGCGCGTGATTGAGCAGTACTGAAGGTGTGAGTAAAGAAATACAATTCAGTAGGCATGTCATTGTGCACATCGAAATCAAAATGCCATCTATGGGACAGTTAGCAAAATGAAGGGGAGAGTCTAATAAGCAGTCAGACCAGAAAAACCGCAGAAATTGGTCAAAGTGTAAAGATCGTAATGAGATTAGGGAAACTCAGTGTGGTGGTCAAAGGAAAGACTGGATAGATGAGGCTCTCTCGATGAAAATGGTTGGCTTGCAAACTCCCATCCCTACTCTTGTCTCCCACCCTATAACACAACAGCAATCCAATTAATGGACTCAGGCGAGTTTCCAGGCCGCGATGTTGTTTGAGTGTTATTTCCCTGACCAATCAAAGATGGAGGGCAGGATGTCCAGCATCTGAATTTGACCCAGAAGGAGGTCACAGCTAATAATTTAAAGGGGCAGCTGGCACGGGACAGTGTCAGGTGCACCTGTGATTTACTGGAGTTGGAAGGAAGCAGGAATGTTTGGACTTTTGCAAGAATTACAAGCATTGGCTCCAAAAAATCTTGTTAATATTAATAATGTGTGACATTCTACAGAGGGTCAGCATTAAGTAGTTTTGCCAGGAAATGCAAATGGCATGCATTGTAAGCATTAGCATAAATGAAAGGGGTGAATGTTGAGCAGCTGAATCATTAGAACATGGCCATGAGGATGGAGTAAGGGAAGAGGGAGGGAAGAACGTGCTGGCCACTTAATGTTTGATGATGCCCCCATGGAGCCCTCCTCCAAGCTGTGACTACTTGGCATGAGGTTTTAATGCTAATGGATCAGAGAAGAAGACCTCCCGCAACATCCACAGCTGCCTGGACGGTGGTGGTTACAGACTTCAGCAGCATTGGTGTGGCGCCTTGAAGCTGGAGGCTTAATCACCTTTTGAAATCTGCAAAAGTGGGAAAATCTCCATTTGGGATATCACAGTGTACAGTGAAGGTAAAAGGAATGCTTGATAAAAGCTGTATCTTCTGAAGTCCAAGGTCGCATTATGAAAGTGACACTGTTCATGGCTTTGATACCGATGTGAAGGCATCATTGTGGTTGCACAGCGGCGGGGGGTGTGGCTTGGAATTGCAGATGTTACTCAGCCAATCATTGTGCAGACTATGCATTCCTCACAGCACTTGGGAGTGAGAAGAAATTATGGTTCCTGAGAATGAAAATCACAGCACAGTCATGTCCCATTGCAGGAAACAAGGCCCACAATGCTTGGAACAGGAATAGGATTGGAGAGGAGCAGGCATGCACAACCTGGCAATCTCATCCCTCTCTCATCAATTTCCACCCCACTGGTCTCCATATTCAACAGACATCCTCTGCCATTTATGCCAATTCCAGCATGATAATATCATAAAACATATCTTCCCCTCCCTGTCAACATTCTAATGGGACCATAACACCCTGGGGCCACTCCTCTATCAGCCCCTGCACCTGAATCCTTCCAATCAAAATTGCAGACTGTTTCATGGCAATCCTCATCATGGATGGAAGCAGAAAATAAAGGAATGTCCCTGGCTCAGTAGCTTCTGGAAGCAAAAAAATATAAATGGCCTGGATCATCCGAGCAGCGTCAATGATAGACAGATTGCTGCTGTGCTCAAAAGTGGTCCCCACTGGATGCTGTTGCATCTTTCTTCCAGGACCTTCCAAACCCAGCTGTCACAGAAATGTGCAACACAGTATCTCCCAGGGAATGTCATTGGAGCAGAGTAGAGTCAGGAGAAGACAAGATACACCCCCTTTTTACTGCAATAACTGCTATATGGTAAGTGTAAAGGCTCAGTTTGAATGTTAGTGAATGGATAGGTAGGATTGTGGGTAAATGGGTAGATGGGCAATTGGTTAGGGTGGTTACATGGCTGGTAGGATGGGTAAGTGGATAGGATAGGTAGGGTGGATGAGGTGTATAGGTGGCTAAGTGGATAGTGAGCTCCAGTGTAGTTGGGTGAGGTGAGGTTGGGAGCGTAGTAAGGTGGTTGAGGGAATAACCGGGATGTCAGATGATCATGAGGGTATTCGAGTGGTCAGCTGGTTGCGGTTAGTCAGGTTGAGTCAGTTTGAGGTTACCCAGGTGGCCAGAGCAAGTAGTTGGATTGGGTTGGGAGGGTAGTTCAGTCAGGGCAGAGGTTTAGTCAGGGTGATGGGATGAGGTGGCAGCTGTGTAGTTATCCAAGTGTTCGCCTAGGTGTTTTAAATCTTTTTAACATTTCCTGGGTCACTCTCAAGCAAACGCATGCAGAACTGCCCCAAATCTCTCTTTCCAACTCAGAGTCAGTGACATTTGCACAGGGTCCTGGGACCAGGGGAATTGCCCATCAGAAGTTTCAACTGTAGATCTAGTGTCCATTGATCCAAAGACCAGAAGATTTTACTCAGACCTGCAATAATGTCTGAGATGGAAAAGAGTTTTCTAGACAGCAAGTCCCTTTAAATTGATCAGTTCTGCCAGTTTGCTCTTCTTTTGACAAGACTGATACTTCTTTGATCTGTTGGCAAGTTAGAGTGTCAGAAATGATGCCAGCGGGAGCAGAAATGATGTGGATTCTGATCTCTTGTACAATCCATCTCATTTACATGAAAAGCTGGTGAAGAGTTGAGTGGAAGAAATGGCTCCTAACGCTGAGACCAAAAGATATTCTGAAATGAAAATGAGGCATAAGCTTGATGGAAATGTGTCCCAGTCTAAATCATGTTCTGCAAAATTGAGATACATTCACATTGTGCCCTTATTTTTGGGTAACAAAGTGGAATTTTGGTCCCATATTGACTGATCAACATCTGGGATTTCAATTTGAGGGATATGAATTTTATACCATAAATATAAAGTGAATATTATAATTTCTTCAGTGGATTTTTTTTGTTTCAATTGGTAAATAATCACTACACCTAAATCACTTACCTAAAAGTGCTTTCACCGACGAGATAATTTACTTATAAATACTTAAACTTGTTGTGCATCATGATAAATTATACCTGCAGACCTTTATATTTATTAACATTTTATATATAAGTTCAGCACAGCAAATGCTTCTGCAACCTAATACAAATGTATAACATAATAATGTTCCAATGATGAAATGTAATATTTCAGGAATGTAACTGGGTAATGGTGGAAACTTACAGTGTTTACATCTATTACCTGCTTGAATGAGATATGGTTATCACCAATCCAGATCATGCAAGAGCCTGTGCTGTGTGCACTGTGGCTTTTTTTTTGGTTCCCTCGTGATTTCAATGATAAAGAAGCATGGTTCTTAATATTGTTTTTTCCCTTGAGTACTTAAAGTGATAAAAATATTGATATTAGGGATATGGAATTCTATCATCAGCAACTGAAGAGAGCATAAACTGTAGATGTGCATATTAACGAGATGCTTCGAAACAGCCTAGACCTGCAGAAAATTATTACTGTTGCACAAAGTAAATGTGCTGCAAAATTCTGAAGTATGATTTAGAAATTGCTATGTTGTGACTGTTTTTGCAACATATCTTAAATAAATCACAGACCAATTTGATTCCAACAACTTGGCAGAGTGAGGATGGCAAACAAGTTTTGGTCTATTGGATGTTGTGCTCACTGATTGTAGATATGTTAGCAGGAATGGATAATGGTGGAATGTCACAATGATGCAGAAGAAATAGCAGCAAAAGATGACATGGTAACGAGCAGGGGCTTGAGAGCCATTTTTAAATTCTCAAGCCCACTCCCAGTGTTGTAAAATATCCATGGATCCCCGTAAAACAACACAGGAACTTTTCTCTTGTCAAAATCAAGTACCTATTTATTACTGTTGTTGTTGTTTTATTTATTTGCAGAATAGAACATTTTTAAGTGAAAATTAGGAATTTAGGCATAGAATTATTAATAAAGCAGAAATTAGTACTACAGAAATTAATGAGATGAAAAGTTGAGGAATTCCTTTGTCCTAGATTTTTAAAAGAGGTAACTACAGAAGTGATGGACGCATTTGCTTCAATCTTCCAAAATTCTCTAGATTCTAGAATAGAATGGTGGATAGGATGGCAGCAAAGATTATTAAGAGAGGAGGGGGGGGGGGAGAGAAAACAGGAAACTGTAGGCCGGTTAGCCTGAAGGAAAATGGTAGAATCTTTTATATTTCTATGGGAGAGTCCTCTTCATTGAAGAAGAGTCATATTTGACTTGAAGGGTTAACACTGTTTCTCTCTCCACATACGTTGCCAGACCTGCTCAGGTTTTTCCAGCACATTCTGTTTTTATATTACAATATGTCCAGTTCACAAAAATCAGGTCAAATATAAATCAATTACTACTCCATCAGTCCACTCTTGATCATCAGCAAAATAATGGAGGGTGTCACCCGTGGAAGAGTTACTGCCCTTGGCATCAAGGCAGCATTTGACCAAGCACCAAGGTGACCTAGACGAAATTGAAGTCAATAAGCATCAGGTGAAAAACTCTCCATTGGTTGCAGTTGTCCTTTTTAAAAAATATATTCTTTTGCAAGATGTGGGCAACGCTGACAAGGCTTGCATTTATTACCCAACCCTAGTTGCCCATGAGAATGTGGTGGTGAGCTGCTTTCATGAACTGCTGCCAGTCCATGTGGCATAGGCATCCTATAATACTCTATAAGGATCATGATGAGCGGGCGGGTAACTGGAGCTGAGTCCATGAAAAAATCAGCCATGATCTTATTGAATGGTGGAGCAGGTTCAAGGGGACAGATGGCCTACTCCTGCTCCTAGTTTCTATGTTCTTATAATGCTGTTAGGAAGTGTTTTACAGGATTTGGATCAATTGAGAGTGAAGGAACAGCAATATAGTTCCAAATCAGGATGGTGTGTGGTTTGGAGGGGAACTTGAAGGTTGTGACATTCCCATGCACCTGCTGCCCTTGGCCTTCTAGGTGGGTTGAGGTCACGAGTTAGAAAGTTGCTATTGAAGGAGCCCTGGTGAGTTTCAGCAGTGCATTTTGTAGATGGTACATACTGTTGCCACTGTGCATCAGTGTTGGAGGGATTTAATGTTTAAATTGGGAGGATTAACCTAATTGAATTTTTGAAGAGGTGACTGAAGTAGAATGACTGTGGATGTTATTTACTTTGTGATGGTCCATAAAGATCAGTGTTGGGACCTCATATATTCACCATATGTATTAACCATTTAGATAATGGAACAGAAAGTCACGTACTCAAACAACACGAGGATAGACAATACTGTAAGCTGTGTTGACATAAAGATAAAATTAGAAAGAAATATTGTTAAATGCAGCGAATGAGGAAAACACTAGATCATCCTCTCATAGCACCAACTGTAAGAAAACTATTGGAAAAGATTTCACTTTTAAAATTTCTACTGTAACAAACCAATTAAAACCTACATAACTCAAACATTAAGAGGCGAAGGATATTTAACGTAAAAAGGTAAATTTCACTTTAAATAGTCAATATAAAAAAGATATGCCTCATGTAGTTACAAACACTCACATTACTTCCCACACAAATTTGGGACATACGTCATTTCGCAGTCTTTCTAACTCAGTCTTCATTTTGTTCAGGATTTCTCACTCCCCATCCAATCATTTCAGATCTTGAGTTGTATTCAATAGCAGCCATGATATCAATTCCTTTGATATTGGTTACCACCAACCAAATATACTCTCTTACTTGAGTCACGATGGTCCTGATGGCACAGAATCACAAGATGTCCCCTTTGCTGACCCCTTTAAATATTCTCGTGGGCTTTTGCACCCCTTCAATAGCAACAATCCAATCCACAATCCCTTGCTGTTTTTGCTTTCAGTGTTCAGTCCTTACTGCTCCATTTTTGGAATCCTGCTTCAAGACCAGAATCTGGCCAAATTGAAAATTACCCCATCTGGAGCGAGCCTTACTTGTTTTTACCATTGTACTCATTCTCAGTATCGAGAACTGACAAAACAGAAAGAAAAACTGACTAATACTGCACCACTGCAATTAGCTTTCTATTTACCTTTTCTTGTTGGCTTGTTCATTCCCATGGTAACCTTCGGTCACATGGGCATTTCTGGGAACCTACCTAATCAGAAAACCAATTAACCCGCTTTCAAAATAATCTTCAGCACATGTTGTTCTTAAAGGGCTAATGTATAAAATAAAATGCAGGCTTTTCCCAGCACAGGGGTCGTCACAAACTTTGAACCTGTTAAAAGGATAGAGTTCTGACAAAGTATTGAAAAGTTAGAAACAGCGGAGCTCTGAAGGAGATGGGTGTTCAAGTTTATAGATAACTTAAATGCCATGAATATGTACAGAAATTAATCAAATGGGTACAATGGGATGTTGGCCTTATTTCTAGAGAATTAGAGTAAAATGAGGTCTAAGTCATGCTTCAGCTTCACAAAGTTTTTGTTAGCTGCCTTGGGTACTGTGGCAGTTCTGGGTACCACACCTAAAGTAGGATATATTTTCCTTGTAGGGAGTCTCATATAGATTTACCAGAATGATAAGATTCAAATTACGAGAAGAGGTTACAGAGTCTAGGGTTGTATTTTCCCAAATTTAGAAGGTTAAGGTGTGATTTAATCCAAGTTGTCAAGATTTTAAGGGGTTGCTGGAAAGAGCCTATTTCTCCTGACTGGGGAGTTTAGAACATGTGAACATACGAATGAAGAGTGGGAGTAGCCCACTTGATCTCTCGAGCCTGCTTCGCCATTTAATAAGACCATGGTTGATTTGATTGTAACCTCAATGACCCACTGATGCGCTATCAATAAGGCGAAAGACTACCTGTGTGCCAATACAAGTGTAGGCTTTTATTCACAACAGAATCAGGAGCACATCCCAACAAATAACCGACTTGGACTGAACAAGGGGGAGGAGACAGCCACCTTTATACTAGGTGCTGAGGGGAGGAACCAAACCGGGAGGGGATGTGTCCAGGTATGACAAACACACACAACGGTGGTCCATATAGGACAAAGGCACAACTGAGGTCCACCACACCCACCTACCCCCTATAACCTTTCACCCCCTTGCTTATCAAGAATCTACCCATCTCTGCCTTAAAAGTAGTCAATGACTCTGCTTTCATGTGTTCAAAAGACTCACTACCCTCAGAAAAAAATAAAATTAATCTTTATCTTAAATTTTCTTATTTTTAAACAATGACCCCTAGTTCTAGATTCTCCCACAAGAGAGGACATCCTCTCCATATCCACCCTGTCAAGATCCCTCAGGATCTTACATGTTTCAATCAAGTTGCCTCTTACTCTTCTAAACTCCAATGGAAAAGAGCCTAGCCTGCCTAACCTTTCCTAAAAAAATAACCATTCCAGAAATGAGTATCATGAACCTTCTCTGAACTGCTTCCAATACATTTACATTCTTCCTTAAATAAGGAAAACAATATTGTACACAATATTCATGGTCTCACCAATGCTCGCTATAACTGAAGCATATCCTGCCTACTTTTGTATTCAATCCCCCTTGCAATAAATGATAACATTTCCTAATTACTTGCTCTACCTACATAGTATCTTTTGTCATTAATGCACTAGATCCCTCTGCACCTCAGAGCTTTGCAATCTCTCACCATTTAGGTAATAGGGGCGATTCTCCCAGCCTGCTGCACTGCTCCAGCAGCATGACAGGCCCGGAGACATCAGCAGAGGCTATTTAGCGGGTTTCCCGCTGGGCACCACAGCTTCCGTGCATCTCTGGGGACAGATTTCTGGCAGCGTCAGCTCTGCACCGGATATTGGCGTGGAGCTGATTTAAAAATTAAAATCTGGATTTCCATCCAATTAGCAGGTCCAGGACTGAAGTCTCTGGGCCCGCTAGTGTCTCTCCCTCCTGTCAGGAGAGGTTCATTACTGCGGGGTTTACAACAGCTCCCCACTAATGGGCAGCAAGCAGCCCAACCCCACTGTAGTGGAGGGAGGTCAAGGAGGCCCCCCCCCAGGAGGTTGGGGGTAAGGGGGGGCCCTGGACATTTCCAGCCTGCAGTGCCAGCCTGGCCCCATGGCACTGCCCAATAGGCAAAGTGGCAATGCCCAAGGGGCACCTTGGCACTGGCCACTGGGCATCAGGCAGTATCAAGGAGGAAGGACCAGAGGGGGTGGGGCTTATTGGGGGGGGGGGGGGAGATTGGTGCGGGACCCTGCTGCCACTCTGTACAGGGATCAGTAGCAAATGGAGAGAAGGGATTGATTGGAGCTGGCCATCGGGATCAAAGGGAGGGGGGTTCAGGACTACCAGGGGGCTGGGGTCAGGGAGGTCAGGACTGTTGGGACAGTGGCAGTTGGGTAGATTGGGGTTGGTAGGGTGGGTGGGGGGGTGCGGGGGGCGGGACATCAAGGCTTGCCTGGAGTGGTCCGTGAGGCCAGCAGTCAGGGGGTGGGGGGGCTCACATGGCCAGCAATGTGGGTTGCGGGGCTGGCCAGCAATCGAGCTGGTCAGTGATCGGGAGACCAGCAGTGTGGGGCTATCCACATGCACCAATCTCTGCTATGATAGATTGGCGCATGTGCAGTGGCCCACTCAGCGCTATGCTGCCAGCCTCTCCAGTGGGAATAGGTACCCACCTCTGGATTTTCAACATGAATCTCCCTGAGGCACTCTGCAGTGCACATAGTTTGGGAGATTCATTTTGAAAATCACACCAAAAAGGCCAGTGGGAGTTACTCCCGTTTTTATGCAAATTCAGCACTTAGAATTTTTTTGGGAGAATCCCGACCAGTATGTTTATTTGTTTTTAAATTTCTGCCAAAAGGACATTTTCACATTATCCCACATTATACTCCATGTGCCAAATCTTAGCCTACTCGTGAAACCTATCTGTACTCCTTTGCAGTCTCCTTATGTACCTTTGATATCTTACTATCCTACCTATCTTTGTGTCATCAGCAAATTTAGCAACCATTTCTTACAGTCTTTTCAGCCATGTCATTGATATAAATTGTAAAATATTGAGGCCGTGGTGCTGGTCCTGTGGCACATCACTTGTTATATCTTGCCAATCGGAAAATGACCCATTTATGCCGCCTCAAAGCCGAAGCTCCTCAAGCCGCAAACATCAACTGTAGATATGTTTGCCCTGGAGCACCCAGGAGCCCCTACATGTTGCAGCTGTGACACATCACCATGTCCTGCCATCCTTAATGTGTTTTAAGTAACTACTTATTGATATTATTCAATTATTTATTTTTGTTTTTAAAACATATTTTATTAACTTTACCATCAGTTGCTGTATTATTTTAAACTTTAGTAATTAACCACTACCATTAACAGAGGGTCGTGGGGGCCTGGAATGTGTTGCCGGGCAAGGTGGTGGAGGCGGACACACTGGGAACGTTTAAGACTTATCGAGACAGCTATATGAACAGAGTGGGAATGGAGGGATACAAAAGAGTGGTTTAGTTTGGACCAGGGAGCGGCGCGGGCTAATTGTTCTTTGTTTCTCGTTTCAAGGCTTCATTCTATGATCAACTTGCTGGTGCCAGTACAGAGCGAGACTGCGGATAGTTGGGAACCTGTCTCGGGGGCAGGGAATTCATATGGTGTTCGTGGAAGTGGAAATGAATAGGGTTGGGAAGCATTTTCCGATCAGGGCCAGTGTGATCTCCTGGACTCGTTTCGATCGCCTCAGGGAGTCGGAGAGGAATTTCCCAGATTTTTTTTTCCCCATATTGGCCCTGGGGTTTTCACTCTGGGTTTTCGCCTCTCCCTGGAGATCACATGGTCTGGAATGGGGGGGTGGGGGTGAGCTAATAGGTTGTGATGAACAAAGCATCGTAGCTGTGAGGGACAGCTCGGTGGATAGGATATTAGTATGTAGATAGGCTGGAAAATTGGGCGGGGATCCTGGATTCAGGATTCAATCCTGGACTGGGGAGCGGCGTGGGCTTGGAGGGCCGAAGGGCCTGTTCCTGTGCTGTATTGTTCTTTGTACCAGATTCTCAACAGGCAGCTAGCATCTTTCCCTGTGGTCAGGTAAGACCCTTTCCCTCTTCATCTGAATTTCCCACTCACCAAACTCCCAAATAAACATTTGGTCCCAAACTGCATGCGTTTGCAAGGCGTCACGAAATATCCTTGAATCTTTACCAAATTGAACTGCAGTTATAGGAAGCAGGGCTGGATTTTTCAGGATGGCAGGTGGTCAGTGCTAATGAGCATTAATTGGCAGCAGATGTGACTTTCATCCACATTTGGAAGGAAGTCTTGCCTTGGAGAGCTGTCGGCAAATCTGATTGGCCAACAGCTCTCCAGCCCATCCAGGCATAGCACTGCAGTGGCCTGAAGAGGTACTGCAGTGCCATGTCTGGGAAAGGCCATGCTGTTCAGTACCAGGGGTCCGGGGAGGGAGGGTGGAGAACCTCCTGAGAGTTGTGAAGGGGAGACAATCTTGCTGTCCGTGGGTAGGTCATGGTTGGGAGAGGGAGGGCCAGAGGCCTCTTGTCCAGGATGGGAGGGTGCCCCCAGTCTGAAGGGGTGCCTCCCCCACCCTATGTTCCAGTGCCAGAGGGTAAGAACTTTTTCTGTTTCCCACTTTCAATCATTGGGTGTCCACCAGCTTAAAAATTGAGGCTGGGCATAAACAGACATTTGTGGCCATCAAGCGTCTTAATTGGTGAATGGGCATGATTGCCATACAAAGCCTTGTTCACTCTACTGTAAAATTGCACCAGAGTAAATCCTATTTATGTTATTTTACGCTCCCCCCACCACCTCAGAACATGCTGTGATAGGGAAAATGGGGGCAATATAAAATTCTGGCCCAGATTAGACCAGTTAGCTAATTAACTACTCAGCTCTCTCAGGAGAGTGTGTTGTCCCTGATTAAGGCTGGCAGAAATGTATTCTACTTACTTACACTGGTTGCATAATCTAAAAATTAGATCTAGACATTTCAGGCGTGAAATTAAGAAACACTTTTACACGCAATGGATCTCTCTTCTGCAAATGGTAATTGATGCAATGTCAATTGCAAATTTTAAGTCTGGGATTGATGGTTGTTTGTTAACCTAAGTTATTAAGGAATATGGGGCAAAGGCAGCTATAAGAATTTAGTTTACAGATCAGCCTGACTCAGATCTCACTGAATGGTAGAAAAAGCTTGAGGGGTGAAATGGTCCATTCCAGTTCCTATGTGCTGGACCTGCCACAATACCACTGATCATGTTTGAATGCCTTGGAAAACCAAACTGGAAACTCAGTGTCCCAGGGTTTGGCTGGGCAGAAGGGTAGAACTATGTTATCTGCAGTGAGGGCATCTGCAACACTGAGATTCCACACATATACTGAAAGTGAAAAATAGCCTTCTCCCCATCAAAAAAGCAAGATATTGATTTATATAAATGTTTTTCATATGTAAACAAGGGTACTCAGACCTATCTGATTGTGCAAAGAAATGTATCCTGGCAGCATTTGTTTCGATTTTAATTTTTTTTAAATGTCAGGAAGAATGAAGTAAATGGAGTTTTGCCATCAACGAACTCTATCATACATTAAAATGTAGCAAAAGATTATGCTTTATTTCAGCAAATTTCTGTTCTCTGGTTTTCAGGATCTTTGTTTGAGATGTTAAATGCAAATTGCAGCACAGGGGGAATTGACTCCAAGTTACCGAGCCTGATGGTTTGAGGGGATACATTAACATATACCATTAAAATGATATGATTGCTAAAACATTCTGGCTTAATGGTTATGAATAGAAATGTCCTGTGGGTGGAGATGATTTTGCTTGACAAATTCAGAGCAGCAAGTTATTTGTGGGTGGTAAATCTACTTTGGGCTTTGTTACATCAAGTCACATACAGCATTGTCAGTTAATTCCAAGCATTATGAATCAGCATGAGTTTGAAAAAACATTAATTAACCCAATAATTAAGAGATCAAATGGATTGCATGAAGGAAAGTAACAATCATTTGCAATAAAATGCTAACACATGTACAATATGTATTACAAACAGTAAATATTTGTGTGATTTTCTTGAATGTATAATTTTTGGTATGTGAACCATGGCTCTCTATGCGCTCAAGAGTGTATTCACTTGTCCGGATATCACAATAGTTTGTAGCATGCTACAGATTTTAAAAAGAACTCAGAGAAGCTCTTCACTTCATTGTGCTTATTGATTTCATTCCTGTATCCTTAAGTGATAGGATGGCACAGTGGTTAGCACAGCTGTCCCACAGCACCAGGGACCCAGGTTCGATTCCTGGCTTGGATCATTGTCAGTGTGGAGTTTGCACTTTCTCCCCGTGTCAGCATGGGTTTCCTCCAGGTGCTCCGGTTTCCTCCCACAGTCCAAAGATTTGCGGCTCAGGTTGATTGGCAATGCCAAATTGCCACTTAGTGTCAGGGGGACTAGCAGGGTAAATAGGTGGGGCTGTGTGGGATTGTGGTCAGTGCAGACTCGGCGGGATGAATGGCCTCCTTCTGCACTGTAGGGGTTCAATGATCGTTCTTATATTTGATTGGCAGCAAAATAAAGCCACAATTTGATTATGTCTTAGAGTCATAGAATCACATGTTGCAGACGAGGCTCTTTGGCCCATCGACACATGTGAAACACCTGACCTCTCAGCTAATCCCATTTACCAGCAGTTGGCCCATAGCTTTGAATGTTATGACATGTTATCACAGGAAATTATAGGCCGGTGAGCCTTACGTCAATGGTCGGGAAATTATTGGAAAAGATTCATAGGGACAGGATTTACTCACATTTAGAAACAAATGAACTTATTAGTGATAGATAGCATGGTTTTCTGAAGGGGAGTTTATGCCTCAGTAACTTGATCAAGTTTTTTGAGGAAGTGATGAAGATGATAGATGAAAAGCCTTTGACAAGGTACCTCATGGTAGACTGGTACAAAAGGTGAAGTCACATGGGATCAGAGGAGAGCTGGCAAGATGGATACAGAACTGGCTTGGCCATAGAAGACAGAGGGTAGCAATAGAGGAGTGCTTTTCTGAGTGGAAGGCTGTGACTAGCGGTGTTCCACAGGGATCAATTCTGGGACCTTTGTTGTTCGTAGCATATATAAATGATTTGGAGGAAAATGTAGCTAGTCTGATTCGTAAGTTCGCAAACGACACAAAAATTGGTGTAGTTGCGGATGGTGAAAAGGATTGTCAGAGGATACAGCAAGATATAGATCGGTTGGAGACTTGGACGGAGAAATGGCAGATGGAGTTTAATCCAGACAAGTGTGAAATAATGCATTTTGGAAGGTTCATTGCATGTAGGAGTTATACAGTAAATGGTAGAACCCTTAGGAATATTGATAGGCAGAGAGATCTGGGCATACATGTCCACCGATCACTGAAAGTGGCAATGCAGGTGGATAAGGTAATCAAGAAAGCATACAGCATGCTTACCTTCATCGGTCGGGGCATTGAGTATAAAATTGGTGGGTCATGCTGCAGCTGTACAGAACCTTATAAGGCTTCATTTAGAATATTGTGTACAATTCTGGTTGCAACACTACCAGAAGGATTTGGATGCTTTGGAGAGCGTACAGAAGAGGTTTACCATTATGTTGCCTGGTCTGGAGGGTATTAGCTATAAACTCGGTTTGTTCTCACTGGAACGATGGAGGTTGAGAGATGACCTGAAAGAGGCTTACAAGATTATGAATGGCATGGACAGAGTGGAGAGTCAGATGTTCTTTCCTCGGGTAGAAAAGTCAAGTACTAGGGGACATAGGTTTAAGGTGCATGGGGAAAAGTTTAGAGGAGATGTGCGAGGCAAGTTTTTTATACAGAGGGTGGTGAATGTCTGGACCATGTTGCCTGGGGAGGTGGTGGGAGCAGTACGATAGCGGCATTTAAGGGGCAACTAGACAAATACATGAATAAGATGGGAATGGAAGGATACGGACTCCGTAAGTGCATACGGTTTTAGTTTAGGCAGGCATCATGATCAGTGCAGGCTTGGAGGGCCAAAGGACCTGTTTCTGTGATGTACCTTTCTTTGTTCTTTGTCCTATGCCAAGTGCTCATCCAGATACTTTTCAAAGGATGTGATGCTACTCATCTCTACCATCTTCCCAGGGAGTGCATTCCAGACCATCACCACCCTCTGGGTAAAAAGGATTTTGCTCAAATTCCCCATAAATCTCCTGTTCCTCACCTTTGAACCTATGTCCCCTCATGATTGACCTTTCAACTGAGGGGAACAGCTGCTCCCTATCCACCCTGTCCATGCCCCTCATAATCTTGTACATCTCAATTGGGTCACCTCTCAGTCTTCTTTGTTCCAAGGAAAACAACCCAAGCCTATCCAACCTCTCTTCATAACTTAAGTGTTCTATCTCAGGCAGCATGCTGGTGAATCTCCTCTGCACTCCCTCTAGTGCAATCACATCCTTCCTATAGTATGGCAACCAGGACTGCACATTGTACTCTCACTGTGGCTTCACCAAAGTTCCATGCAACTCCAACCTGATTTCCATGCTTTTGTAATCTATGCCTCAATTGATAAAGGCAAGTATTCCACATGCCTTTTTCACCACCCTACTAACATGTCCTTTCGCCTTCAGAGATCTATGGACAAACACGCCAAGGTCCCAAGAACCTCCTGGTGCCATGCCATTCATTGAATACTTTCTTGTCAAATTACTCCTTCCAAAGTGTATCAGCGGACACTTTTCAGGGTTAAATTCCATCTGCCCCTTATCTGCCCATGTGAAGCTTAGGCTTCACATTTATTCAACTTGCAATGAGGCAATATAGATATGACATTCGCTAGAACTATCTCCGTGAGTAAGTAAAAACTAACAAATAGTTTTTGATTGCTGGCCTGAACTATGAATTTTCAATAGCTTGCTCAGATGCTAATGAGCCTCCTAGACAGCTAAACTGGGGTCCAAAGCTGGATGTAGGGTGTGCTCACATTTAAATCAAGACACCACCTGGTAAAGGAGTTGAAGGTTGTGCTAAATATGACTGCCTAGCATGTCACGAAGCTGATTATCACTTAAGTCACCCGATGGTGCTCATTAATGAGGCTGCATGGCATGTGATCTTAGATAAAGTGAACTGGGATAATTCAGTCGTGATGCAGTGGCAGAAATTTAAGTAGGTATTTCATTATATACAGTAAAGATACATTCAGTGACAAAGAAAGGCTCTAGGAATAACGTATAACTTTAAATTTAATTTCTATTTGTATTTGTGTGTTAAGGAAGATGAAATGGGTGGCACAGTGACACAGTGGTTAGCACTGCTGCCTCACAGCGCCAGGGTCCCGGGTTCGATTTCCGGCTTGGGTCACTGTCTGTGTGGAGTCTGCACGTTCTCCCCATGTCTGCGTGGGTTTCCTCCGGGTGCTCCGGTTTCCTCCCACAGTTTAAAGATGTGGGGGTTAGGTGGATTGGCCATGCTAAATTGCCCCTTAGTGCCAAGGGGACTAGTTATAGAACATAGAACATTACAGCGCAGTACAGGCCCTTCGGCCCTCGATGTTGCGCCGACCAGTGAAACCAATCTAAAGCCCATCTAACCTACACTATTCCAATATCATCCATATGTTTATCCAATGACCATTTAAATGCCCTTAGAGTAAATATATGAGGATAGGGCATGGGTGGGATTGTAGTCGCGGCAGACTCGGTGGGCCGAATGGCCTCCTTTTGCACTGCATGATTCTGTGAAATATGATTCTAGTTTCATTTGGAGTTTTTTGTGAGCCTGGTGCTGGGATGTCGGAAGGCCCTCTTTGTATGCATGTATTTTTAACGACGTTTTGCAACTTTTGAAGTGAAGAGAAGGTTTAAAAAGGCGTTAGTAGTTTAGTGACTTTAGGAAAAAAACATAAAGTAAAACAAACTGCTATTGCCCAGCGATGGTGGTCCAGGGACATACACACAGACACAGGAAAATACAGAAGGACGGTCAGTGTGTGTCCACCACAGAATGAAGGGAATGAAGTAGTTGTAAGCTTTCTAATAAGAAATCCTGCAAGACTGCTGGGGAACTGAATTTAGAAAGCACACACGTTTGCTCTGAAGTTAAAGTAAGTTTCATTGAAGTTTCATGGGTTTACTTGATATCTCTAGGAGAGATACCAGCTGAGGCAAAAGCATTTAATGAATGCTCAGAAATCTGGAAGAAAACTGTATGCAACTGTGCCAGTCCAAGCAAGAAGCTGTGGTGGGGTTTAAGATAGTGATAAATCTTCACTGGTAGTGACAGTTTGAAATCATTCTCTGCTGTTTCTATTGAATACTTTCAATCCCCACAACCCCCTCCCCCCACTCAGCCCCTTTCCCCACTCAGACTCCTCATTCAGCCCCCTTCAGACCCCCCAGTCAGGCCACGTGCCTTGGCAGTACCAACAGTGCACTGGCCCTGACACTAACACACTGCCTGGCACTTTGAGCCCTGAGGGGTGTGCAGAGCCCATTTGCTACTTTGCTACTGCCAAGCTGGAGAGAACGGTCATAGAATCATAGAATCCCTACAGTGCAAAAGCAGGCTATTTGGTCCATCGAGCCTACACCAACAACAATCCCAACCAGGCCCTGTGCCTATACTCTCACGAATCTGACATTAAGGGCTAATTTAGCATAGCCAATCAACCTAACCCGCACATCTTTGGAGTGTGGGAGGAAATGGGAGCACCTGGAGGAAACCCACATAGACAGGGGAAAATGTGCAAATTCCACACAGACAGTCACCCAAGGCTGGAATTGAACCCGTGTCCTTGGCACTGTGGGACAGGAGTGCTAATCACTATGCTACCATCCCTCAAAGGTCCTGGGGGTTGGATGGGCTCAGTCTGGGGCAAGTGGTTGACCTCGCCACTTTCTCCTAGGATGGTAGTCCGTGGCTAGGCTGCCCCTTCTAGCCCTGGCAGAGCTGAAGATCACCACTGGCATGGTGATTTCAGGCTGCTCTGCGTTCTTCATTCTTGCCTGTCAGCTGTGAAAATTTTGAAGTGGCCTGGTCACTTTAATCTCCATGTCCCCTGGTCACCTGGCAGGCTTTTAAAATCACAGCAACACTCCATTCTGCGTCAGGGATTTCCCTTTCTCCCTGTAAGAAACTGCAGATGTGAGCAGACCCCTTTGAAGCTCTCTGAAAGAGAGGAGATGTTTCATTCTCCACAGCTGTGCACTCAGCCCAATGTATTCACACAGCTTTTATCTGAAGTCTCCTAAGGCTTCTGAGCAAGCTGAAACCTTCTCTATTGCATCAAAAACCTTTGATCTCTTTCAATTTCATAGTGCAGTGCTTTGAAGTCGGCTTTAATTCACAGGTTAATGGATTTCTAATCAGACTTCAGTCAGCTGTGTTTATTTACATTTCCCTTCATGCTTGAACGTATCTCAAGTACCTCCATTTTTCCTAACCACAATGTTTACAAAGACTCTAAACCTGATTGACAAGGTGATAAGAGATCTGCAAAAGTGGAAGGAAAACTACTCATTCCTTTGAAAAAGCACAGCATTGTCTCATTCAGTCTCATTGAGCTATCCTAAAATCTGGCACTGTGTGTCAGCCAGCATACTCCACATTTTCAATCAAAGCGCATGCGCAAAGCCCATAATAACTGCTTCATGAAAATTGCATTTAAGCAGTGATTGAGTTCTGATTAAGTTTGGTGTCTACTTTAGCCCTCCAGGCAAATTCAAAGGTAATCAGTAATTAGGACCAGAATTGCATACTAAAAGCAGGCTCTGAAATAGTTGTATCTTATTTGCATACATTTAGCACCTCGTTTCACTCTTCCACAAAAATATCCACTCCTCGTTGTTTTTCCTCACAATTCATGGAAGCCATCTGACTTGTCCAACTCCTGAAGGTTTCAGAGAGCATCCTCAATTTGAACCAACCAAATTACTTTTCAACACACATGCAAGACAAAAGTTTTCATATTTTTTCTGAGAAAAGCTGGTACCCAATATATATTTAAAGAACTGCCTTACCATACATGTATTTGGCTTAGTTTGATCTCTCATTCAAGCATCTGCTTCAGTTGAGCAACTGATTGCAACACATGATGGTAATCATGTTAAACTTAGTAATTTCACTCTCTGTAAATGAAGCTAATCATGATCACCTTACATACCCTTCCAAAATCAGAGAAAGCCAAATAAAGATATATCTTAAACAAAAATGCTTTATTTTTGTCACAGTTCTACTGAAGTATAAAAAAAGGTTCAGAAATATGTCACAGATGTTCCATCACATTGTTGCAATATCCATCATTGGTGAGATTGAAGTAGATTATAACTTTGGCCTCAAAAGTAGACGACGTTAGATTAGGAAAACTCTCTCAACAACCACCCTCACCCATGTTCAAGGGACCAACTTCACACAGACACTTACTTTAGATCCGAGAAATTGAATCATGTCTCCACCAAGGAAAGCAACTATGGAGAGATATTGGCCCATACCTTCCATCCTGAATCCCAAATTAAGTGGATTGTGCGTTGCACATGCATGTCGGGACAACATGGAAATCCCAGCATATGGATATGCAAGCTGGAAACACGCCAAGTTGAAACCTCCAATTCGGTTTTGGAAAGCTGCTGGCATTGAAGCATTGCACTGCAGTCTCTCCCTCACTTCCTCTGATGATAGCTGAGTATTTCAGACTAATGTGGACACTTTCTTTTGGTCTAACTGCAGCGAGCAGAGGCAGACATTCTGCTGAACAGAAAGTGAAACTTGTAACAACTTTGTCATGACATACTAAGTACAGTAAGAAGTATTTTCCTATATAACAAGGTGGATGTTAGTGTCTGGAATAAGTTTCAGCAAAAGTCCATTTGGATTTTGCAATATATTTTAAGCAGTGTTTATCCCAATTTTAAGAGTTTCCCTGATGAAATATTGATCCTTAAAAGCCTCTTGGTGAAATGAGTTCCACACTTACAGTGGGAAGTACGCAACTTGGATAGTTCAAATGCTTTAGGAAAGTGCATTGCTTAAGATGACATAGGCAAGCCTCCTGTAAGCTAATGTGAACTCTGTCTGATAGGTATTGCAGAATCCAGTACAGATTGAAAATCTGGAGTCATGTTTCCACCACCACTGGTACATCAAGCTTTCAGCTTGGCTTCTTAACTGAAGCCGTAGGTGCAGAAGAGTCAGGCCATGTGTAAAATGTACAATTTTTATGTCCAAACCTGAATTCCCACGTAAGTCAGATTTTGAACTTAAAGCTGCCTGCATTATGATATCCAACCCCTGAACAAACAGAGAAACATTGAATGGGTTCTGCCAGTACCCTTCTACAATATTTCTAATGTTCTGAAAGGAAACTGAAACAGTTATACACTTCTAAACCCGACTACATCATTCTTTAGTAGAATTAGGTGTTGCCTCTTTGATTAAATCATCCCCTTAGATGTGTCCTTATTATTCTCTATTATTTAATTGTTAAAATGGTTTTATTATTCATGCTGTGAGCCAGATATATGGCACAACACTCTAAAATATGCCCTGAATATCTTTCCTGTTTACCTTCAATTGTTTCTATCTCTATAGAAGTAATTTTAAACATTTTATAAAATATATTTTTTAAGTCTGTTCTTCTAATTTGCTGAGGTAGTTTTAAGAGTATCTTCTGAATAGATAAAGAGAGACAATACCATCATGAAAGCTTTTAAAATTCCTTTGAAGATAAGCTTTAAAGCGTATTCTTATCTTAGCTTAATGTGCAGAGAACTTGAAGGACCCTAGTGTTACTTTATACATAGTACAAAAGAGGTCTATTTAACACCTGTTGATATCAAAGCTATCAGCAAGAATTGGCCATGTATATGGTTTAAAGGCTTTTGGGTAAAAATTACTATACTTGAATATGTCTCCACTTTCTGAATTCTAAATTAAAATATCTTAAATACATTTGAATTCTACCAATTATTCACATGTTTCCTTCACAAAATCTACAATGAGCTCCAGATGTCCAAGAGCACTTTTCAGCCAATGTAGTACTTTGCATTATCATCTTTGATGCAATGTAGGTAATGCTTTAGCCAATTTGTGCACATCCAGGTCACTTTTGCTATCAAATAAATGAGCACAAATTTAAGGGTGTTGGTTTAGAGGTAAATGGTGGCCATGACAGTGGGAGAACTGCACTGCTCTTCAATTAGTGATGGGATCCTTACAGACACCAATACATGTACAAAGTATTTTTGTTAGCATTACTGGCGTTATTCTTTAAAAGGAAACAAAAATTTACAAAAATAAATTGTAAAGTAGCATGTGCGACCTCGGCATGATTGCACTTTGTTGGTATCTCAGCATTACCTTGAACGCTATTACATTTGTTGTGATGATGGAAACAAATCGTGGAATTACACCAGAAATATTGAACTTTAAACAAGACCTGAGTTTAATTTTTTTTTAAATGGACACAAATGGAATTGCTGCAATCCATTTCTCTAAGGTACAAAACAATCCCTGCCAGTGTTCAGATAATGATGTGGAGATGCCGGCGTTGGACTGGGGTAAACACAGTAAGAAGTTTAACAACACCAGGTTAACCCCCTGTTGGACTTTAACCTGGTGTTGTTAAACTTCTTACTGTGTTCGGATAAGGCACTTGTATCAAAAGGCTGATTACTGTGGTAGCATGGCAGAGTGCAACATGCAGCAGGTAGCAAAGGTTTGGAGCAGCAATAGAGCGCAAGTCAGAGCACAGAGAAGCAGTTGAACACAAATCCAAACTCGTTTTGCAGCGGTTGTAAAGTGGTAGTTGAGCTTGGCAGTTGGCCCTCAGGAGTTGAAGCATAAGGACGTCTTCGTTGTCCTCCTTTGTACATAGTTTTGTTTGATTTCTTCCACTTGAGGTGGTGTGGGATGGGGGAAGAGGGGGGGGGGGGCTGAGAAATCTGGTGAGGTGGTCTTTAATTAGATTAAAATTTATTTAAATAATGCAAATCAGGTTTTCATCCAAATCAGGTTTTCATCCATTATAGGCGTGTACCTGATTATGTCATGAGCGAGAGATGGCGAAAATCGGAGATTGCGATTTCACCGGCAAGATTTGCGATTTAATTTAACATCCCCAGCAACTCTGCTTACTTAATCTTTTGACCAGCTCGTAACCCTAAACAGTCCTTCTAGATGGTAGTGGTCATTGGTATGGAAGGTGCAGCCGAAGGAACCTTGGGGAGTTCTTGGAGTGCATCTTGTAGATGGTAGAAACTGCTGCTTCTGTTCATTGGCGGTGGAGAGATCAAACATCTGGAATGCGTAGCAATCAAGCTGGCTGCTTTGTCCTGGATGATGTTGAGCTTCCTGAGTGTTGTTGGAGCTGCACGCATCCAGGCAAGTGGAGATTTTTCCATTACACTCCTGACTTGTGCCTTGTAGATAGTGGACAGGCTTTAGGGAGTCAGGTGGTGAGTTATTCACTGCAGGATTCCAAGACAATATTTATATCGTTGGTCCAGTTCATTTTCTAGTCAATGGTAACCGCCAGAATGTTAATAATCGTGGATTCAGCAATGGTAATGCCATTGACCATCAAGGGGCAATGATTAGATCCTCTCTTGTTGGAGATGGTGATTGTCTGGCACTTGCATTGTGCGAATGTTACTTGCACTTGTCAGCCCAAGTCTGGATATTGCCTAGATCTTGTTGTATTTGGACATGGACTACTTCAGTATCTGAGCAGTCATGAATGATGCTGAATGTTTTTCAAAGGAAGATCATTGATGAAGCAGCAGAAGATGGATGGGCCTGGGACACTACCCTGAGGAACTGCCGCAATGATATCCTGGAGCAGAGGTGATTGAGCTCCAGCCACCACAGCCATCATCCTATGTACCAGGGATGACTCCAACCAGAGCCCCCCCCCCCCCCCCCCCCCCCCACACCCAGGGCTCCTTGATGCCACAATTCATTAAATGCTGCCTTGACATCGAGGGCAGTTATGCTCACCTCACTTCTGGTGTTCATCTCTTTAGTCCAAGTTTGAACCAAATAATAAACTTACTCTCTCTTTAACTCAAGAAAGCCTAGTTAAATTGGTTCCTTTATAAATGCAACTATTGGGTCTGAAAAAAGTCCCCACAGGAAGGGAAGCCCTGTTAGATTAAATCTTTTTTGCTACCAGCTAAATTTAAATGCCCAACAATGAGTTGTTTTGGTGCCTTATTCATATTTTACTGCTCCCATATTTTGCAACTTGATAATTCTTCATTGCTTTTACTTTGCCAATTAATATTCATAATCCATTCAGTGATCATTGCTGAATTTTGAAATAATGCCATACAAGGTAACATTTTCCCAGCGGGATTCAGGGCTCTTCCTTCAGGCTCTAATTAGGGATCAGAAGCTTTCACTGTGTGGGTTACAGTTGCCGGCTGTGATTGTCCCTGAATTGGCCAATTAGTGGCCAGAGGGTAGGCCCGTCACCCAATTAAGGATGATGGTTGGGCTCTTGAATCTGGAAGACAAATAGGAGGTCCTCCTCCTCCAGGAAACAGGTATTCCACTCACCTTCATGTCAGCTCCCAATAGGGCCTAAAAATCCATTCTATGCTTTTCTTATCATGTTTGAAAATACATTTATCCATTTCTGGAACCAAATAAGTGGACTGACAAGTTACTGTAACCTGTACATTATAATTATTACTTCAATTCATTGGTTAAATTGGATTTAAAACATGCACTTCTATTTTACAACATTTTAGCTGTAGATAATAGTTTAAAATTGCTTCAGTACTTTTGTGGAAAGATGAAATGATGCACATAATTAAAAATAATTCTAGCACAAATAGGCATGACAGAATTTATTGTATTTCAGTTTCCTTGCTATAGTTTTTTTCCGTGAGTTTTTTTTTACCGTCATGTTTTGCAACCACTTCTTGGCTTTGCTTTCAGTGATGATGTTTTCACTTAACTGAGGTTGAAAATTGAAGTAGATAATTGAAGGTATTAATTGAAGCACAATTCACAATACAAATTGCAAATTTAAATTACAGATTTCTTTCAATTGAAAGTAACTATTCAGCTGTGTGTGTGACAGCCTTAGAAAATGCTTCAACTTCTGCCTGATTGTAATATTTGGAAGTACTTACTTCTGTTATGATTGTATTTTATAAAAAATTGTCAAATGAACAGTTTTTTTAAACTTTGGGCCAACTCAAGGAACCACGCTATTAAAATTCAGATAAACAGCTCATATTATTATTGCAAAGTTTCTATCAATCCATCCCATTTTTGATTTTGGGGATTGGCTGCCCTCCAACATGTTTCATATTTATACTAAATAACTTTATCAATAAGAGTATATTCACAAATTAGAATCAAAAGTATTACCACAGAAAAATTACAGACCTAAGTAGCCAACATACTGTTAAAAATAATTACAACATACTTTAAAACTCGAGTGTGAAAATAACCACTCGAGTGCTATTACGCAGAATGCCGCTGGGGATTCAGTATGATTACCTCAGTGTATTCACAATAAGTCTGAGCTCCATGTTTCTGAAAGAGGTGATCCTCTGGAGTCCATGCTGATTGGGTAGATTTCAACAAACAGTCTGTGGAGATTATTGATAAAACAAGATCGTGGTTGTAAGCAAAATATTTTTGATTGAATTCCGTAACTGTCCATTTCTCTGCAGTATTGTTTTATTGGAAACTGTTCATGATTTTTCAATGGTAGCTTCCAAATGTAGTTGCTGCTTTGTGCTTTTCTCAACGATTGTTTTGGTCAGTTGTTAACTGTTAAGCTAAGCAAATGTCCAGACACTGTGATATTTAGTTTGCATTTGTGATATTCGAAATACAATGCACCATTCCCTATGCACTTTGAATCTGCTCTAGTTTTGAATCTACCCACACATTTATAGATTGAATTGGTTCAGTTTCTCCTAATGTGACTTTCTACATCAGCTCAGTTGGTGTTCCAATCATTGGCAAAAGGAAACATGGACATGAACCGATTAGGACTTGGTAATATGTTTGGAGTTCCCCAGAAAGAAATAAAGCAAATTTGAAATTAAAATATCGTTCAGTGCATTCTGGAACTCTGAAACACTAAAAATCATCAAGTATTGTGGGATTTATATACACTCTCAAACATGGAATGTGATTCTTCCCAATTTTTTGTTCTTCTGCCCCATGTAAATGCAATATTCAGTGTTGAGGCCAGGTACCACTAAGTTAAAGGAATTGAAAAGAAGCAAATTATTGACATTTAAATTAATTGGAGAATGCCACAAGTTTAGTAGAGAATATTGAATTCATCAAGTGAAGTTGTTTTCTTCATTTGATTTTTTATTTGATGATAGTTAAACTGAAATCAATTATCCTCTATTTTTCTTCTTTATTAACCTGGTTAAATAAGCCAAGCTGAACTTGACAAAAACAATTGGAATTTTGAATGAAAAATCAAGTATGCAACACAATGTATAAATTCTTCAGTGCTTGTTTTGCAATAAATTGATATAGATATTTTAAGCTACTGAGGCAGACATGGTATTATATATGAAGATAGCAAACATACATGGATATAATTTATTCCTTGTTCTTCTTAAAATAAATTGTACTTCCAAATCTAAATAAATTGGCAGTTGTATCTTACTGACTACAATACTTGTTGATTGCTTGGCAAGAGTACAGATGGGTAATAACTGTGATATATTAGAGAACAGACTGAGAATATTAAAGAACTTCGCATTTCTTCATTGCTTAGCACATGCATTGTGGGTAAATTGAAATTTTATTCATTTTTATTTTGCTATTACAGAAGCAATTTGCACAAATGGCTGAATGATGTATTCAGCACTTACACAGATTAAGTGATAATTTAGCTGTTTTATGAAGTTGAGAAGAATTTCATTACCACTGCACCATGATTGGCCAGTTCCTTTTTCTTACTGCTAACACATTCCATTGATTCACAGGAAAACATTGGTAGCAACATCACATGCATCATCATTCTGATTTACCTTTGTTATTTTTTACAGTAGAATATATCTGGAATTCATTTATGTAGTGCCTTTCACATCCTCATAATGCCACAAAGCACTTTATGGCCACCAAAGTAATTCTAAACTTCACTTACTACTGTAATATAGCAAATATACCAGGCAAGGTTGCCCAAGAAATAATGAGATAAATGACCTCTAAAATCAAGAAAGGCTTCAGGAGGTTAGAATTCAAAATTACGGGGTTGTAAATATAAGACAGTCATTCACAAATCCACTAAAGGATTCAGGAGATATGTCTTTACCCAGAAAGTGATTAGAACATGGAATTTAGTACCAGAAGGAGTTGTTGGGATGAATAGTATTGATGCATTTAAGTGGAGGCTAGATGAATAAGTGAGTGAGAAAGAAATAGAACAATGTGCTAATTGAGCAAAATAAAGCAAAGTAAGAGAGAGAAAACATATTAATAGCATTTAAAACTGGCATAGACCTTTAGGGTCAAATGACCGGTTTCTGTGCTGTACCACAATAGTTGGTGTAATTTAAAATCAATTAATGAATAAAATTGGAATGAAAAGCTAGTCTAAGTAATGGTTATCTTAAAACTACCAGATTGTTGTAAAAACCCATCTGTTTTATGAATGTCCTTTCAGGAAGGAAATCTGCCATCCTTACCTGGTCTGGCCTACACATGACTCCATTCTGACAGCAATATGGTTGACTCTTAAGAGCCATTCAGTTGGCATCACATATGCATCGTAACTAACAACGACTGCACAGTTGTCCCTCCAAAGTTCTCCTTATCAATATCCTGGGGCTTGTTCCAAAATTTAGAGATTTGTTCCACAGACTAGTCAAGCAACAACCTGACATTCATACTCATGAATCATACCTTACAACCAATGTCCCAGGCACCTCCATCGCCAGCTCTGGATATTTCCTGATGAATTAACTAATGAACCGAGCAGAGGTGTGCAGTTGGGAGAGTGGCCCTGGAAATCCACAATATTGGCTCTGGACTCCTGATGTCTCAAGGCATCAAGTCAAACATAGGCATGGAAACAACCAACTGCTTATCACCCATCACCCTCACTCAACTGTTGAATCAGTACTCCTCCATGTTGAAAACCACTTGGAAGAAGCACAGAGGATGGTAAGGGCACAAAATGTACTTTGGGTCGGGGACTTCATTGTCCATCAGCAAAAGTGGCTCTGTAGTACCACTACTGAGAGAGTTGATCAGGTCCGCAGATGATATGTCCTCCAGACTGAACTTGCAACAAATGGTCAGAGGACGGATAAGTTAGAAAAACCGAAATAACTTCATTGTCACCGATCTAACTGTTGGAGATGCATCTGTGCATGAAAGTATTGATATAGTGACAACTACACAAACCTTGTAGATACATAGTCCATCTTCACACTGAGCATATGTGGCATCACAACCATACAAAATGGGACAGATTCAGAACAAATTTCACAGCTCAAATCTGGACACCCATAGTGTGGAGATGCCGGCGTTGGACTGGGGTGAACATAGTAAGAGTTTTAACAACACGAGGTTAAAGTCCAACAGGTTTATTTGGTAGCAAATACCATTCGCTTTTGGAGCGCTGCTCCTTCGTCAGATGGAGTGGAAATGTGCTCTCAAACAGGGCACAGAGACACAAAATCAAGTTACAGAATACTGATTAGAATGCGAATCCCTACAACCAACCAGATCTTAAAGATACAGACAATGTGGGTGGAGGGAGCATTAAGCACAGGTTAAAGAGATGTGTATTGTCTCCAGACAGGATAGCCCGCAAATCCAGGAGGCAAGCTGTGGGGGTTACTGATAATGTGATATAAATCCAACATCCCGGTTTCGGCCGTCCTCATGTGTGCGGAACTTGGCTATCAGTTTCTGCTCAGCGACTCTGCGCTGTCGTGTGTCGTGAAGGCCGAGAACCAGTGTGAGAACCTCTCCGGCTATGTCGAGGGCATCTTGAAACCCATTGTACAAAGAACCCCCAGCTTTTGTCGCGACACTACGGACTTCCTACAGAAACTCAACGCACATGGAGCAGTTGAACCAGGAGCACTCCTCGTCACAATGGATGTCTCGGCACTCTACACCAGCATCCCCCACGATGATGGCATTGCTGCAACGGCCTCAGTACTCAACACCGTCAACTGCCAGTTTCCAGATGCAATTTTACAACTCATCCGCTTCACCCTGGACCACAATGTCTTCACCTTCAACAACCAGTTCTTCATCCAGACACACGGAACAGCCATGGGGACCAAATTCGCACCTCAATATGCCAACATCTTCATGCACAGGTTCGAACAAGACTTCTTCACCGCACAGGACCTTCAACCGGTGCTATGCACAAGATACATCGATGACATTTTCTTCCTTTGGAGTCATGGTGAGCAATCACTGAAACAACTATATGATGACATCAACAAGTTCCATCCCACCATCAGACTCACCATGGACTACTCTCCGGAATCGGTTGCATTCTTGGACACACGCATCTCCATTAAGGACGGTCACCTCAGCACCTCACTGTACCGCAAGCCCACGGATAACCTCACGATGCTCCAGCTTCCACCCCAAACACGTTAAAGAAGCCATCCCCTATGGACAAGCCTTCCGTATACACAGGATCTGCTCGGATGAGGAGGATCGCAACAGACACCTCCAGACGCTGAAAGATGCCCTCATAAGAACAGGATATGGAGCTTGACTCATCGATCAACAGTTCCGACGTGCCACAGCGAAAAACCGCACCGACCTCCTCAGAAGACAAACACGGGACACGGTGGACAGAGTACCCTTCGTCGTCCAGTACTTCCCCGGAGCGGAGAAGCTACGGCATCTCCTCCGGAGCCTTCAACATGTCATTGATGAAGACGAACATCTCGCCAAGGCCATTCCCACACCCCCACTTCTTGCCTTCAAACAACCACGCAACCTCAAACAGACCATTGTCCGCCGCAAACTACCCAGCCTTCAGGAGAACAGTGACCACGACACCACACAACCCTGCCACAGCAACCTCTGCAAGACATGCCAGATCATCGGCATGGATGCCATCATCTCACGTGAGAACACCATCTACCAGGTACACGGTACCTACTCTTGCAACTCGGCCAACGTCGTCTACCTGATACGCTGCAGGAAAGGATGTCCCAAGGCATGGTACATTGGGGAAACCATGCAGACGCTACGACAATGGATGAATGAACACCGCTCGACAATCACCAGGCAAGACTGTTCTCTTCCTGTGGGGGAGCACTTCAGCAGTCACGGGCATTCAGCCTTGGATCTTCAGGTAAGCGTTCTCCAAGGCGGCCTTCACGACACACGACAGCGCAGAGTCGCTGAGCAGAAACTGATAGCCAAGTTCCGCACACATGAGGACGGCCGAGACCGGGATGTTGGATTTATGTCACATTATCAGTAACCCCCACAGCTTGCCTCCTGGACTTGCAGAATCTCACTGGCTATCCTGTCTGGAGACAATACACATCTCTTTAACCTGTGTTTAATGCTCCCTCCACCCACATTGTCTGTATCTTTAAGATCTGGTTGGCTGTAGGGATTCGCATTCTAATCAGTATTCTGTAACTTGATTTTGTGTCTCTGTGCCCTGTTTGAGAGCACATTTCCACTCCATCTGACGAAGGAGCAGCGCTCCGAAAGCTAATGGTATTTGCTGCCAAATAAACCTATTGGACTTTAACCTGGTGTTGTTAAAACTCTTACTGCATCCATAATGTGCCATGGGTCATCAGCAGCAGCAAAATTGTATTTAATCACAACCTGTATTCTCATGGTCCAGCATATTTGTCAACTTACCATTAATATCGTACAAAGGATCAGCATTGGTCTAATGAGGAGCACATGAGAGCATGCAAAGAACAGTGCCTAAATATGAGGCACCCCAACCTGCTGAATTTACACCATAGGGCTATATGCATGCCAAGCAGTAGAAGCAAAATGAGTTAGACCAATCAAAGCAATCCAATGGAATATATCTGCAGTGTTGCCACATCTTGTTTTGAATAATGGTGCTGTGATGAACCTTGTGCTTTGAGACAAAGCCAATATTTTGTTTTTTTCTGAAGGTCTCTTTAAATCCTAAATCCCAAGTGAAAGAGAATTCTGTAAAGGATGTAATTGGAATTTTGAACATTTTCACTGGAATAGAAAATCATCATCCACTTTCAATCATTTGTGATTTGGTGTGAGATATGCCTGAAACCTGGGGCAGGATCCTTTGGTCGCGCTCGCCCCAAAACCAGAAAATCTCACCCGAGGTCAATGGACCTTTGCATGGCCCTCCTCTCGCCCACTATGATTCCTGTGGTGGGCAGGATGGGAATACTCCCCCCCCCCCCCCCCCCCCCCGCCCCACCACCACCCACTCCCGATGTCCACTTGGTAGGAGTAGATATGTAGGTATGAACTTTTTGGATTTGTTTGGACAGCTAGTGTACCCTTTTGGGGAGGTAAAGGCATAATCCCGGAACACCTTTGGGAGAGGTCCAAAGCCTTTTGGAATTACTAAACCTAGACATGAATGTGTATAAAATGTGCACAATCCATTGGAACTGTGAAGCTCATTGGCACTGTGAAAAACAACTGCCAAAAGTGCCAAACTGTCAAGAGGAACTGCCCTTTAACTCTTTGAAAAAGTTGTCTGAACTGTTAAAAAATGATTGCTTGCTATTTCACTCTCTGTTGACACAAGCCTTAGACCAGACTTGTCCAACTTTTTCACATAGGGCCCACATTTCAATTTTTCTCACATTAAAGGGGCCAACAAGCTAATTTCTAAGTTCAGTACAACAATGAACATGATTTTTTTAAAATGCTGACATATGAAAAGATTCAACTTTGAGCCAAAAAGCTGTCACAACAATAAATTGATAATTAAAGAGTAATTTTTAAAAATTGACCATTGGAATGGAAAAGATGAGAGCGTGTGTGCCCAGCTCACACACAGTCTCAGGGTGCTCACTCAATCACTCTCACCCACCGTGAGAATGGGTTTTAGTGCTTGTTGGTGTATGGGGGTGAGGGAGAATGAGAACATGGAGAATAGGGCCAAAATTCTTCGGGCATTCACTGGCATGATTCTCTGGTTCCACCAGCGATACACCCCCTGTCACAGGTTGCACGGCAGCATGGGGTGGCATCAATGGGAATTCCCATTGACAGCGGCAGGACCAGAGGATCCCACATCCAGTGAAGAGCACACCGCTTCCCGCCATCGAGAAAAATGCTGAGGTCAGAGAATGTTGCCCTGGGAGTGAGCCAGAGTCACTCTCATCCCTCCCAACCCCCCCCTCTCTCTCACACTCCCCCCTCTACTTTCTCCCTGTCTCTCTCTTGTACTCACCCTTCCCTCACCCGCATCTAGTCACCCCTCTCTCACCCAGACACATATTCACCCCTTTCTCACCTACAAACATACTCACCCCTCTCTACGCACACACGTACGCACCCCTTTCTCACTCACATGCCACACACACACACACACACACACACCTACACACTTACACACACACAAACATACACACACACTAAGTCAGTCAGCTATCTGCTTCACCCTCACCCCATCTCACCCTGCACCCACTCTTACCCTCACTCATTTAATCAGCTGGGGTGGGTGGAAGAGTATCAGCAGCAAATGCTGGAGAAATACAACAGGCCCCCTGCAGAAATCTTCAAACTCACTGACCCATCTTACCAGCATTTTCAGCAAATATTCCAGGGGCCACATTGGTCATGCCTGGCCTAAGTCCATCTATACTGGATTAGTGCTGCATGACTGACTTCACAGCCATCTGTTAATATAGTAGGATGCCTGTCATTTCATAGTTTGATTGACAGCATCATGTGGTTATGGATTTGTTGAAGTGGGGCTATGAATTTCAACACTTGTTTTTTTACAAGGGATAATGTAATTCAATGATATGTTTGTTGTTGTAAGGGATAACATAGTTGAAGGGATGTAAATATAGCAAAAAGGGATTTATTAATAGGGATTTATTATTTCATAAAGTCTCCAATAGACACTGGAACTCTATTTTATTTAATCTCATCATGGGTCCTGAAGTCTACCCATGGAGGATAATAGATAGGTTCAAGGACAAAGAGTAGTGGATGGGTGCATGGGTTGGCATTAGCTCGCACTAAGTTGGCATGGGGTTACTAAGGACAATTGGATGGGTAGTGGGCTCAGGTTGGCATAGAGGGCATGAGGAATCATGAAGAATGATTTTATTTTTCATGAGCAACAAGTCCCACTGTCCATATCTCATGGGCTGAATGTTCCATGTGTGGATCAATGACCTACAGAATGGGAATATCCCAGGTTCTATCTGTGGCCTGTGCTATTTCACCAATCATTCTTAGACAACAGTGGTTACGATAGAAAGGAAAATCAATCACATTTCCTGCTCTTGATTGTTGCTGAATTGCATCAGTTTAGTAAGCAGGGTTAGCCTCAGTTATTAGCCTCAGTTATTATGCTATTGATCACAATATCATGAAGTACCATGTATTGGAGAAAGGGTAAAGAAAATTGAAGAGCAGGAAAAGTAGAACTACAACGAACTACAAGAAGTGACCAACAACATCTCAAGAGTTACTCATACTCTTTTCACAAGTCTGCACAATGGTATCACTCCTGTTAATCTAATAGCTAAATTCACAGAAAGGAAAGTATAGATTGTACTCCTTTTCATTTGAAAGTGTGCCACTGGTTGCAGGACAGAGTTAAAAAACAGTTTGGATATTAAATTTAACTGAAGTTTAAAAGTTCAAATTGAGAGATCAGGATATCTAGAACTTGGACATTGCAGCGAATAGAATGAAGGGGATGAAATGCCTTGTATGCTTAAATGAATCCATTAATTCTTAAGATGGGTAGCAGGGAAAAAGAGTCAATTTCAAAATGATATTATAGACTGACAGCCTATCAGATTACCAAACTGAATCGAAGCGCAACCATATTAAAATATAATCTGCAAATTTAACACTTGTTATATTATGTTTTAGTGTGGTTTTTCTAAATCAGTTTTGAGTTCTGGTGTTGATTTAAACATATGCATAATAATCTGAGATAAACATTAATTATTGTAGAGAAAAATTAATTATTGTCAGCTTGGATCTTGTTTGTTTCTCTTATAGGGACCATGAATTGGAGTCAATTTGAATTTGAATTTGGTTTTTGGAGCAAGTAACATTGGCTTTATGACTTTTAAGAATAGAGTAAAAATTTAAAAAAAACTTTTAGTCTGCTTGAAAATGGTTTAGCTTGCACTCTTCAATATCTTTAACACTGGTTAAATCATGTACAGTGCATTGCTGTCGACACTATTTTAATGCTGTCATTATCTTGTTTATTTCAAATAGGTTAATGTGACAGTGCAGACAGGAATGTAATGCAAATAAATTAGACAATCATGATTGTTTTCTTAAAATTAGAAGCTTTGTTTTGTCACATGTTGTGTTGTAGGTCTCAAACCCTGGTATTACTAAAAATCACTTCATTCTTAATTCTATTTAATTGAAGGTTTTGAAGGATGAATCTTTGTACGAATTGCATTGCACCACAAGTTTTTAAGCACATAACCACAGCAGCACAGAAGAGGGTATTTAGCCCATTGTGCCTTTGCGAGAGTTAATCCAAACTCAGTTCAAATTGTTTCTTTGCCTTAAAAAAAATTACATAAAATATAAACAAAGGGATAGCAGATGGCACAGGATGAGCAAACTCTTGCACCAGAGGCGAGGAGAATTGAGAGAAGCACAAGGGAGGCGAGGGATAATGTCATAAATACCCACTCCCTAAGACTCTGATACCCTTTCAAAATCAGTGCAATAAAAACACACAATTCAACTGTGGCCTCATTCACCTCATGTTTCATCACCTTGTGCCGATGTTCACAGTGTACGCTGACAAAGCTGAGGTGCAGATTAAAGGCACCCTGCTGAAACATGAGCAATCCAAAGAGCGGGCAAGGTGTAAATGACATCTGACAAGGCAGCAAGGAATGTATGGAATACTAACAACAGTAAGTCTAACATTGATTAATTGGCACTGCTGTCTAAAGGTTTTATATCTGATAAGTTTAAACAACCAAACCCCAAGTGTGTCTATGTGCCCTTCTCAACACACTTACATATGCAGCAAAGAGATACAACCAAAGTATTTTCAGCTGGAGAAGTTGCAGGCTGTCACTCAGGCTGCCCCATGATCTCGGATAACTGGGTGACCCTCATCTGACTGCCTGAGACCTGGAAGGGGCCAGGATGCTGAGAGGTACCTTCTCCTGTTGTAGCTACCCGAGGCACTGGGGTCACTAGCAAAGATGCTAAGGAGCTGCTGTTCCCACCCAGGCCACCCTGAGGGCAGCCCACAAGATAGGATGTCAACTACTCCTCCTCCCTTGCAAGGCACTTGATGACCTGAGAAGGACAAGGACTTGGTGAAGACTCTAGGCACCTGTCCCTGTCTTGCCTTGCCACTGCTACATTGAGCTCATGGACAAGAAAACAATGAGATGAATGTAAATAATTCAGAATCAGGCATCATAGTACATTGCTGCTATTACCAGCGTCTCCTTTGTATGGATACTGAAAGGATAGCAGAAGAGGAGTGTGGGAATTCAGGATAATTGGATAAGGCCACAAAAACATGCACTGTGATGTATGTCCTTTCACGGAACAAGAAAGTCAAAACTACACTACCAGCCAAGTCTCTCCTGGAGCCTCTCTCAGTACAAGGCGCACCAGAAGGTACCATCCAGACAAGGGCAGCTCTTAAAATTAGGAATAATCAGACAACAGAATGTCCAAAAAACAGGATAACAAGAGCAGGGTAACACAGCTCTACCAGAAGAGTGCAGATATGATCAGGCTGTTATCAACAAGCCTGTCATTATAGCCATAAGAGAAAAAGTGGTCAACCAAACCCCACAAAAATAAAAAGAGGCATGCAAGGCAGGGGAGAGGAACCATCCCTTTCCCCGCGTGCTAAACATATTTTAAAAAACTCTCCAAACCCCTCAATTCAAACCATCGAGTTATCATTGACCATCTCAGCATTGTGCAAATGGACCAAGGACAATATTGGAAAGATAATAGTCCCAGAAGCCAAACTCTGCTCCTCTTCAATTGCAACAATACCTCCACTCACTGAGAGGGAAAAGACATCTTCTGCTAATGGGCCTCCCCCTAAGAGGAGGAAAGTCATCAGGACACGCACCTACCAGATAGCTTGGGGAGACATATGACCTTCAGCTCTGCCCTTCCCCCAGCCAGAAAAAGGATACCCTTGCACACACGGCACTCAATGAACCACAATCTACCCACATATGAAGAGAAAAGTTAACAAAGAGAGGGGCCTCCAAGACAGCCACGGCAATACACTATGGATACCACCCTCCAGAGAACCCTAGATCCCAGGAAAACAAAACCAGCTCTAGAAGTTCCATACAAGATCACATAGAGAGAAATGAACCCTCTACCCCACCTAACCCAATTCCACTTAAAGAAGGACTTAGCAAACACTCGAGCCTGAGCTTGCAAATCAACCATCAGACTCAGCAAACAACAGGGTACTACTGCCCAGGAAAGACCGGAAGAAGAGCAAACCAGAGGTGCCCCCCACCTGAGAGTGGGGGGGAGGGGGCAGGGGGTGCGGACAGGGGGCATGCCAGGGTAGGCAACCAACTCTTCCCTCATCTCACGCCAATCCACTCCACCATTCCATTCAAAATCAACTCTCAACCCTACCGACCCAGCCAAGTAACCTCAGTAGACCAGTTCTGACATGCTCAAAATTTAAAGATGTGGCAGCCGTACTTGGGTGTACAACACCACCATAAATCTCCCCCACATTCCCACCAACCAGAAGTGCCAACGGCAAGGCAAAGAATTCCGTCCAGTCCAAGATATTCAATTCATCTGCACCACTGTCGAATTCTCTAACCCAGAATAACAAAAACAAAGAAAAACACAACATCAATAGTTCTGATGGAGAGTCTTTCTCACCTAAAACAAGAGCTTAAGGTCATTGCAACCATCTCTACATCTATCCATTCATCTACCACCCTGCTGTGGCACTACCCATCTTTTCTATAACTAAAGTGAAGGGTATTGCAAAAAAAAATGTACTCCTTCTGTACAAATGCAAGGATTACAGCATATAAAAGAGATTCAATTAAATATGTATTGCATGACCTTTAAGACATACAATCCAGTCAGAGGGCTCCCAACAAGAAAGGCAAAAGTAGAGGGCCCCTAGCCAGAAAACCAAGGCTCCCTCTCCTTCCCATTGATGCAACGTGCTGGAGGAAAAACCACTAGAAAGGATATAAAAGATAGCAATCCTGAATTTACAGGATGATAGGCAAGGGAGAAGAAAAAACCCAAGGCTCTGTGCTCAATACATGCCTTTATCAGGATAACAGGCAACATCATATAATCATTCCCTTATAATCATAAGGGAACAAAGTTCAGTACTAATGATGAACTGCACAATTACAAGCCATCCATGAGCTAGAAAAGGACAAAGCCATGAGTGGAACGTTGAGGAACATCCAGAATTTCACTGAAGTCTCCACACCTCCATCATGCCATCATCTCAGAGCTCAGATGAGCAGGAACCTAGCTCTTAGCGGGCAGGAAACAGCTGTCTTATCCGACCACCTGCAACTCTCTCTGCAAACATTGAGGCCAAGACATCGCAAGACCAGCAGTCAGCTCCAGCCAACTCCAGGCCTTGAGAACTGGAAGGAATGTGTTACGTCAAATCAACATGCCCAGCCCTCATATTGAGATTATGAAAGCACGGCAGCCAGTTCTCAAAAACATCTGGAAACCATCCCAGGGGGACTAGCTCATGGGAGGTCTTCTTCCAGCTATATCCCCTTGACTTAAATGGGATGTTCGACATCCTTTGCAGCAGGATTTCCAAGGGTCAAAGGTGAGCCTTCATCAAGGAAACCTCCTTCTCGATTGAAAGAATTATCATCTTCGCATCCTTCACTCTCTGCAGGATATCTCACAGTTCATCATGGTGAGCACTCAATCTCTGCCAGAGTATATCTTCCACATAAATGGTGGTCTTCATCTTGGCACCAACCTCACCTCCTGAGCATGGGCCTGTTCACCAATGCTGCTGCCACTTTGAACCGGGTCCCACCCAAGCCAGCTCTGACCGCATCTCATAAGCATTTCTTTGACTTAATTTGGTTCCACACAGTCAAAAAGGTTAACGAGGATTTTACAAAAACATTGCACAGATATTATATATCAGGATCAACTAATTACAAGTCATGCACCAAGACAAAGAAAGGAGTAAAAGACGAGTAGCACCAGAGCTCGCAAAAAATTAGCCGTTCCTGCACTTACATCACGTGACCACCTCAAGGAGCTTGTTTGACTGCTCCAATTCAAAGGTGAATTTGAGCACAGACTGGATAATCTAGTGTGTAAGGAAATTCTTACTTACAGTTGCAGATTCAAATATAGCAAACGTATCATCTTGCTATCGGAAATATGCAAGCCATAGGAGGTTAGGTGGCTTCTCATTGAAGACGCTTTTCTTGTGGAAACCAACAAAAATATTTGTGATAGCTGTGTCTTGAGGGGACCCCATGGCAGCCATCAATTTTGCATATGTGGTGTTGTAACTGAACTCAGCAGGAGTTGCTGAGTTCATAAGTTCAATGGCTGACGGATTCACACAATGTCCTGTATTGGTCTTCGCAAAGGTGTACGGGGAAAACATGCTCAGAACTAGCAATCACAATTTGCTTAACCATTTGGCGATTCATATTGTGCAGAACTAGTCATAGATAAGCTCGGGCATTCTAATACTTTTGAGCATCCTATGATACATGCATACGTGGATGCATTGAACTGTTTGGTGAATCTTCCTACATATGCCACCAAGCAGACTGTTACTTTAAGACAAATACAACAATATATTTTTATTAAACTTATGAGCAGAGCTGTGCAGTTATGCTTAGCACCAGGTCCAATGCATACAAATGCATTATTTTGTCAATATAATGTCACTCGATAAGGATGACTACTCTAGTCCCTCTGTCTCGGTTGGCCGTGAGACCTCAGAATGCTCCCAAAAATTTGCACTGCATGTGAAAATTGACCAAGTCATTGGGTGTCCAGCGATATGCGTGCATTAGATCAGCTAGACATGCTTCCAAGGACTCAGCATCTTCAGTGGATGCTGGTTTGTTCCAGGATAGCTGGGATTGGAGGCACAGTTTGAATGGCAAACCAGAGTGCCCCTGTATCCAATGTTTCCTCATGGTACGTCACCAAGCCACCAAGCAGAGTACAAGCAAAATTCAGCAACTGATAAACAAGTTAGCGCGGTTAACATTCTGTGAGTAAAACATGGTGATCTTTATATTGACAGCAGTTCCACAGCTTGAACTATTAATCTGTCTTAGTGAACTGACATTCTTTACATCTGCTAGTTAACTTTCAATCCAAACAACGTACATTAAGGAAAGAAATAAAGTTACTCATCCTGGAATGTTATTGAATTTTTCATTGGTTGCTTTAATGAAATGCTTTTAAAGAATTGATTGATTGAACAATTTTATGTTCTGATACTATTGTTTTGCACATCTTTCCACTGAATCTAAAATAGCTGACCATTGCGAGGCTATATCTTATTCAACGGGTTCCAATGACAGTACAAAACACTGAAAATCATTTGAAAAGACCACTCGGCCACATGTTTATTCATCAAAACCACAAATAGATTGACAACTTCTATTTCAAAACAGCCAAAATTCTGAACATGGCTGCACGGGAAAGGAATACATGAGAGTGGAAAGATAATACATATTTACATTGACATTTGATCTATGGCTTGTATTATCTTAGGTTGACTTTTAAAAGATAATATATCATAAAAATAACATAAAATGAAAATAAATACAGCACTTCAAATTTTAAGCCTCTAAAATAATCAATAAATACCAATTATGGACAGTCTATGTCTTGTGAACTTTTCTTTCTACATTTTGCTGGCACTGACAAGATTTTTGATATCATCATAACATTTCTGACAATTGATAGGGGGAAATGGTCATTTCAATATTTCCAATTTTTCAAAGTTTTTTGAGTTTCTTTTATGCTTTCACAGATCTTGGGGATGTTTGGCTCGGCCAGCATTTATTACCCATCATTAATTGCCCTTGAAAAGGTGGTGGTTAGCTGCCTTCTTGTACAAATGCAGTTCATGTGGTGCAGGTACACCCACAGTATTGTTCAGAACAGAAATCCAGAATTTTGACCCAGCAACAGTGGAGGAACAATGATATAGTTCAAACTTCGGATATTGTGTGATTTGGAGAGCAACTTGCAGGTGCTGATGTTTCCATGCATCTGCTGTCCTTGTCATTCTAGATGGTGGAAGTTATGGATTTGGAAGGTGTTGTTGAAGGAGCCTTGATGAGTTTCCACAGTGTATCTGGTAGATGCTCCATCGTACATCGGTGGTGGACGGAGTAATATTGAAGGTGGTGGATGGAGTGCCAATGAAATGAGCTGCTTTGTCTTGGATGGTGTCGAACCTCAAGTGTTGAGGCTGCACTCATCCACGAAAGTGGAGAGTATTCCATCACACTTTTGACTTGTGCCTTGTGGATGGTGGACTGGCTTTGGGGAGTTAGGAGGTGAGTTATTCACCAAATAATTCCCAGCCTCTGACTTGCTCTTGTACCCACAGTACTTACATGATTGGTCCAGTTCAGTTTCTGGTCAACCTAGAAGGTTGATAGAGGGGGTTCAGCAATGGTAATTTGCATCTGGAGGGGTAATTATTGGATTCTCTCTTGCTGGAGGCGATCATTGCTTGGCACTTGCATGATATAAATACTGTTCATCACTTATGAGCAAAAACTTGAATGTTGTCCAGGCTTTGTTACATGTATTCACAAACTGCTTCAGTGCCTGAGGAGTAGGGAATGGTGCTGAACATTTTCACTTCTGAACTCATGAAGGAAGGTCATTGATGAAGTGTCTGAAGGTGATTGGTCCTAGGACACTACTCTGAGAAACTCCTGCAACTATGCTCAAGAGCTGAAATGATGAGTTTCAAGTTAGCATTTGAATAATTTCAATTCTATCACCAAAACTATACTATTTGTTAAAAATGTCATTTTTTTTAAGCAATTGAGGTTTTCTCCTGAAAACTAAAAATACATATGTCTTGTTAACAGTAACAGCCCCACAGCTCCAGGGACCCTGATTCAATTCCAGCCTTGGGTGACTGTATGGAGTTTGCACATTCTCCCAGTACCTGCGTGGGTTTCCTCTGGGTGCTCCGGTTTCCTTCCACAGTTCAAAGATGTGCAGGTTAGGTGAACTGGCCATGCTAAATTACCCCTTGGCATTGCAAGATCTGTAGGTTAGTGGGGTAAATACGTGGGGTTACAGGGATCAGGCCTGGGTCAGATGCTTTATTGGCGAGTCGATGCAGGCTTGACAGGTCGAATGGCCTCCTTCTGCACTGCAGGGATTTTATGATTCTCAAAATGCATTGAGGACCTAAAATAATTATTAACTCATGTTGAGCCAGTTCATAAAGGTCACAATTTTCAGGGGAAACTCTAAATAAATCCTATCACAATAGATTATAAATTATTGACAATTATTTACAACATATCTCTACTTTTTGATGAAATTTGGCAGCTAAAACAAAAACCTTTGATGATGTTATGTAAATAGGCTGCTGGTATGATAGAATGATTTTGGAAAGGTTGTGGCGGAGAAGGGAGGAATTTGGGAAAGAGCCCATTTTCACTGGCTCCCAATCCTTTATTACCACTTTGAAAATCTCTGATAAAGTGACAGTGTATTCCTTCTGCCACCACCATGTTGACACTTCGCATTCTCAGGCAGCACTGGCAGAATCTATCAGTTTCATTCAGTGTACAGTCAACAGTAAGCATTAAGCAGACATATTTTCCATACAGAGACTGCTAGTGAATCACAAAATGCCATTTTTCTAGCACCAGCTCAGAGAGATTGATTGCTATAAATAAAATGGCACATCTTTCAAGCATCAAGGCAAATTCTCATTAAAGGGGCGCATGAGTCAAAAAGATACCCCTATCTCCTTAACAGGATGAATTGGAGTAGTTTAAATGGATCTCTGTAATGCTTTCTTGAGGTTATGTCTTTTCAAATTGGATTAACCTACTGACAGCAACCCAGTCACTGCATCAGAACAACACTCCGGCAATTTTGTCTCAATTGTCCATGCAAAATCTTCCTTATGAATGAACATTTGCAGACTGGTGCCTATGTTGAGAAAATGTTTGACAGACTATTCAAATAACAAAGTAACAAAACTATATTGCTAATGATACTCATTATCATCTGAGTATGTTATACTTAGAACCATAGAACCATAGAAAATTACAGCTCAGAAACAGGCCTTTTGGCCCTTCTTGTCTGTGCCAAACCATTTTTTGCCTAGTCCCACTGACCTGCACTTGGACCATATCCCTCCACACCCCTCTCATCCATGAACCTGTCCAAGTTTTTCTTGGACCCGTCCAAGTTTTCACTTCACCTAAAGTGGGCAACAATGATAAAAATGTTTGACTGGGAGTGACAATGCAAGTTGTCAACATTGATGTCAGTTAATTTAAATACGGAAAGAATATAAAAGAATACATACTGAAATTGGTGAAATTGTGACAGTAGCACAGTAGTTAGCACCACTGCCTCACAGCGCCAGGGACCTGGGTTTGATTCCCGACTTGAGTCACTGTCTGTGTGGAGTCTGCATCAGTTTCCTCCGGGTGCTCTGGTTTCCTTCCACGGTCTGAAAGACGTGCTGGTTAGGTACATTGGCCATGCTAAATTCTCTCTCCATGTTCCCGAACAGGCACCAGAGTGTGGCGACTCGGAGATTTTCACAGTAATCGCATTGCAGCGTTAATGTAAGCCAACTTATGACACTAATAAGTATGTTTTAAAAGTACAACCATTCATGTAGATGGCTGATAGCTGGAACAATATCAAGAGTGTCAACAGTAGTTGGGTTAATAAGTGGCATGGGCCACATCGCCCAAAATCTTCTAGTAATTAATTTCCAGCAATACGTACATGATTTGCTACTACATCAAGCTCCTTTAGAAAAACATATCCTTGATCTGAGTGACAGCTCAGTACTAAGTTTTCTTATCTTTACCTTTTGCCCGTGGCTGTACATTTTTAACATGATTTGTATTTAATAGTTCTTTGATAGATATTTTTGGAATCAAGTCTTTCTACAACCGACAAAGTGTAAAAAACTGACCTTCTGGTCCATTTCCAAATCACTATTGCAACTGCTCACATCTAAATTTGTTTGACTCTAAACCCTGAGGAAAATGTACTTTATTGTGTGAAAGAGAAGAAACTTATCCACAGAAAAAAATGTGCTCGCAAGTCTGGAGTGGTTTTGAAATAATAATTCTGATTTCTCCACCATGCTGAAAAATTCTGCCCCATGTGTTATCGACATATCAAAAGTTATCATAAAACAATCTAAGTGTCAATATATGGCAGAATCTGTATTAAAATTTTGAGACAACTGTCAAAGTGTAATATGTTTATGATGGGTGGTTTGTTAAAATGTAGATGTATTCATGCATGCTCTCTTTATGTATGCATGAAAGAACTAATTTAGAAAATTACATTGTCCATTATTTGGTGTGGCTACGTTCTAATGTACTGTGCTGGAAATAAAGTTGAGCAATAAAACTGTCAATGTGCTACTTTTTCACTGCACCCCAAACAAAGCAACAGGGAAACAAAAAACACAGATCAAAGTAAATTACTGTGGATCCTGGAATCTGAAAGCAAAAGAAAAAATGTTGGGAAGTCTCAGCGGGTCTGGTAGCATCTGTAAGGAGAGAAAAGAGCTGACATTTCAAGTCCAGATGACTGCCTTGACAAAGGGTCATCTGGACTCGAAAGGTCAGCTCTTTTCTCTCCTTGCAGATGCTGCCAGACTTGCTGAGATTTCCCACATTTTCTCTTTTGGTTTCAAAAAACACAAATCATTATGAGACACGTAATTTAATTTAATTTGGGTCGACTCAGCTGATGTAAAGTCTATGGCTGGAATTCTCCAGCTGTTCACGCCAGCAGGATTCTCCAGTCCTGCCGGTAACGCACCCCCGCCCACGGATTTCTCACTGGCGATATCAATGGGAATTCCCATTGACAGCGGCAGGACCAGAGAAAGCCGCTGCTAGCAAACAATGTGCCACCTCCTGCCGGCGGGAAACATGCAGCTGGGAGGCTGGAGAATCGTGCCCTATAGACTTAATTTAAACAACTTTCAATTCCAAAGTGAGTTAACATTTCAGGTCACTGACCCTTCAACTCAATTGTCCTCATAAAGGTTCATCAACCTGAAACACTAGGCTGAATTTTCCTGTGGGAATCAGCACCCCAAAGTCAGGACTAGTTTTGGTTCTTACCCCACCAGTTGTCTGACATCTGCCCCCGCCCCCAGTTTGATTATATGGTAAATAGGCCATCTCCGTGTTCACTATCAAATGAGGTCTGTTGAAATGGAAGCCATGTACCAGAGGCATGAGTACAGGTTATAGAGGCACACTCCAATGGAGAGATGAGATTTATGCATTCTACCTCTTTGCAGCTGCTACTCGGGACCTGATATACTACAGCCTTGGGTCAAGCATGTAGCAAAGGCAGAATAGATTTAATGAAGGATTACATACAAATACACTGTGCAAATTAAGTTACAACAACTACGGCGGGCGGCTCTGTCAGCAAGGCAGACAAGCCTCGTTGAAGGTCAGTGGTTGCGTATTCAGCAAAGAGACTAATCTAACTTTGTGTCAGTTTCATGAACACTGCATTCCAGGCCCTGGCCACAGGATGAAACAAAGACAAGTTACCATGACAAATACAAAAAACAAGATATGGTGACATATTATGCTAATGAAGGAGATGGTTTACTACTGGATAAGAAAGGGCAAAAAGTAATGCTATGATTGGTGGACTATGTATGCAAATGAAGGATTAGAAAGTTGCTCGTTTCTCATTTGCTGTAAGTTACTATAACTGCTAATTATCTGTATGAATCAATAGAACATCATAGTGGAATTCACCATGTCTGTTCTCCCTGCTAGCAAGCAATAAAACCTTGGGAGATTGAGTACTCAGTGTGCGTTGTCTGATTAATCTTCACAATATGAATAAGGAGCAGGGGTAGACCCTCAAATCTGCTCCATCATTTCATAAGATCATGGCTGATCTGATAGCAACCTCAAATCTGCATCCCGCCTACCCGAAAATCTATCACTGCCTTGCTTACCAAGAATCTATCCACCTCTGCCTTAAAAATATTCAAAGACTTTAACATGGTGTTGCGAGACTTCTTACTGTGTTTACCCCAGTCCAACGCCAGCATCTCCACATCATACAGGGGAGGTCCCAGCGGATTGGAGAATAGCCAATGTTGTTCCTTTGTTTCAAAAGGGGAGTGAGAATAATCCAGGTAATTACAGGCAGGTGAGCCTTACATCAGCGGTAGGGAAATTATTGGAGAGGATTTTTCTAGACAGGATTTATTCACACTTGGAAATAAGTGGACGTATTAGTGAGAGGCAACATGGTTTTGTAAAGGGGAGGTTGTGTCTCACGAACTTGATAGAGTTTTTCAAGGAAGTGACAAAGATGATTGATGAGTGGATGTTGTCTACATGGACTTCAGTAAGGTCTTTGATCAGGTCCCTCATGGCAGACTGGTGCAGAAAGTGTAGTCGCATGGGATCAGAGGTGAGCTGGCAAGGTGGATACAAACTGGCTTGGTCAAAAAAGACAGCGGTAGCAGTGGAAGGGCATTTCTGAATGGAGGGCTGTGACAAGTGGCATTCCTCAGGGATCAGTGCTGGGACCTTTGCTGTTTGTAATTTTTATAAATGATTTAGAGGAAAATGTAACTGGTTTGATTAGTAAATTTGCGGACAACACAAAGGTTGGTGGATTTGCGGATAGTGATGAGGATCATCAGAAGAAAGAGCAGGATATAGATCAGTTGAAGACTTGGGCGGAGAGATGGCAGATGGAGTTTAATCCGGACAAATGTGAGGTAATGCATTTTGGAAGGTCTAATACAGATAGGAAATATACAGTAAATGACAGAACCCTTAAGAGTATTGATAGGCAAAGAGATCTGGGTGTACAGGTACACAGGTCACTGAAAGTGGCAACGCAGGTGGAGAAGGTAGTCAAGAAGGCATACAGCATTCTTGCCTTCACCAGCCGGGGCATTGAGTTTAAAAATTGGCAAGACATGTTGCAGCTTTATAGAACCTTAGTTAGGCTGAACTTGGAATATAGTGTTCAATTCTGTTCGCCACACTACCAGAAGGATGTGGAGGCTTTGGAGAGGGTACAGAAAAGATTTAGCAGGATGTTGCCTAGTATGGAGGGCATTAGCTATGAGGAGAGGTTGAAGAAATTTGGTTTGTTCTCACTGGAACGATGAAGATTGAGGGGCGACTTGATAGAAGTTTACAAGATTATGAGAGGCATAGACAGAGTTGATAGAAGCTTTTTCCCAGGGTGAAAGAGTCAATTACTAGGGGGCACAGGTTTCAGGTGCGAGGGGCAAGGTTTAAAGAAGATGTATGAGGCAGATTTTTTACACAGTGGGTGGTGGGTGCCTGGAGCTCGTTGCCAGGGGAGATAGTGGAAGCGGATACGGTAGTGACTTTTAAGGGGCATCTTGACAAATACATGAATAGGATGGCAATAGAGGGATATGGTCCGCGGAAGGGTAGGGGGTTTTAGTTAAGTCGGGCAGCATGGTTGGTGCAGGGTTGGAGGGCCGAAGAGCCTGTTCCTGTGCTGTAATTTTCTTTCTTCTTTTGTTCTTTGTAAAGGAGCTACTGTAATTAGAATTCATTTCAGTTTCCTATTAATTTCATTTCTGAAAACATAGGCCTTGAAATTGGATGACACTGCACCCATTTTTAGACATAAAATTGGCAATTTAGGTTCTGTATAGTGCAGACCCTGCGGCACACATCCATCACTAGAAGGGGGCTTGCCATATCAGATTGGATTCCTCTGTCAGCATCCAGCATACAAGCTGGAACTACTTTTTTTAATTAATGGGGATACAGGCTGACTAGACCATATTTATTGCCCATTCCCAATTGACGTTCCCAAGGACAATTAGGATGAGTAATAATGCTAGTCTAGCCAATGGCATTCACATCCCATGAATGAATTAAAACAAGCCCTGGAAAATTATTATATACTCTGCTGGTAGAACTCTATTTTCAAATCAGCCCAGACCAATGCCAGTTTTACCATGTGATAATATTGTTCAGTGACTCATGGTTCCAACAATCAGTTGTTTAAATGGATCAACCCTCCATACATGAGAGTTGCTGGCTTGAAACATTCAGCTACCAGTTAACTTCAACACATCTTTAAAAAACTATGTTTGCATTCACCAGTGATCCTACTTTGTAAAATATTTAGTCAGTTTATTACTAGTCTGGTATGTCTTCTTTTGGGTTTGGTGGAGGGCAGGGAGCAGGGAAGTCACATTGAGGCCTGAACTTTTACACCATGGTTACTTCCAGACCACAGAAAAGGCAATCAGTGACAGTTCACAGTTTGCTGTGCATCACTGTATCAGGTAAGCTTGCCACTCCAGATGAAACACATGCAATACATTCCCCACAGACAAAACAAAGCAGGATAATGGGGCATTAGACTTTGCTCAGTGTACAAGGTTTCATACTCCTGTGAGCTCCTCATCAGCAAGCTGGAGTCTCAATCCCAATAGAGGGGGAGCTCCTTAAAGGTATTTCTTGTTTAGGGTCACAAGCAGTGCATCATGCAAGTCTGTGCCCAGTTTCCCAGCAGTGGTGATTCATTTATACTGAGCCAATATGCTGAGCGTAATCCTGGCAACATTACATGCTGGCTACTGGATGCCCATTGATATATCATACAGACAAGGCTCATCTCGGGAACCTGGACACAGATGATTGAAAAATGTGTTCACTGCCTATATGCTTGGTGAGTACAAACAACATTTCTTCCCACTGTTTGGGAGGAACTCAATTCATCCCTGCACTGTATTTCTTGATTTGCGATTGTGAGCTGTTCACCATATAACATTTCTATACTGAGGGGTCAGCCCACACCAATGCGGAGGTAGCAAGAAATGGAAGGAGAACATGGAGAAAGGAAAAGTAGTATGAAGAGAAGGAAGAACAAAAGCAATCTTGATCACTGCTGTGGGTGTGCCTAGCTACCAGAACTGTTACAGACCAACTGATCCAAGGACATTTCACTTGAACTATTTATCCCACCCCAAGTACACCAACAGCCCCACATTCATTATTATCACCAGCCTTATATTCCAATTGCTGTTCTTCAGTCCAGCATCAGTCTGGTCATCAACGGTTTACAAATTGATGTGGTCTAACGCAATCTGGTCCAGTTGGCTAGAGAGCCTGGTAAGGTCAGTATTTTTTTCAGCATTGCAACCCCATCCTGTGAGGTGAGGTTTTTCCACTGAGTTCTTCGATCAGCTCTTCCCAGTGACAGTAGTCATGTTTATTGGAGGGCTTACTACAGATATGGAAAAGTAGTAACAGAAATAGGTCATTTATCCTCTTTTTCTGGTCCAATTTTCAATGTGATCATGGCTGATCTATAACTCTATTTGTTATAATCTGGGTCAGAAACTCCAAAGTGTTTTATGAAGCCTGCCTGCATCATAGGTTTTGCAACTTGAATTTGGCTAGGATAAGCAATTGTTCAATTATCCCCTACCATTCACAACTGGATATGACGGGACTGAAAAGGTGAGGGAATATGTAACAAATCTGACTCAATATTTAATAAGAGGGATCTTGACAGGATGGATGCGCAGAGGATGTTTTCTCTTACATGAGAATCTAGAACTCGAGGTAATTGTTCAGAAATTAGGTGAATTTCTTTGAGGGTCGTGAGCCTTTGCAACTCTCTTCTTGAAAAGATGGTGAAAACAGGTTAAAGAGATGTGTATTGTCTCCAGCCGGGACAGATAGTGAGATTTTGCAAGCCCAGCATCATGAGGGTTACAGATACTTTAACCTGTGCTTAACCCTCTCTCCATTCACATTGTCTGTACCTTTAAGACTTGATTACCTGTAAAGACTCACATTCTAACCATTATTTTGTAATTTGAGTTTGTGTCTTTATATGCCCTATTTGTGAACAGAACTCCCACTTACCTGGCGAAGGAGCAGTGCTCCGAAAGCTAGTGGCTTTTGCTACCAAATAAACATGTTGGACTTTAAGCTGGTGTTGTGAGGCTTCTTACTGTGACCTCCCCTGTAGCCAGTGAGGATACAAAGATTTCTCTCAATGCCCCAGCAATTTCCTCTCTTGCCTCTCAGTATTCTGGGGTATATCCCATCAGGCACTGGGGTCTTGTCTACCTTAATGTTTCTCAAGAACCCCAATACCTCCTCCTTTTTGATCTCAACATGACTCAAACTATCTACAGACCCTTTCCCAGACTCATCATCCACCAAGTCCTTCTCTTTGGTGAATACTGACGCAAAGTACGAATTTAATACCTCGCCTATTACCTCTGGCTCCACGCATAGATTCCCTCCCTTGTCCTTGAGTGGGCCAACCCTTTCCCTGGCTACCCTCTTGCTCTTTGTATATGTATAAAAAGCCTTGGGATTTACCTTGAAGTTATGACAATATTTGTGCAGTGGAGTTTCAAGATTTGATGATGAAGATTCTGTCTTTCGGGAAACAAATGATACATATCAAATTATTTATAACAAGCAAACCTACGATCATGATAACTAATAATAAATGGAAGTATTGAGGGGGACCATGTGTGAATGTGGGCTTCTTGATACACAGAAATAGGCTAATAATCTTTTGAAGAGTTGTAATTGTCTGTTGACCTATGAATCTGTTACACTTGTGGATTTGGAAACAGGTACTGAGAATAAATTTACTGCTAAAGTAACAAATATGCATAACTGTATTCACATATCTCACAGGTTTGAAATCCCTGTTACTCACTTAGTGAACATTGGCATAAACAAGATCAAGAAACTTCTTGTTTCTCCCAAAGAGTATCAGGGGATTACACATCTGTTTCCTCTCCACCATCTGTCACACTACCAAACAGTAAATTGCCTGAAGGCTGGATGATACAATTCCTAATTATGTTCAAGAAGCATGTCCCATAATCCAAAAATTAAATTTCTGTGTGGAATGGCAATTTGCAAGATTGTTCCATCATTGGAACAGAATAGTCTAATTTATATTAATGCATCAAAGTTACTTAACATGCCACAGAAAAGGTCATTTTTTAAACAATTTGTTAAAATTAAAACCCTCACATGAAGCATTCAATGTGGTTCATAAAATATCCGTTCTCAGTAGGGCTGCACAATAAATCAAGTGAAACTGAATTCTTACATTATTGATATGATTATCTTTCTAGAAAAGTAAGAATTACATCATTAGTCTGGCCAAAGTTTATGAAAAGACCTGACCATTAAAACTCTTCCCAGATGCGCTTCTTCTATATTCAAGACAGGTTTTTCCAAAGTCCAATAACCATAACCTCAGCTTACTTACTACATGCATTTATTCACCCAGAACATTGTTCATATCCTGTTTTTGGCACAATCAACGCTAGAGTCATGTTGCACATTCATTATTCTGTATTCAATCTTTCCATTTGTACTAGAATAATAACTGCAGAAGTCCCATTATCTGTTACTTAAGCTTTATTTCTCCCTTAAAGCGCTTGCAGTAATACAAACTACTTAATATTGGCTCAAAGGGCTCCGTGTGTGACAAGTGGATGCAACAACACACAAAATAGTTGAAGAAGGTTTTCTGATCAAGGATAAATAAAAATAGAGAATCATTTTGATGACTATATATTCAAATTCCCTTAAATTAACAACCGATCAACAAGAAAGGATTAATTTTCAGTTTTCAGGTCTCTGGACAATAGGTATTGTAATATGCCTGTAATGGATAACAGCATGACATCACTGGAAGCAAAATATGTCATGAGATCCAGTCTTGGTTTCAGTTTTACTCTGAGCAAAACACATACTGCTCTGAGGTTTTCAAGCTTTATACCTAACCATAACTTTAGTTGGCAATATGTTAACCCAATCCCCATGAGTGACTGATGCCTTGTTTCTTGCGCAGACAATAAGTCCAAGGTACAATAGCGTGTTAATAGCACAATATGGTGACAGCAAGATTAAGTGCAAGTATGAAATGATGAACAACCTTAGATCATGCCACATGGCAAGTGATGGCCCTTGACATTTTAGTAAGAACTCAATGAAGTTGCAGTGTCAGAGTGTTGAAAGCACAGCATGGTGATTACAAAATAAAACCTTGAAGACACAACACCCAGCTGGTGCTCAAATAAAGAGCTGGTAAGCAGATGGATCCCCCATGGTGAAACTGAAGCTTGTAGCCTGGCAGTTCCATTCGTGGGACAGCGCATTGAGAGGACCAGTACAGTTGGGAAAGGTGAATGACCAGGGTGTGGGGCAGAAGTGACCCATTTGATGAAGGAATGAGCTGTCAATTACATTACTGAAGTAAAAATTAAGCACACAATGCAGCATTTGAACTATTACCAAAAAAGCTAATCAACAGAAGACACAAAAAGCATGGGAACACATGGAAAGAAATTTGATTGCCTTGCTGTTGGAGGGCAGCCAACCAACTGTAGACCCTAGATAGTAAACATGACCTTCGAGGATTCTGTGTTAAAAAAAGATTAATAAGATTAAAAATGTGTTTTTGTCGAATACAAAAAATAATGCTAGCCTGTACAGTGAACTACACAGGCAAATAATTCAACACAGAAGAACATGAGTCAGCCAGGACACAAAGGGCGGAATTTTATCACTGCTTTAGGCCAGTTTTGCATCGGGAAAATGCCACAAAATCGGGCATAAAACGGCGTGCACGGATGGCGCCAGTTTTCGCGACCGGCGCGATTTTATGACACTCAGATTTCCGGCGCAGTCAGCCTCTTGCTGGAAATGGGCGAGAGGCTGGTTAATTTATTCAAATTTATTTATATCATGCTTTGCATCTGATTAGCGAGCCTGGCGCTCATTTGCCGGGCTTGCTTACCTTTATGACCTCTCGGGGAGAGATTCTCTCCAGCGAGGAAAAGACCTGCTCCCCATGAATGCGGAACAGTCGTGTTAGCCTCGCTGGTAGAACCGGAGGCCATTGAGGCCACCTGGGGAATACAAGTGCAAGGCAGGGGTGCTCCTTGGGCAGTGCCAGATTGGTAGTGCCAGCCTGGCACCTGGGCAATGTCCACTGGGCACCTGGGCAATGCCCACTGGACAGTGCCAGGGGGTGGGGCCTGTGAGTGGGTGGGGCCTGTGGGAGGCAGTGCCGGGGCGAGGGTCTGTGGGTGGGTGGGGCCTGTGGATAGGAGTAGCTACTGGGGGCCAGGTCTGTGGAAAGTGGGGCCAGAGGGGGGCGTGGCCTGTAGGGGGAGAGGGCACACTTCCACTCTGCATGCAATTGATGAGGGAGGGCAGCGGGGCAAAAATCAGTGGGGGAGGGATGTAGGGCCGCAATCGGTGGGGGAGGGAGGGGTCTGCGATTGGTCTGGGCTGTAGGGGGTGGGGGGGCTGAAGGGGGCCGCATCTCGGGCTGCGATTGCGGCGGGGGGATGCTACCTGAGGCTGCCTGCAGGAGCAGGGGCCTAACAGCTCTATTTTTCTGTCAGACCCCTGCTACTGCTAATGCGCATGTGCAGCATCAGAGGGTTGCACATGTGCAATACCTCCCTCTACAGGCTGTTTGACAAGTTAAGCCCCACGCACAGCCTCTCTGGCCAGAAACTGACCCGTCCAAAATTTTAAAGACAGAGTGCATAAGATTGGGCCTGAAAGCTTGCCCAAAAAAGGGATCTGGAATTCCCTCAGTTTCACGCCTGCCCAACACTTAGAAAAAATCCCATAAAATTCCACCCAAAAGGTTGAGTTCTGAAAAGAATTCACCCCAAAAATGTTGAGATAATGACATTCCATACCATTAAGAAATTACATTGGATTGTAAGTAGTATCTTCTTTAAATCAATATTTGTTTGAATATTGAATTTGTTTATTAAGGTAGATTTAAAATTGCGTGTAATCTTAAGTAGAATTGCCATGTTATAACTAGTTTCAATTATTTTAATTAACTAATTATTCTATGACATAGTCTTCATTACTATAATGTAATCCATAATTGATTCTTAAAATAAATAATCATAAGCACCTATACAAGAGTTGTCGTCTCATAATTACATAATCACAAACACACTTATAAATAACAATATCCTGGAATTCTTCAGTTGGAATTCTAAGTGCTGATATTACTAAACTTAGAGTTTTTCTACTCTAATATACCTGTAAGTATATTCAACTGAGATAATTTTGCTGGTTTGAAAACTCCTGGGATGGAGGACACTTCATTTCAGTGCCCAGTCTATAGTTGGTACATCTGACAAAGTTCATTTAATGGTCTGAGGTTTCTCTTAGTTGAGGTTTTAAGCTTAACAATAGGTTCAGCGGGGAGGTTTACCTTGATGGGAGGCTAAAGACTGTAGAACCATTGGAAGCACAAAAATTGCTACAGAGACTCTCGTCCTGAGTACTACAGAAGGAAGGTCAAAGTGATATTCTCAGAATGTCCACAAAATTCCCCAGTTTGAATTCGGATGCAGCTGAACTTGTATTCCAAATTCAAAATGTTTAAACAATGCACAGAGCTATGAGCAGAATTTAAGGCCTTACTGCGGCAGAGTTGGGGCCAGAAAATTAGAATCCATAGAATATTACAGTGCAGAAGGATGCCATTCAGCCCATCGAGTCTGCACCAACCACAATCCCACTCAAGCCCTGTCCCCAAAACCCCAAGTATTTACCCTAACTAGTTCCCTGACACTACAGGGCAATTTAGCATGGCCAATCCACCTAACCTGCACATCTTTGGATTGTGGTAGGAAACTGGAGCACCCCGGAGGAAACTCCACAGACACAGAGAGAATGTGCAAACTCCGCACAGACAGTGATCCAAGCAGGCAATCAAACCTAGGTCCCTGGCGCTGTGAGGCAGCAGTGCTAATCACTGTGCCACCATGCCACCCAGTCCAGCAAACATTCAAAAGTCCATTGACTTTGGCTGGACCAAAACCTTCTGCCAGTGGGAGGACCATAAAACTCTATCCACGATTTCTTGATTGAGGCGTATTTGCACCAAATAAGAAAGCTGCGGCTGTGCAACAGAGCACGTGGAGTGGCAGTTGAGAGCAGGTCCAAGAGTGGACAGCTCCTCAGTTGGCACCTGGGGAGTAGGCCAAGTAAGGTGTCGTTCGTCTGTATACAGTTTTATGCAACTAAACAATAAATGTTGAATTTCACCTGCCAAGTTGTTGTTATGCCTCATGGTTTTGGTGATGAGGTAAATCGGGGCTCAGCTTCTGGAACTGAAGTGGGGAGAGGGAAGAGGTCTTGCCTTCAAAGTTTTTTTAAAAAATCTCTTCAGCAACAGTAAATTTAGAAAAATGCCCCTTTTTGAGAAACTCAATCTTTTTCACCCAGAGGCTGAACAATGGGTTGAATAAATTGAAAGACTTCACTATTTATTTGCTGCTAATAAAATTATAGGAGAGGATAAACAAAAGCTCATTCTGCTTACAATATGTGGATCCCAGATTTATTTATTCATTAGAAATTTAACATCCCCAGAGAGCAGGCAGCTCCTCAGTTGGTACCTGGGGAGGCAAGGAGTGAGGTGGCATTCATCATCCTCCTCTGTATATAGTCTTATTCAAATAAACAATTTCATTGACTTTCACCTGCAAAATTGTTGTGCCTCTTGGCTGTTACAAAAGCAATAATAATTTGCTTAGCAATATAGAATGAAGGTCTACATGGGTTGAACATGTCAGGATTAACAGAAGATGAACCCAAAAGATATGGATTACTTTGGAAACCTGGTTCGGAATCAAGTTAAAATTTGATATTCATTGCTTAGAGTTCATATCATTGTGACAATGGCCAACAGAATCCATCGACCATTCAATCAGCAGATGCAGAGAAAACTGTACACACTGTGATTTTTCAAACACAGAGTCAGTAGTCAGAACTGTTGAGTTGGTGATTGCATCCATGAGCTGGTAAGTATCTGCTTACAGGTCCCAAGTCACCCAAATCACTCAAAATGCAAGGTGTGGTCTTCTGCATCCACAAGGAAATGGCCAGCTTTTCATCAACTCTGTGAGGCATGTGGCAGAAAGGGCTATTGACCAATGCACAAGAGCAAAGGTTGATGAAGCTACAATGAGCCATGCACAGATCCAAACAGACTATAGACAATGGGTACCTTCAAGAATGACAATCCGATATCATCTCAGAAACATATACGTGAGGTGATTGACAAAGCAGTGCATGATAATGATGTGCATAATGAGATGAAGAGTGAAGAACATGTTTCATGTCAAATCGCGTTTGATTTGATTTGATTTATTATAGTCACATGTATTAGCATACAGTGAAAAGTATTGTTTCTTGCATGCTATACAGACAAAGCATACTGTTCATAGAGAAGGAAATGAGAGAGTGCAGACATGGGGAGAATGTACAGTGCTAACTACTGTGTCACCATGGGATATGTGTATAAAATTTCTAGCTGTGTTGAAATGAGATGGGGGTAGACAAAGAAAGTGATGCAGAGATTTGATTTGATTTGATTTATTATTGTCACATGTATTAGCATACAGTTTTTTGCACACTCTACAGACAAAGCATACTGCTAATAGAGAAGGAAATGAGAGAGTGCAGAATGTAGTGTTACAGTCATCGCGAGGGTGTAGAGAAAGATCAACTTAATGCAAGGTAGGTCCATTCAAAAGTCTGATGGCAGCAGGGAAGAAGCTGTTATTGAGTCTGTTAGTACGTGACCTCAGACTTTTGTATCTTTTTCCTGATGGAAGATGGTGAAAGAGAGTGTGTCCGGGGTATGTGGGGTCCTTAATTATGCTGGCTGCTTTACCGAGGCAGTGGAAAGTATACATAGAATCAATTGATGGGAGGCTGGTTTGCGTGATGGATTGGGCTACATTCATGACCTTTTGTAGTTTCTTGCGGTCTTGGGCAGAGCAGGAGCAATACCAAGCTGTGATACAAACAGAAAAAAAGGTTTGTATGTCGCATCTGTAAGTTGGTGAGAAGTGTAGCTGACATGCCAAATTTCCTTAGTCTTCTGAGAAAGTAGAGGTGTTGGTTAGCTTTCTTAACTACAGGGTCGACATGGGGAGGACCAGGACAGGTTGTTGGTGATCTGGACACCTAAAAACATGAAGCTCTCGACCCTTTCTACTTCATCCCTGTTGATGTAGACAGGGGCATGTTCTCTTCAACGCTTCCTGAAGTCAATGACAATTTCCTTCATTTTGTTGACATTGAAGGAGAGATTATTGTCGCCGCACCAGTTCACCAGATTCTCTATCTCATTCCTGTACTCTGTCTCGTCATTATTTGAGATGCGACCCACTACGGTGGTGTCGTCAACAAGTTTGAAAATCGAGTTGGAGGGGAATTTGACCACAGTCAGAGGTGTATAAGGAGTATAGTAGGGGGCTGAGAACACAGCCTTATGGGGCACCAGAGTTGAGGATGATTGTGGAGGAGGTGTTGTTGCCTATCCTTACTGATTGTGGTCTGTGGGTTAGGAAGTTCAGGATTCAGTCACAGAGGGAGGAGCCAACATCTCTACTTTCTCAGAAGACTAAGGAAATTTGGCATGTCAGCTACAATTCTCATCAATTTACAGATGCGCCATAGAAAGCATTTTTTCTGGTTGTATCACAGCTTGGTATGGCTCCTGCTCTGCCCAAGACCGCAAGAAACTACAAAAGGTCGTGAATGTAGCCCAATCCATCATGCAAAACAGCCTCCCATCCATTGACTCTATCGATACTTCCCACTGTCTCGGTAAAGCAGCCAGCATAATTAAGGACCCCACATACCCCGGACACACTCTCTTCCACCATCTTCCATCAGGAAAAAGATACAAAAGTCTGAGGTTGCATACTAACTGACTCAATAACAGCTTCTTCCCTGCTGCCATCAGATTTTTGAATGGACCTACCTTGCATTAAGTTGATCTTTCTCAACACCCTCCGGGCCACGGAGTTTGAAGATGAGTTTTGTTGGATTAATGGTGTTGAAGGCTGAGCTATAGTCAAAAAATAGGAGTCTGACATAGGTGTCTTTGTTATCTCGGTGTTCCAGGGTTGAAAATATAGTTACCATGACAGCATCTGAAGTATTAATCAAGACTCAAATTATGTGCCCTTAGAAAGTTAGTAACTATTCATTCGTGGCCGAGATTGACACAGGGGCCAGTGTTAACATATTACCCCTACAATTTCTAAAAGATACGTATTCACAAAATTTGAAAGGCCTTGGCAAAACCTACTACTGTGCAACTTGAAGGTTCACTAATTCTGTGCAGATCCATCGTCCTGGATGTCACAGATCAACCATCCTGGAAGGGTGTCATGGATGATCTACACCATGGAAATTTATTTATTTGCTTATTCACATTTGGAAATGAATGGACTTGTTAGTGATAGGCAGCATGGTTTTGTGCAGGGAAATTGATGTCTCACCAACTTGATTGTGTTTTTTGAGGATATGACATAATGATTGATGAGGAAAAGACAGTGGATGTTGTCTACATGGATTTTAGGAAGGCATTTGACAAGGTCCCTCATGGCAGACTGGTATGAAAGGTAAAGTCTCATGGGATCCAGGGTATGCTGGTTACATGGATACAAAACTAGCTTGGTCATAGAAGACAGAGAGCAATGGCGGAAGGCTACTTTTCCAAATGGAGATCAGTAACAAGTGATGCTCCACAGGGATCAGTGCTTGGACCTTTGTTGTTTGTAATATACATAAATAATCTGGAGGAAAATGTAGGTGGCCTGATGAGTAAATTCGCAGATGACACAAAAATTGGAGGAGTTGCAGATGGTAACAAAGATTGTCAAAGGATACAGCAGGATAGGTTGGTTGCAGAATTGGGCAGAGGAATGGCAGATGGAGTTTAATCCAGACAAATGCAAGGTTATGCATTTTGGAAGATCAAATTCAGATGCGAATTGTACAATAAATGACTGAACCGTACAGGTCCACGACTCCCTGAAAGTGGCAGTATAGGTGGAAAATGTGGTCAGGAAGGCAGGCATACAGTATGCTTGCTTTCATTGGGTGGGGCATCAAGTATAAGAGTTGGCAAGTTATGTTACAGCTGTATAAAACTTTAGTTAGGCATCTGGAATATTGCATGCAGTTCTGGTCGCCACACTACCAGAAGGACATGGATGCTTTGGAGAGAGTGCAGAGAAGGTTTACCAGGATGTTGCTTGGTCTGGAGGGTTTTAGGTATGAGAAGAGGTTGGATAAACTTGGATTGTTTCACTGGAAAGACAAAGGCTATGGGGAGACCTGATAGAAGTATACAAAATTATGAGAGGCGTAGATAGGGTGGATAGTCAGAGGCTTTTCCCAGGGTGGAAGGGGCGACTACAAAAGAGCACAGGTTTAAGGTGAGAGGTTTCGGGGAGGCATGCGGAGAAAGTTTTTCACACAGAGGGTGGTGATGCCTGGAATGCACTGTCAGTGGAGCAAATGGAAGCAGGCATGTAAGCAACATTCAAGGTGTATCTTGATAGACACATGAACGGGTGATGAACAGAGGGACAGAAACACATTGCGGCACAGTCTTGATGGGCCAAAGGGCCTGTTCCTGTGCTGTATTGTTCTCCTTCTTTGTTTCTTGAAACTAAAGACCCAGTGATTGCAAGTCTATCAGAATGTTATGGTCTCTAATTATTAACAATACATGGAATCAGTCAGGCACCATAATTTAGATCAACATCAGAAATGACTCCTATCACCACTGTTTATTACATAACAGCAAAATCTCTCAAATTCTCTGGCAAAATTGATAGTTTCAAGGGAGCTGCAACCTTACATTTGCAAGAGAATGTAAGTCTATCAACTGATCTACCATATAAGTGCAGCATCCATATACAAGACAAACTGAAGATTGAACTGAAGATTGAAGGGCGGCACGGTAGCACAGTGGTTAGCACTGCTGCTTCACAGCTCCAGGGTCCCGGGTTCGATTCCCAGCTCGGGTCACTGTCTGTGTGGAGTTTGCACATTCTCCTCGTGTCTGCGTGGGTTTCCTCCGGGTGCTCCGGTTTCCTCCCACATCCAAAGATGTGCAGGTTAGGTTGATTGGCCAGGTTAAAAATTGCCCCTTAGAATCCTGGGATGCGTAGATTAGTGGGTAAATATGTGGGGGTAGGGCCTGGGTGGGATTGTGGTCGGTACAGACTCGATGGGCCGAATGGCCTCCTTTTGCACTGTAGGGTTTCTATGATTTCTGTGAACTAGGCAAAATGGAGAAAGGTGGAAGAGCATGCATGTGCACAGATTGATGCAGCTCAATCACATGTGCCATAAAGAAGAAGGACAGTTCATTGAGAGTTTGACTGGATCCACAAATAAACACAACTTTGAAATTTTGGTCTTATAAAATACACACACTAGAAGAGTTAAACCTGGGATTTACTGATGCAAAATTCTTCATTGAGTTTAATGCTAAACATTGGTCAGTACCTCTTGCGGACAAGTTCCCAAAGCTTTTTCATATGCTATTCAGAAAATATATGTTTCACTGACTTCCTTTCAGACAATCTGTTAGCCAGGATGTCTTCAAACTCACATGGACTGTCTTACATGCACTGTTGTGGAGATGCCGGCGTTGGACTGGGGTAAACACAGTAAGAAGTCTCACAACACCAGGTTAAAGTCCAACAGGTTTTAACCTGTTGGACTTTAACCTGGTGTTGTGAGACTTCTTACTCTGTTTACATGCACCGTGCCAGGCGACATTGGTATCATAGATGATATAGCTGCTGTGGGACAAATGAAACAAGAACATGACCATAACTTGCATTTATTGATGCAAGCAACACATAATGAAGGACTGTTGTTCAACTATTTGAAAGTGGGAAATGGTGACATATTGGTTTTGTTATTACCTCTGGTCTTTGGATCACTAGTCTAATGTTCTGAGACCCATGGCAAATGCAGAAAATTTGAACCCAATAAAAGCTGGAAGTCTAATGATAACTGTGAAATCAATGGACCATTGTTATAAAAAATAAAAATCTGCCTGGTTCACAAATGTCCCTTATGGAAAGGAAAGCTGCTGTCCTGATCTAACCTACATGTGATTCCAGATCAGACTCTTAATTGTCCTCTGAAATGGTACAGCAAGCCATTCACTTCAAGGGCAATTAATGATAAGCAATAAATGTTGCCCCAGCTACTGACTCCTGCATCCCTTAAAATATTATTAAAAATGCAATATAAATATCCAGCAGATCAATTCTATTTATTTCAGTGCTGATATATGTTGGGATCAGTGTAAATGGAGGATATTGAGAAAATGCCGGAGTCTGTGATTTGAAATTCGTCAATAAATTCATCACTCGCACATAGGTTTAGACTGGAAGATTCACAAGAGAGAAAAATATTGGCTGGGTATGAACAATGACTTTGAAGTTGTTGTCAAGAAGTGCAAGGCATGTCAAGGGCATTTGCCAAGTCAGCACAAAGCACCACTGATTCTGCATGAAGATCCTACGCATTCTTCATGCAAAATCACATCTGACATCTTTCATGTCTATGGCATTGACTTCACTGTCACTGCCAACGGCTTTATCAAGTACCCCATTATTTGACAATTTTACAATCCATCAAGCACAATGATCATACACACTTGATTATTTTTTGTGACTAGAGAGATCATTAATGATAATGGTCAATAAACTATTGGTAATCCATTTCAGAATATGAGAGAGAAGTGGAATATTGATCATGCTGCTTCTTTTCCTCATCACTGCAGAATTAATGGCCGAGCTGAATGAGTGATTCACTTATTCCTGTTAAGACCATGGCCAGATACTCACAGGCTTTTTTTTAATGAAGATAGTCTGGACCCTAAGTTTTTACATTTGAATTTGGACAGCTGAGAATAAGGTGTATCAATCCAGTTATGTTTCAAGTGACCCACTAGGAAGTTTTTATCAAACAAAGTTTACTTAAGAACACAGTTAAAATTTAATAAAAAGATTTAGCATAACCTTTACCAATTAAAAGAATTATACACGAAACAGTATAAACCTTAACAGCTAGCTGTCTATGTTGTTCTAAGTTAAACACCATCCCAGAGACATACATCCTTTCCTAGACTTGGCACAAAAAGCTAGTACGCTCATGTGATGCTGATTCTCAGCTTTTTTATACAGTTGCTGTGAATTGATCCTTTGAATGTTGAATCAAATCTCTGAGGCCTCCCAGGTCTGGAAGCCACTGGAGAGAGAAAGAGAGAGAGAGAAAGAGAAAGAGAGAGAGAGGAAGCGAGCGAGAGAGAGAGACACTGCCTTCTAACACCAGCTTCGAACAGCAACTCACAGAAAGCAGAATCTCCAACTCCAGAGGGAAAAACAAGAGACATTGCTTTCTGTCTCAAGTCCAAACAGCATCTGAGAAAATGAAACTAAAACCTGGATTTTTCTCTGAAACAAAGCTATCCGTAACCACATGACACAAACTATCAATCAATCTCAAATCAAGCTCCATTCAGCAATTCCCAAAGGACCATAAAACCCCAGAACACTGCATTAATACATATTCAAAATAAAGATGAGCCTGTTATATTGCTTCAGTAGGAATTAGAGGCACAGTATCATCACATTCTCAAATGTAGATGGACAAAGCCAGGTCTACTCAATGTTAAACCTGAGAGCGATTCCTTTTAAGTGGAACTATTCCATCACAAGCAGAGTTCAGGTTTGGCAGACCAGTGCATTACAATTACCCATTCTGCTCTTTCAGAAACTAGACAACAACTTTTAAAACTGCAAGAGATCATGTGCATGATAAAAATTCAAGTATAGAATTGCCAAGTTTAAAATTGGAACAGGTTTACATTCAAGATTCCACAGAAAGCATGTGATAACCAACTGTGAAGATAAGAATTTGTTCAGAATAAAGATCCTATGAAGTCATGATACACAAAGGTGTAACAGTAAGGCCTAATCAAGGACAACAGAACAGTAGGGAGAAGAATTCTGCGACACCAGTTAACTATGTTGCATGGCAGGTAATTAAACACATGAAAACTAGCACTGGCAGTTTGCGCTTGATATTAATTACATACATCAAGTTAATGAACTTTGGGAAACAGAATAGGAACCTATTTATGGCAAACATAATGGCAATAGTGATTTTAGAGGAGGAAACTTAGAGGATTTAATTGGGGAAACTCAGAAGATTCCAATGATGAAGTCTTTACACCACTATAATAACTCTAGGAGTCGGCTGTGAAGGAACTGTGCTTTTATTGCACAAATTAAAATAAACAACAACCACAAGCCTGTGGTGAATACAACAGGGCACAACAAGGACTAAAAGATTCATGGACCCTCTCAGGGTCTTGCTTTATATAGGGCTTGGTATATAAGCTCCACCTGGTGGGGTAATTACCAATCCTCAAGGATCTTGTACTCAACAAGCTCAACAGGAATGTCAATTAGTGATTCCCTATGCAAATCATGGGGGTTATCACAACCACCTGACCAGTATTTTGGGATTCCCACTGTTTCTTGCACACTAAATGCAAATGGTGTGGAATCTGGGGTCCCAGTGCATTTTTCTGCATTTCTCTTAGTTTGCCACCACTTCTCAAAGCCAGCATGTGATAAGTAGCTCTATGCTCCAGTTCTGCAAAGTGACTTTGAGAAGTTGATGTCCAGATTAAAAGGTAGAACCACAAAGGTAATTATCTCTGGATTTTGACCTGTTCCTGTGCAAAGGCCTTTGACTAGGTACCGCATGGTAGGTTGTTGCATAAGGTTAAATCTCACAGGATCCAAGGTGAGGTATCCAAATGGATACAAAATTGGTCTCTTGACAGAAGCCAGAGGGTGGTTGTAAAGGGCTGTTTTTCAAACTGGAGGCCTGTGACCAGCGGTGTGCCTCAGGGATCAGTGTTGGGTCCACTGTTATTTGTCATTTATATTAATGATTTGGATGAGAATATAGGAGGTATGGTTAGTAAGTTTGCAGATGACACCAAGATTGGTGACATAATGGATAGTGAAGAAAGTTATCTCCAATTGCAACGGAATCTTGATCAATTGGGCCAGTGGGCTGACGAATGGCAGATGGAGTTTAATTTAGATAAATGTGAGGTGATGCATTTTGGTAGATTGAACCAGGGCAGGACTTACTCAGTTAATGGTAGGGCGTTGGGGAGAGTTACAGAACAAAGGGTTCTAGGGGCACATGTTCATAACTCTTTGAAAGTGGAGTCACAGGTGGACAGAGTGGTGAAGAAGGTATTAGGCATGCTTGGTTTCATTGGTCAGAACATTGAATACAGGAGTTGGGACGTCTTGTCAAAGTCGTACAAGACATTGGTAAGGCCACACTTGGAGTACTGTGTACAGTTCTGGTCACCCTATTATAGAAATGATATTATTAAACTAGAAAGAGTGCAGAAAATATTTACTAGGATGCTACTGGGACTTGATGGTTTAAGTTATAAGGAGAGGCTGGATAGACTGGGACTTTTTTCTCTGGAGCATAGAAGGCTGAGAGGTGACCTTATAGCAGTCTATAAAATGAGAGGCATAGATAAGGTAGATAGTCAATATCTTTTCCCAAAGGTAGGGGAGTCTAAAACTAGAGGGCATAGGTTTAAGGTGAGAGGGGAGAGATACAAAAGTGTCCAGAGGAGTAATTTTTTCACACAGAGAGTGGTGAGTGTCTGGAACAAGCTGCCAGAGTAGTAGTAGAGGTGGGTACAATTTTGTCTTTTAAAAGCATTTAGACAGTTACATGGGTAACATGGGTCTAGCGGGATATGGGCCAAATGTGGGCAATTGGGATTAGCTTCGGGATTTTTAAAAAAAGGGCAGCATGGATAAGTTGGGCCGAAGGGCCTGTTTCCAAGACGTAAACCTCTATGACTCTTTGAAATGAGCTTACAGATAAACAGACAAGGCCGAAAGAATTATGTGGGAGGCAGTGGCTTCAATTCATAAACTAGATAGATTTAAAGAGAAAAGTTAAGGCTGCAGGGTAGAGAAGTGATTTGGCTAAATTCAAATATTGTGCATCAGAAAGAGACAAAAAGTTTAACAAAGGCTACTCGTGAATCAGGTCACATCATGCGAAGATAGTAAAAAGATAAAATTAAAGATGCTATATTTGAATGCACAAAACATTTTCAGCAAATTGGATGAACAAATAGAAAAAATGGAGTTGATCTGATAGCCCTCACTGAATATGATTGCAGGATGTCCAAGGTTGGGAACTAAATGTACCAGGGTATTTGACTTTTAGAAAAGATAGACAAAAACATTGGGAATGGAGTAGTATGGAAGAGTGTCTGTTTTTGGTGGGAGAGGTAGCTCTGTTCTTAAAGGATGTGATCAAGGAAAAGATGAAAAATCATTTTACTGTAGAAAATCAATCACGATTCAGAAACAGAGAGAGTGGAGTGAAGAATTAGCACACAAAAACATTGCTGAGTAAGTTATATGCCTCCTAACAGTAATTACCATGTTGGAGAAGGATAAATCAGCAAATTAAAGGATCATGCAACAAGGGTAACGCAATAATCAAGAGAGATTTTAATTTTCACGTAGATTGGGCAAACCAAATTGGCAGAATAGCTTAGAGGATGAGTTTATGGAATGCATTCGGGATAATTTTCTGGAACAATATGCGAAGGAACCAACTGTTTTAGATCTCGTATTCTGTAATGGGACAGTGTTGATAAGAAACTTTGTATTAAAAGATAATTTGTGGAAAATTAATTACAGTATGAATACATTTTATGAGTTTGAGAGTGACATGGTAAAATTCAAAACCAGGGTCTTCAATTGAAACAAAACCAATTATATAGGATGAGGAGTCAGTTGACTAAAGAAGACTGGGAACTCAGATTAAAATATATGAAGATGGATAGCCAATGGTGAATATTTAGAAGAAATAATACACAATGCTCCAGTAACATACATGACCTTGAGGAATAAAACTTCCACAGTAAAGGCTCCAATGACCATGGCTACTGAGGAAGTCCTACAACTGTGCACAAGTTTCTCAGCATGCTGGGGCACTCCAGGCCTCAAGCAGCCAGAGGATAAAGCCAAGATCGCCCACGCCATGGGCAGCCCAATCAGCAAGCTGCCTACTCAAGCACTGCAAGTGCAGGGGGTGCCATTTGTAGAAGCAGTTGAAGGTGCATTAAGAAGAGCACCTAGACACATTAGGGGTTCTCAGGTGCTAATGAATGATGTTGCCTCATTAAACTGCTGTTATGTTTTGAGACCAAGGTTGCTGATGCAATGACTGGTGTCTTGTCAAATGGAAAGTATACTCTTGCACCCTTAGTTGCTTGCCTGTATGGGAAAGAGGAGAAAAAATGTTAACTCGGTTTCTCTCTCTTCATGGATGCTGCAATACCTGCTGAGTTTTTCCAGCACTTTGTTTTTATTTCAGAACTCCAGCATCCTCAGTATTTGCTTTTATTGTTATGGAGAAAAGAGGAGCCTGCTCACCTCATGGAGCAAAACACATGGAGAGGTTGGGCACTAGGCAATGGTGAGAAATAAGTGGATGGAGATGGAATGCCAATGCGGGATGGAGCATTTGTTGGGCAGTCATTTCAAAAGCATCATGGTTGTTGGAAGTGGGTGTGAATTAGAGTCACACTGGCCTTCCATGCATGTCTCTCAATGGCTTTTTTCTCTGGTACAGGAGCTCATCATCCTGTCTTGCATGCTCTGCTCTCCCTTCCAGTTCTCTTTCATTGGATCAGGGCTGTGGCCCATCAAATCCTCTGGTTGCAAAGCCTCCACCACCCACTGCAGTACTAGCCTGCACTGAGCACAGTACACAATGATACAGGAGACCCTCACTGAGGTATACAGCACCACTCTTCTAAATTGGTTGAGCGAATAAAATGTCATCCTTATGAGGCCTGTGATATGCTCGATCATGGCTCAGGTCGACCCATGGCAGGCATTGTGAAACGTTCCTTACCTGCAGTGTACCAGTTCCTCACAGGCATCAGAAGACATGCCTTCAAAAGGTTCCCTTGCCCATGAAATTCCATCCCTGAAGGTGCAATGCATCTGGGTGAGAGGAGAGTGGTTGGAACTGCTGTTTCAGCTGGGAGTGTGGCAGTACATAGTAATTATGTCTGCTTTCAGTGGTCACAGGCTATCTTAACACTAGTAAAGCTAGTGTTAAGCTAGTCTGCGACTAGCAAGCTGCCTATTCATGCACTGCAAGTGCAGGGTTCACCCTTTGTAGAAGCACTTGAAGATGCATTAAGAAGAGCATCTAGACATATTAGGGGTTCTCAGTAGAATTCTTCATGTTTATGGAGGCTGTCGGCTGGTCTCAGAGAGCCTCGAGGGCCACATGGGTGGAATTGATGACACCTTACATGAGGTTCTAAGGCTTTGATGTCAATCGACCTCGCTGTCTGTTTATCAGAATCTGTTCGGTAACATACAAAATCTCCAGCCTTCTTGAACAAGGCATTGGTTATCTCCTAAATACAGTGCTGAGCTGCTGCCAGGGAGCATTTGCAAAACTCCCTGGTGGATCCCTGGAAAAAAGCCAGATATATAAGAGTTCAATGCAATGGTAATTTTCAGTACCACTGGCACTGAGTGTCCATGGGTTGCAAGTTGTTCTCCAGAATTGTGCAAAAGTCAATGAGGGTCTCCATTGACAGCTGTCGTCCAGGTTGGCACTGTCATTCTGCCATCTGGAGGTAGCTCCAGCAGGTCCATAAAAAGCTTGGCCATAGTTAGTCCTGCCTTGGGACACAATCCTGTTGACCTTCCACTCAGCAGTCTGCTCCAGCTTTCCCAGCCACAGATTGATCCTCTTGTTATGGCTACTGCAATAGTGCCTCTGATACCTGGTCCTCCCTTCCTCTGTGGCACTTCGCCACCATAGAGAAATGTTTCTTTATTCGTTCAGGGATGAGAGTGTCGCTGGCTCTGCCAACATTTAGTGTCTATCCCTAATTACCTTTGAGAGGGTGCTTGTGAGTACTTTCTTGAAACATGCAGTCAGGTACCATGTGATTAATGGTGCTGTTAAGGAGGGAGTTCTAGGATCCTCACCCAGCGACATTGAAGGAACAGCCTATCCTGCCATCTTCAATGATTTATGCACATTTATGCATTCAGCTCAGTTTGTTTCTGCATTTCTTTAGAATTGTAGCCTCTATTTATATCACCTCTCCACATTTATCTGACCAAAATGTATCACTTCACACTTCTCTACATTAAATTTCATCCGCTAGTGCAGGTAAGGAACGTTTTGCAATGCCTGCCACAGGTCGACCTGAGCCATGATCGAGCATATCACAGGCCTCATAAGGATGACATTCTATTCGCTCAACCAATTTAGAAGAGTGGTGCTGTATACCCCATTGGTGCTGTATACCCCACCAGCCCATCTGTATGCTCTTAAAGTCTATCACTATCCTCCTCACAGTTCACAATACTTCCAAGTTTTGCATCATCTTCAGATTTTGAAATTGTGCCCTCTACGCTCCGGTCCAGGTTATAAATAAGAATCAAGAAAAGCAATGACCCTTCCACTTACGAATCCCTGGTCAGTAGTAAGTAAAGTCTTCTGTAATTCATGTTTTCAACAGGATCAAATTAAATAGTAGCAGAATGAAATTCTAGCCATGCTAAAGACTAATTTCAAAATACCACATGGTTTGAAATAAAATGCCTACCGGTACTAATATTTTTCATTTCAAAAGCATAGTTAAAAGTAAAGTTTATTTATTAGTCACAAGTAGGCTTACATTAACACTGAAATGAAGTTACAGTGAAAAATCCCCTAGTCTCCACACTCCGGCGCCTGTTTGGGTACACTGAAGGAGAATTTAGCATGGCCAATGCACCTAATCAGCATGTCTTTCAGACTGTGGGAGGAAACCGGGGCACCCAGAGGAAACCTACGCAGACATGCGGAGAATGTGCAAACTCCACACAGTGACCCAAGTCGGGAATCGAACCTGGGTCCCTGGTGCTGTGAGGCAGCAGTGAGAACCATTGTACCACCATGCCACCCCTTGATTGACCTCCCTGTAGGACTCACAGAACACAAGCGCCCTAGTGATTGGTAATTACTTACCAGGTAGAGCTTGTATACCAAGCCCTTTATAAAGCAGGGCCGAGTGAGTCCATTGTTGTATTGCCCCTGTTGGGACCTGTTTGTGTTTACCACAGGCTTGTGGGGCTGCTTTATTATATTTTGTGCAATAAAGCACTGATCCTTCCAGCTGACTCCTGGAGTTGTTATAAGTAGGAAGAATTGTACAGCAGAATATTGTTTAAAAAGGTTAGATTTGGTACATTTTGATATGCAGAGGGATTTGGGTATCCTTGTAGACAAATGAATATATGGATTTTTTTTTTCTGGCCGTACATCGTACGTAACTGTTGTGATCTCACACTGCTTCTACCTCCTCCTGTACTCCTATTTGCTGCACAGGTTCTCTGACTCATTATTAAAGTGCAGTAAATCACAATAATGATGGTTAGAGCTACAACAAATTGTTCATTTATTGATGTTTTGGCGGGGAAATGAAAGACTTTTAAATAGTCATTGCAGAAATGTTCCTCCAAATTGCACAACCTCCTTGCCCATGCTGTGTACTGTAAATGCAACTCTAACTCATAAAATGGTATAAATTCTATTTTTAAAAATTTCTAATATAAGCATAATAAACATAGAAAATAGGAGTAGGAGCAGCCCATACGACCCTTCAAGCCAGATCCACCATTCATTATGATCATGGCTGATCGTCCAACTCAATTTGGGGAGACAGTGGCGGAGTGGTATTATCGCTAGACTATTAATCCAAAAACTAATCTTATGTTCTGGGGACCCGGATTCGAATCCTGCCATGGCAGATGGTGGAATTTGAATTAACAAATATATATTTGGAATTAAGAATATATTGACGACAATGGAACCATTGTCAATTGTCAGAAAAACCCATCTGGTTCATGAATGCCCTTTAGGGAAGGAAATCTGCCGTCCTTATCTGATCTGGCCTACATATGACTCCAGAGTCAACGCAATGTGGTTGATTCTAGGCATGGGCATTAAATGCTGACCAGCTAGTGACGTACATGTCCCACGAATTAATGAAAAAAAAACAGATCCTGCCTTCCCACCCATATCCTTTGATCCTCTTTGCCTTAAGAGCAATATCTAACTCCTTCTTGAAAACACATAACGTTTTGGCCTCAACTGCTTTTGGTGGGAGTGAATTCTACAGGCTTACCACTCTAGATGAAGAAATTTCTCCTCAGTTTAGTCCTAAAAGGTTTATTCCATATCCTTAGACTATGAACCCTGGTTCTGGAGACCCACCATCGGGAACATGCTTCTTGCATCTACTCTGTCCAGTTCTGTTGTAATTTTCCAGGTGACCATGAAATTCCCCCCTCATTCTTTTAAACACCAGCAAATATATTCCTAACTGACTTAATCTCTCCTCATATCTCAGTCCTGCCATCCCAGGAATCAGTCTGGTAAATCTTCTCTGCACTCTCTCTACAGCAAAAACATCCCTCCTCAGATAAGGAGACCAAAACTGCACACAATATTCCAGGTGTGGCCTCAGCAAGGTACTGTATAATCACAGCAAGACACCCTGCTCCTGTACTCGAATCCTTTCACTATGAAGGTCAACATACCATTTGCTTTCATTACCACCTGCTGCACCTGCATGTTTACTTTCAGTGACTGGTGTACGAAGACACCCAGGTCACATTCCCCTCTCTTATTTTATAGCCATACAGATAAAAATCTACCTTCCTATTTTTGCTACCAAAGTGGATAACATCACATTTATCCACATTATACTGCATCTTCCATGCATTTGCCCACTCACTCAGATTGGCCAAATCACACTGAAACATCTCTACATTGTCTTTGCAGCTCATCCTCCCACCCAATTTAGTGTCATCTGCAAATTTGGAATTATTACATTTAGATTCCTCACCAAAATCATCAATACATATTGTGAATAACCAGGGTCCTAGTACTGATCCCTTCGGACCTGACTAGTCATGCCTGCCATTCAGAAAATCATCCATTGATATCTATTCTCTGTTTCCTCTCTGCCAGCAGTTTTCTATCCATCTTAATCCCTCAATTCCATGCGCTTTAATTTTACACATTATAATTTTACACGCTAGTCTCTTATGTGGAACTTTGTCAAGCCTTCCGGAAATCCAAATAAACCACACCATTGGCTACCCCTCAACTAGTCTACAGTTACATCGTCGAAGAATTCAGTAGATTTGTCAAGTATGATTTCCCTTTCGTAAATCCATGCTGATTCTGTCCAATTCTATTACGGTTTACCAAGTGCTCAACTATAAAATCTTTGACAAAAGAACTCTAGAATTTTCCGCACCACCAATGTCAGGCTGACTGGTCTACAACTCCCTGTTTTCTCTCTATCTCCATTTTTAAATAGTGGGGTTACATTTCTCAAATCTATTGGAACTGTTCCAGAGTGTATAGAATCTTGGAAGATGACCACTATTGCATTCATCATTTCTCGGGCCACTTAAGTGCTCTGGGATGTAGATTATCAGGCCCTGAGGATTTATCGGCCTTCAATCCCATCAATTTCCCGAAAACTATTTCTCTACTGATATGGATTTCCTTCAGCTCCTCCCACTCACTCTGTGCTCCTCAACATTTATAGATTATTTGTGTCCTCCTTTGTGAAGACAGAAGCAAAGTATGTATTTAGTTGGTCAGCCATTTCTTAGTTCCTCATTATAAATTCCTCTGTTTCTGACTGTAAGGGACCTACAATTGTCTTCACCCATCTTTTTCTCTTCACATACCGATAGAAACTTTTACAGTCAGTTTTTATGTTCCCCACAAACATACACCCATAATCTATTTTCCCCTTCTTAATTAGTCCCTTGGTCTTCCTTTGCTGAATTCTAAAGTGCTCAAAATCCTCAGGTCTGTTGTTTTTACTGGACAATTTGTATGCCTCTTCCTTGGACCTAATACTATCTCTAAATTCCCTGTAAGTCATGTTTGGGCCACCTTTCCCTTTTTACTTTTGCCCAGACAGGAATAAACAATTGTCACAGTTCACCTATGTGCTCTTTGAATGTTTGCCATTGCCTATCCATCCATTTAAGTAATGTTTCCCAAACCATCATAGTCAACTCATATCTCATACCATCATTGTCTCCTTTATTAAGATTCAGGACCCTCATCTCAGAATCAATTATGTCACTCTCCACCTTGATAAAAAAATCCAATCATGTTATGGTCGCTCATTCACCAAGGGGTCTCACACAACGAGAGTGCCAATTATTCCTTTCTCATTCGACAAGACCCTATTTAGGATAGCCTGTTCAACATATAGGTCCAGAAAACCATCCCATTTACACTCCAGGAATTCCTCTTCTGCGATATTGTGACTAATTTGACTTGCCCAATCTTTATGCAGATTAAAGTCACCCATAATTATAGATGTTCTTTTATCACACAAGTATCTCTCTGTGTTCCAAAGCCTGTATAAATTAACAGACTACAGTTTATATTTATATGGTACATTTCACATCTCATGGTGCATCACAAGCAAGTTTCAGATAGAGGAAAGACAATTGTGCAGGAGAATATTTTGGGAATTGGAACAAAGACTCAGTTTGTAAAGTAGGGTTTGAAGAGGTTGAGAGAGCAGTCGCAAAGAAAAAGTCTTGGGAGTTATAGTTCAGAAGATGGAGCCAATATGGTTGCAAGCTGTGCCATCAGCATTATCTTTGTAGTATGGTTGAATCCAATTACCAGCAAAAGTAACGAGATGTGTTCCTCTCTTTCTTTCTGGCAAAAAGATGCCAGTATCGCTGAAATAAATACAGAAAATGCTAGGAATATTCCCCAGGTATGGCAGCATCAGTGGAGAGAGAGAAATAAAAGTAGAACTGGGTAAAATAAAAAATGGAACAGATTTTGAGTAACTGAACACAGAACGATAGGATAAAGAACAAATGAGAACACCTATAATGAGCAATCAGATGGTGGCTGGATACTGCTTGGATCTCAATTCAACGAAGACTTTCTGGTGAACGACAGAGGTGTTGAGGGCTTGGATGTCCGTGACCAAAAGGAAATCGTTAGGGCCAGGAAACTGGAAGCTGTTAAAGTGTCAGAGAGCACCAGCAGAGTAATGGATGTGCGTGGGAAGAGGTGAGAAAAAGTTGAGTTGAAATAGGAAGAAATAAATTCATTGAGGTGTGAACAGGCTGAAATAATGGGTCTACCTGGGCAGTCCCGTTTGTGGATATTGAGGAGGTTTGTTTGATGTTGGGGGGATTATGAGCTTGGTGGCCATGGAGCAAAGATCTCCAGAAGAGATGAGGCCATTGACAATGCTAGAAACAATGGGGCCGATTTTACCAAATCGGCTCTAAGTGCCGGGTGCGGCCGTAAATCAGACCTGCGCCCGGCAGCCGCGCTCCAGCGCCCCCATACGCCTTTTTTCGGCGCGGGTCTAGTGGGCGGGGCCTCGCGCATTTGCATCTGTCCGAGCGCCGAACTGCGCGGAAAAAATCTGACAGAACCCGCCCGGGCGCAAAACAAAAAGCAGAGAGCGGAGGGAGCCTCTCTGCCGTTCATCCTCTGGTCGGGGGAGGGGGGGGTGGGAGGAGGGGAGGGGCTGTGACTTATCATCTCCTGGGGGGTGGAAGAGGAGGGGATGTGACGTCTCATTCCTGGAGGGGGGGAAGAGGGGGTGTGACTTATCATTCCCTGAGGGGGGGGAGCGGGGAAGAGGGGGTGTGACTTATCATTCCCTGAGGGGGGGGGCGGGGAAGAGGGGGTGTGACATCTCATTCCCTGGGGGGGGTGGCGTGGAGAGGGGGTGTGATGGCTCATTCCCTGGGGGGTGGGGGGTGGGGTGGAGAGGGGGTGTGACATCTCATTCCCTGGGGGGGGGGTGGCGTGGAGAGGGGGTGTGACGTCTCATTCCCTGGGGGGGGGGGGCGTTGAGAGGGAGTGTGACGGATCGTCCTCTGGTCGGGGGGGGTTCCGCTGTGTGTCTGTGGCCGATGCCTCCTGGCACCATCACTGGTACACTTCCAGCCACAGATTACTCTTCCCTGCAGGTGCGAGAGAGCAGGAGAGATGGCTGTGCCTGGTAGTGTACCAGTGAATGATCCATCACACCCCCTCTCCTCCCCCCAGTGAATGATCCGTCACACCCCCCTCTCCTCCCCCCTGGGGATGATCCGTCACTCCCTCTTCCCCCCCCCGCCCGAGGGGATGATAAGTCACACCCCCTCCCCTCCCATCCCCCCCCAAGAGGGCGATGTGGGCCCACCCGCTCTCCTCATTCCCCCCCCCCCCACCCCACCAGCGTTCCAACTGGGCCCGCCCCCCCCCTCCTCCGGCAGACGCCAGTGGACCTGTGTGAAGCCCGATCACTTCAGCCGTGGCTCGAAGTCAGTGTCCAGGAACGTGCTGCAGGCTGTCGAAGGACTGAAGGTGAGCGGGAAGGATGGTGGAGGGAGACCACGATCGAGGTAGGTTAGGGGTGTGCTCTGCTGGGGGGGGGCTGTCTCCCAGAGGGGTCTGATCCCGGGGGGGGGATGTGCCTGCCTCCCAAAGGGGTCCGATCCCGGGGGGGGCGGGGGGGGGGGGGGGTGGGGGGCAGGGGCCTGCCTCCCAGAGGGGTCCGATCCCGGGGGGGGGTCTGCCGGAGTGGTTAGAGGGGATGTCCGTGAAGGGTGGGCCTCGACGATTCCCCTGCCGAATAAAAGTACAAGTTGGACTTTTATTTATCAGCTCGGTAAAGGCGCCGACGCAAATTGGGCCGAACGCTGGTAAAGGGGGAATTGATGGTAAAGTTGGGCGCGCGCTTCATTAAATCGATTTAAATGCATGCAAATGCATTTAAATCATCACACCGGCCGATTTGGGCGCACACTGGAACGGCGCCCGAATCGGCCGTTGGTAAAGGCGCGATCTGCTAGGAATCGGGTGTGGATCGCGGCATAGGCCTGACGCCCAACTTTACCGCCATTTGGTAAAATCAGGCCCAATGTCTTGATGTTCAGTGATGGGGTCATGGTACAAGGGAATATAGGAAAGAAAACAAGAAAGTTGGCACTCAGACTCTGCTTAGTTCAGGTCAGCATGTCAGTGACAACAACAGCATCTCTCTTGTTAGCAGATCACACTATTCAGTTCGGACCTGAGACAATGGACTGCAAGTTTAAAGGGAGAGGTTAAAGTGAGTCAGGGAGCAGAGAAATTAAGATACATTGGCAACTCTTAAAAGATCTTGATACAGCAAAAGGCAAGATAAGATTGAGATGGAGGAAAGGTATTAGAGATGGGAAAACGGATCCTTTGCATGGAGGAAAATCTCTTGGGCAAAGAAGTGGGTGCAAGAATGAAGATGATGGAAGAAGAATTCAACATAATGCAATCTTGAAATTCATTGAAGTAACAGAATAAGGCTGAAGCCTTTGTTAAGAATGGACTGTATACGGTCAAGAAAGGAAAAGACAAGCATATCATAAGTATACAACAATGGGTAAGATTGGAAGAAGAGATAGGATCAGATCGATCCTTCACACACTGAAAATCTTGATTTCTTCATTTCAAGTATCGGATGAAATTAAGTATGAAATTAAACTGCAGACCAGGACAGCTTTGGGATAGAGTGGGTCAGTGAGAGGTAGTTTTAAGTAAATGAGTTTAATTTTGTGCTTCTGTAGCTGTATGCTAAGAAAGAGTTATTGCTTTAGTTCGATTCATATTAAACAAAGGCGCTTCCATGTCTCAGGGTTTTGGTTTCATTTCAAACTGTGCCTGCACTGTGATTAAAAGGTTTATGACATGAAAACAAACAGAGTTTTACTCATCAACCAGGAGCTGATTTAACTTAGAAAGATCATTTGAGTTTACTGTTAAGCTGGACCCAGAAGCAATTGGAACCAGGTAGCTAAGAAGAAAGCAGCTCTCACAGAAACTGCCCACAGAGAGGCAGGACAATGGGATAAGGGACAGAAAGCAAATCCCAGAAGCTAAAGAACAGATAGTTCTCTAAAGCAGGAAGTGGAAGTGAGGTGACAGGAGGACTGAAGTTAAAGAAACAAAGAGCAAGAAGATGAAAAAGGTCCTTTTAAGTGAAATTCAGATAAAAGGCAGAGAAGAGACAGCTGTAGTAATTAGATATAAAGTGGGGGACCAGACATCAGAGGTAAATCACAAGTTTGATGACACCTTAATATAGTCTGTGAAGCAGTGGTGTTCTGTGGCATGGCTGGGTACCTGACAGATTGTGTGGAAACTTGAATGCACATGGCAATATAGAGCCCCCTGGTGAAGTCATGCAAGAGAAAGTATTGATTGAGAGAAGATGGTAAGGTGTGTTTTTCGAGAGTGAAGTTTGGAAACAGTCATACGGAATTCAGAGTTTCAGTGAGGCCAGTTGGCTCATTCGGGGGAATTGATGAGAAAACCATAGACGTTTTATTGGGTGGCATCTGCCACTTAGTTTCAGAGGGTGGTATGTCAGTTCACAGTTGGCTTGTGTACTTACTGAGAACATTGGAGTATATGATTTGTGACTTGTGTTGTCCTTAAAATCTGTGTATATCCCAAACAGCTGCCAGAGTGTGGCGACTAGGGGATTTTCACAGTTACTTCATTGCTGTGTTAATGGAAGCTTACCTGTGACACTAATAAGTAAACTTTCTAAAAAATATCTGTGAAGATGCAGATGGGTGAAGGAATATTGTGAGATAGTCAATCTTTTTGGTTTCTTTTGTTAAAAGTTAATTGGTAATCCTGTGAATCTGTTCATCAATCTATCTAAAAGCAAAATTAAAGTTATGATCTATAGAGCCAGAGTTCCCATTCTGGGACTTGATTGTCCAGCAGTAACATCAGTTAGGATCATAACAGGTGTGCATGTGGCTGCACATGCCACTAAGTTTACTTTTGATTTCCAAGATCTGCAGTCTTTTGCTTTAGTAATAGTGTGGCTGAAGTCCTGATGTGATGCTGCTATACTCTTGATCTGTTTCCATGGGTCAGAGTTCATTCAACTTGCAGGGCTATCTCTCAGCAGCAACCAGAGAAAGCACATCACTCAGAAAATCCTGCCAGTGCTTCAGCAACACTGTTACAGGAGCACCTGAAGAGCTGAGCAGGGCTGGTTTACAGGGTCAAGACTCCCTACAACATACCACAAAAGAGGAATGGCAGAGGACAACTGCCCCAATTAGAAAAGTGAAGGAAAATTGGGGTCAGGGCAGGAATGCAGTAGTAAGCCTCACCACTTGCTTTCTAACTCAATTTCATGGTCATCATTAGACTTTTAATTCCTGATTTATTTTTATTGAATTCAAAATGTCATGATCTGCTGTGAATCTGGGCCACTATATCTTGTCCTAGGTCTGTGGATTACTAGTTCAGAGTCAATGCTACTACGCCACTGCCTCCCCTGATACACCTTAAGGGTGAGAAATTGAAAATCTCCTATACGTGTCAGGCTGAACAACATGCAAACCTAATGTGTCCTCCTCATCTAAGTTGTTGAAGCATTGGTCCATGGTGTTTTCCATTCCTAAACTTTACCTTCAGCCTCTGCATCGAGCAAGGGGGAACCAGCAGAGCACATGGTCTTTGGCAGGCTATACCTTAAAGGGAAGTTGCATTCAAAAATATTGCTGCGATGTAAGTGAAGACCTCGCCAAAACGACAGCTCCATAGTGAAGGATGGAGTGGTGGAAGCATTAATGGTGCAGGTGGACGGGATGGGAGATGCAATGGGTCTGCAGGATCAAGGAGACCCACGGGTACCACCCTTAGAAGAGAATGGGAGCAGACAGGTAGGGAGGTGAACTCCCAAAATCTGGGAAATACGTCCCAACACCAGTCCCACACAAAGGACCTTTTCACCCAGCTGGTCAAATTCCATGAATGCACATTCATGATGTTTCCTCCCCTTCACAATACCAAACACTTATACTGTTCTATGTACCACAACCCTTTCACTCACCCAAGCAGCATTCCCTAATATTCAGATACTCCACTTCATCCTCACATACCTACAAAAGCTGCCAGGCTCACACCCACTTCTCACAGCCTCCACATACCCTCAACTATTCAGTTTCAGCAGGGACATCACTCAAATGCTACACAACTACTGAAATTTTGTCCTCTCTCTTGCAGGAAAAGCTGTCATACTATCGAAAGGAGCAAACTGAACTGGCAGAGAACAAGGACTCCTGCATCTCCAGAGCTTTGCAGATGAAATTGTTCTCCCTATCATGGTATTTGTTTCATTGGAGACTCTGGCATCTGGCATTCCTGAGAACTTGAGGATGAGAACCCAAGGCCACTTTTCAGTTCCCAGCTCACCCTCATGATGCTATCTGGCATGATGAACAAGCTGCATATAATGTGACCATGGACTTCTTGCTTTCCGTCACCCAGGAATTGTTTTCTGCTCAGCCACTTGAACCCAAGGAGCAGGAAAGGCAGCAATAACACAGCACAAATGAATATGGTTCATTGCTTCATCTGATGCTTGCAGCTAGCAGCTCAGGTATTGGCTGTAGTCAAAGGTTAATGTGGGATTGAGTGCAGTGCTGCACACACAGTGATGAAGAAAGCACATGGCCCAAACCTAGGGTCAGTGTGGTGTTGAACAGTGACATGTTAAGACCTAGACATAGAGGTAGCTCCTTGCCTGGATCCTTTATTATATGTATATAGTTACAAGTAAATAAAGACTTGCTGATAACATACAGCAGACTACAAATATTTCTTTAACAGACACACTCTGTAGCCAACACCATCCCAACACTGGCACAGCACATAAATTGGGAGGCCACTATCGAGTTGGAATCAACACATGGTGAGTCATCTGGACATAAGTGGGCTACAGGTAGACAAGGAGGAAAGCATGGTTTGTCAGTTCACTGAATGAGTCCTGTTGCTGAGGATTCAGATGGTGACCACATTGGAGTGAAATACAGCAGAGCGCTGATGGACATGCGTGCATTCGCTGGCCTGCCAGGTAGCTGTCTCCCTGTCAAGGCACAGGGAGTCTGCTCCACCCTGACAAAGAGGACAACGCAGAGCTTACATTCTCTGCAGCCTCTGTTCCATTTCCCTCTCCTCCTGCAAACCCAGAGGCACTTCCATTACCCCCATAACTGGTGCAACCAGTCTGGATAAGTCATCCACTTGAGTATTGCTGAAAAAGAGACATTTTTGATTGAATCTTTTTATCTTGCACTCATCCAGACATTCACAAAAATACAATGGAAAGGAAATGAACACATTTATACTGTATGAAAAGTGAGTGCTGATTCATTGGCAAGTTGACCGATTGGTAGAGGTGTTGCCATGGAGAATGTACCAGTTAATGACGATTGATGGTTAGCTGTCCAACATTGTTTGAAATTTAAAGCAGACAATTTGACTCTGATTGGTCAAGGTATTGCCCCGAGGAATGAAACAGCAAATGACTGTCATTTATTTTATTTAGCTGAAACAGGCAATGTGTGTACATGTTGTTTCTGTCTGCAAAGCACAGGACCCTGAAGGTACATGAAGAGGATGCATGAGGTGTGATGGCATCACACCTGGTTGGATTATGAGTATCAGTATAGCGCTCATTCATAGTTTTCCAGTACACAGACGCAGGATATCGATCTGTGCCCTTCTTAATCAGCGACACTGCATGGACCTTGCGTGAAGTGATTGATAATGTGGGGCAGGCAGATGGAGCAGGGCAAGGCCTCCATAGCCATTTCATGCCCTAGAAGTGCTGTTTGGAAAAAGTATGTCACACTGATGTACTTGAGATTTCTGGATATCATTTGAGAAGATGTAGCTCCACAATTGATATATCTGATACAGAGGCTGTGTGCAGGTAAGCATTTGTTCTTCCTTGTTGAAATTGCATGGGATCATTCAGAATGGTTCTTTAATCTTAGCTGCCATGACAAGAGATACGAGCAGCTGTTGAAAATTCTGACATTCGGAATTCCGAAAGACTGTTGTAACTAAAAGATGGATAAGAGAAGCGAAGAACATATAGATTGTTTTCCTAAGCTGGTGGAAGCATGAAATCAATTTTGAAAGCACTGAGACGGCAGACGGAATGTTGGAAGTAATGAGGGCAGAAAGTAATACTTGCCAACTGCTACTGAATGTGAGCTGAAACCAAACAAGTCTATTCGAAGTAATTTAAGCAAATAAGACACTGCAATAAATTTTAATGAGCTAATTATCATGATTTCAATGTTTGAGAAGTGTGCTTCTGAAACTTTCTAAATTGAACATCAAAACATCAGAAGGTATTGAGTTCAGTTTTTGCCATTAATTAGATACCCAGGTTTGATTGCACCTCCTCCCCACTCCAGCTGAATAAGACAATATACGACATGGGTATTTTGCATTTCCCACAGCAGAACTTCAGATCCCGTTGCCTATCCATCTGATAATTCACTACCTACCATCTCTGCAGCACTTCCCTTGTCTACCTCCATCTCATTTCAATACAGCTAGAAATCTTATACACATATACCATGGCAGCATGGTGGCACAGTGGTTAGCACTGCTGCCTCACAGTGCCAGGGATCTGGGTTCAATTCCGGCCTTGGGTCACTGTCTGTGTGGAGTTTGTACATTCTCCCCGTGTCTGTGTGGGTTTCCTCCAGGTGCTCCGGTTTCCTCTCACAGTCCAAAGATGTGTGTGTTAGTTGATTGGCCATGCTAAATTGATCCTAGTGTCGGGGGATTAGCAGGGTAAATATGTGGGGTTACGGGAATAGGGCCTGGGTGGGATTGTGGTCGGTGCAGACTTGATGGGCTGAATGGCCTCCTCCTGCACTGTAGAGTTTCTATGTTTTCTGAACCCATGGCAGTCACTATTGTCCACTTATTAACATACAGATTGAGCTCAAGTTTAGTCCTGATAATCAATTCTAATATTCTAGTGAATGTATTTATCATCCCTTTTCACAATAAGCATCATGTTAAGCTGCTCCCATCGACTGATAATCCCGAATAATGACTTATCAATATTTCAGCAGTGAGGAAAGTAAGATTCAATATAGCTTTTCCGCTGCACCATGTGTATTTCCCTGTATGTTTGTTAATATCATTTCATATTTGAATGGATCATTAGCACTGTGTTTGTTTAATTCTTTGTTCTTTTCTACCCTCTTTACTCTGGGTTTTCAACATTCAGGTTTTATATTACATTCACAGCTGAATTCCAGCTTGTGATCTGGAGGGTATCTTCGCTAAGCCGGATGTTTAAGTAAACTTTCATAAACATATCTTACATGGATAAGATGGGTATAGGGGGATGTGGGCCAAATGCAGGCAATTGGGACTAGCTTAGAGGTTTACAAAAAAAGGGTGGCATGGACAAGTTGGGCCGAAGGGCCTGTTTCCTTGCTGTAAACCTCTATGACTCTATATCCAGTATAATGAACAGAAAAACTTTCCTGTTAGTGATTTTAACTATTGGAATTAGCCTCCACATCTTTAAAACAATCAACAAAACGCCACAATATCAGACCTTGGGATTAGATTGAACCTTTATAACAGGTAAAAATAGGTGATAGTTAATTGGCTATCCATTTTACATCCTGCCCAACACTCTCTTGTGGGCTTTAATCAAAAAGAAAATTGTGCAGTCTTTAAAACAAGCAACAATTTACTATTGCCATTCTTACAAAAAGTTAAAATGACTGCATATTTCAGAATTTGATCAGCAAGCAAGTCTAGCTAGCAGTTGATAAGATGTATATTTCAGCATAGTGTTGGAAAAATTCATCCCATCCAACTTTTGGGCAAGGTATTCATTAACTTCATGCTGCTTCCACATTTCTATGATTTCAGCATGCAATCCAGTGCGACACCTATTGCTGGCTGGCTGCCCTCTCAACAAGGTGTCTAACACTGCGTGAGATCATCATATATTCCACTTAGCCTCCAGTTCTTAGAAAGGAAGCTGCAATGAATCAGAGAAGCCTACTGCTGACTATCCTGCTGCAATTGGAGCAAATGAAAATGGAGCAGCAGAGCAAGGAAAGGGCTCCATGGGTTCACAGATACAGCACTGATGGCCTTCACATTTGAAGTAAACAGAAAGAGATGTGCCATGCTTCTGTGAGGAACCTGGAGGCCTTCAAGGACTGCCCTCCAAAAGGAAAGAGATCAACTCTGGAGTCAGACCCGGAAGACTTGGCATCAGTGCTGGAAGACGTTTAATGACCTTACATGGGTGGTCAAGGTCAATGAATGCATTTTCACATGGCATCTTATAGCTAACGCACCACCAATCTCATTCTGATAGGTAGGAATATATGTCACCATGAATGTTCTTGGTGATGGGCTCAGCAAGGCCATGATGTGGAGCACCACCTCCTCCGTCAGGTTCAGTTTATGAAGGTGTGTCTAGCTTCTGTGGTTCTCTGCTGTTCCCTGGTATGTTTTGCTACCTTGTCCTGCAAGAGGGAGGGAAGGTGGCCTGTAGTTGCATTGCACTCTGTTTGAGTGAAAAGCTGAAGGTATTTGTAGGCAACAATGAAGTGTATTTATTAGTCACAAGTAGGCTTACATTAATACTGCAACTGTGAAAATCCCCTCGTCGCCACACTCCGGCGCCTGTTTGGGTACACTGAGGGAGAATTTAGCATGGCCAATTCACCTAACCAGCACTTCTTTCGGACTGTAGGAGGAAACCTGAGCATTCGGAGGAAAGCCATGCAGACACAGGGAGAACTCCGCATGCAGACTCCGCACAGACAGTGACCCAAGTCGGGAATTGAACTCGGGTCCCTGGAGCTATGAGGCAGCAGTGCTAACCACTGTGCCACCATGCAGTTTTCCCTCCCACCACCAATAATCCCACCAGTTGAAAGTAGGAGCAGAAACCACCCCCCTTTAAAAATTAGCTTTATCAACATCTTATAGTGTGATTAGCATTGGCATTCATTGGACAAGCACAGACCAAGTGAGTTAAACAAGCATAAAAGAGTTTACGAAAATAGCCAGAACTGCTGTTTGACTTCTGATGTTTCCAGCACAGTGTTAGCACTTTGTAGCATGGGGTCGCACACGAGATGTGCCAGAAGTAGCAGATATACAATTCGCACCATTTTAGGCATTTATGGCTTCCGTAATTTTGATGCCACTGGTGCAAATTTGTGGTCCTGGAGTTGATTCTTGATTCTGGTTGAAGTACTGGTGTCTAGATCTATTGAAGGTAATTACGATTCAATGGAAATAAAAATTTTGAGATATGTAAAACCGAACATCGATTTATTATCACCTTTCTCATGAAGTTAAAATTATCCACATTGTTTTTTGAGTGGAAGTGAAAAGGAAGCTGTTTCAAGGTAAAAAATTATTGATCAAATTTTAATGATCCCAAATTGTTCTAATAGCAATAATTATTGATCAAATATTAATGATCCAAAATATGTTCTAATGTAATAGCAGCAAAACAAATTACATGCATGCTTTCAACTGACATAGCATCTGGTGGTTGCATGATACAACAATAATGGAATTTGAGTATTGCTAAAACAAAAGAGACATGTTGAAGCACTCATCAGAGCACGTTGCAAGAATCCCAATACAAGGGAAAAACAACTTACACTGAATGAGAAGAGAATGCTGATTGGTTAGCAAGTGGATTCTGATTGGTAGAGGCCACTTGCAACAGACAATGTGCAGACTATGCCCAACCAGTCAGTTCTTGCAAAATTCAAAATAGTGTCCAACATTAGATGTAATTCCGCAATTGGACATTTGCTAAATAATCCTGACTGTGCTAAGAATTACACTGCCAACCATTTTAAGATCATCAGTCAGGTTCACACTGTGGTGCATGTGTGTGTACCAGAAGCTATATATATTAATACACAGAATTATGCTATTTTCAGACAGAATGAACATGTAAATACATTGCGCATGTTTCAGCTAATCAAAACAAGCGGCAGCCATTTGCTGATACGTTTCTTAGGGCAATGCCTTGACAAAGCAGGGTAAAGCTATGTTTTAAGGTACCAAATCAGAAACCCCAAAGTAAGTTATGAAGCCTAACTAGACCCCAACAGTTTTTCTATTTTGGCATTAGTTTGAGGATAAGGTGCTTTACTCCAGGTGAGATTTTATTGACATACTAGGAAGCTTTTTTATAACAAACTTTACTTAACAGTACAGTTTTACTATAACAAATTTAATTAGCTTAAATTTTACCAGTTGAAATACTTGAACATGACTCTCTCTATTAGTTCCAGTTCCAATTCAACCAATATTTTATTGACTTAAACTCTTCAAAATCAGTTAGCAACACAGGCTTATGTGCTTGTACTTGGACTGTCAGCCCTCGAGCCTCCAGAACACCTGTGGAGAGGGGGACGGAGACCTATTTCTCCTAAAAAGTCCTAAACAACAGCCTCAAGCGCAAGAGCATGTGCAGGACAGACAGGCACACCTCTTGCTTTTTTCCGATCCCAACATTAACTGTCTGCTTTTCCCTGTAAATTTAGTGCCTCCCCTAAAACCCATGATGGTCGCTATCAATCAACCTAATCAAAACCCTATTCTGAAACCCCAGGGGTTGGGGGAAAATCAAGTAAACAAAAAGGCATTAACTCAGATTAAAACAAACACTTCCCTAACTAAAATAAATCATAAGCCTGCATTCTCAGCATGTGAGTTGCCTGATGCAGACAAATCATCACCATGTAAAACAGAGCTGAATTTTAAACATGCCCCTCTCAAGAAACATGATACAAATACATTTCTTAAAGGCACAGTATCTTCACAGCTGCATGGTTTAAATTTCAAACAATGCTTGGCAGTTAAGTGTCAGTTGCCATCACCAGGTGCATTCTCCATGGCAACACCTCTATCAATTAGAGTCCACTTCCCAACCAACCAGTATTCTCTCTCATACAGTATACTACTTACTCAAGTTCTGAACTACCAAACAATTAATGATGGAATTCTTCACTGATCAAGAGGAAAAAAAGACCAACAGCTTTTAAATTCCCTTTTTCCATGATGCTGCCTCACAACTGACTGGAAATATTAAATTAAATTTCATAATTTACCATAGTGGGATCTGAACTCACAACCTGTGAGTTAATCATGCAATACCATAATTGCAACACGATTTTACCTTAACTCTTAACATTTTTATTTTTATACAACAATTATGACAGTTGACCAGTCATAATGTTATTTTAACAATTAGTTAAATTGCAGAGGTTTACATTAGTTGTTTTTTAATGTGTTCTATGACATAAGCCACTGTGACATTGTGTCTAATAAAATTACAAATCATACTGAACACTTTTCCTGAAATTAATGAACCATGATACATCCTGTACAAAATTAATTGCTATACATATCTTTTCTTCAACATGAACAAAAACTATAACACTAAACAATTTACTGAAGATGAGCCAGTAATGCAGTAGAGTTGATTTCTGTAAAGAGGGGAAAACCGGTTGGAGTCTTGACTGGTCCAGGAGATGATTAATCTCTATTTTTGTTAAATATTTTGAAGCTCAGATTCACTTATTGGGCAATCTGATTCACTACAGTGTGATGAACAGTTGTTTAGTAGCATAAAACCTGAATATGAAGCTTTTTGTCTTGCACCCATCAGGACAAATAGACCTCCTTGGTCAATCAGAGGCAATTTGCCAACCAATCGACACCTGGCCCTCCCTCCCTCTGCATTACTTCTCCTCCATACATGGGTCCAGGAATATTGTGTGTATAAGTTCTATGGCTGTTAGTCTTGCCTTCTCTCATGCATTGCCATTCGAGTCAAACTTACCTTGCAGCCTGCCTTTGTTACTCTGCTTTGAACCATCAATGCACCTTTCTGAGTTCCTTACTGACAACCCACCACCCAATCTTCTTAACTGCTCCTGTGAACCCAGATTAATGTCCCCCTCTTAGAGGCCTGCTGTCATAGTTCTCAATTCAATCCAAATTCAAAGATGAATGAAGACAATTTCAGTATGGCTGACATCCATAGGTGGATCTAAATCTTGCCTCAATGCCATTACCTTTAACCAATTGGGGATTTGACAGCTCTTGACCACAGTCTGCACCCATTAAATTTCAAGTGCTGCAAAAATGTGTGCACAATTGTTTGTATGCGCGTCTAAAGTACCTGCTCATTGAGCTCAATTACTTTCCCACTGTGTCACAGCAGCAACGCCACCCTGGAGGTCCTCACCATTGGTGGAATGCAGAATCAGCGTCACAAAATCAGGATTCCGGTGCAGCATTGCCTCTCCTGATTCTCTGACACCATCCCAAAACCACCTCCCAAATTGCTCCCAAGGGCCCAATTAAATTCCACCCAAAATATTTGATTAGCTTGTTCTGTATTCCACTTGGGGCAAAAAAGGCTCAAATTTGCCCAGTATCATATTTCTTCCTGTCCTTCTTAGTTTGTGCTTACCTTCCTCTTTTTGTTTGCAGTGCAATGTGCTAGAATGTGGTGACTTGAACCAAAGTTTATCTTAGAAAGCAAGTAGAAAGATAAATATGCGTGGTGCATACCTTAATTTAACAAAAAAATATAACTAGGTCTATAAATTCACCTTTCTGGCATTTATTCTGGAATGCAGCTATAAAATAAAACAACCTAAGTGCTACTATATGTATTTATTTTCTCTGGGCTGCATATATGAAGAAGTAGATACACTTAATTGATAATAATACATGGAAGCAAAATTATTCAATGTATTTTACAAAATTAGTGCTGTGAAAATGTATTAACATGTGCCAGTAATGCAGTGGCTACTCTTTAAAGGTAAAAGCTAAAATAAAATTTAAATATGTCACAGTACAAAAATACATTAGCCGAAAAAGCAGCTTGTGTTATTTATAATGGATATGTCAAAAATGTCTTACTGTGTCCATATGTCAGTTGGCTTGAAAGAATCAAAAGGTCCCTCGATTGTTTTATACCATATGCAGCTGTTTATCTGAATGCCTGTATTTATGGTCCCATGTGTCTCCTAATAGGTAAATAATAATGTATGAGCCATCATGTAGCACTTTATGTATCAAAAATCATTCAAATTTATGCTCATAAATACATTACATAAATTACTTGCCTTCATTGCCAACATTTTCTTTTAATGCGATTCTCAATATTCCAGGACTAATATGCTTACTGAATTTGCACACACGTAATTCAATTAGTGATTTATGGTAACAAATATGACTGTGACCTAAAATAAATTGTACAATCAGAAAATTCTTGATCATACATCTTCCTTTACTGCCAATACAATTTTTTTTTCACCTTCACTTCTTTCCCAAGTTAGGGATCCAGTTTCCCTCGGTGTGCTCTTGGGGTGACCACCCAATAATCTTAGTAGGGACCCAGATCATTTGGGAGCTGGACTTCATTAGCATATTACCATTAAGCTGCATGTGGGAAATTAGCATCTGGAACAGCCTACTATCCCCACTTTTTCTTAATTAATTCACAGTCTGTGGACATTGTGCAAACTCAGAATTTAATGGCCATCGTTAAATGCCCTTGGGATGATGGTGGTGAGCTGCTTTCTTGATAATTGAATGGCTTCCAAGGATATTTTAGAGAGTATTTGAGATTCAACCTTATTGCTTTAGGTCTGGAATCACATATTGGCCTGTCCTGGAATGGATGACAGATTTCCTTCCCAAAAAGACATTATTGAATCAGAGATTTTTCATGGTCACCATTACTGAAACTATCATTGCATTCCAGAATTATTTAATAAATTGAATTTAAATGCCCCCTTGTTAAGATTTGGACTCATTTCCGGAACATAAGCCTAGGGCTTCAGATTTCTAGTTCCATAACAAAACCCCAATGCTACTGTTTTAAGCAATATCGTACAATCCATGCCATTGTCCAGGCTTGAATAAAGTCAACTGGGAGATGGAGGTGGGGAAGCCCTGGAGTGACAGTTGTCAAAGCTGATTTTATGGAGCCTGAAGGAGCAAATCTGCTCCTCCTGAATCCACAACAACAGTTAAACCAATTCAGCTAGGTGGTCAGCTGATGCAGGTTGGAGGCTGCAGCAAATTACGTTGTGTATATGTCAGGACAACTTATTAACATACTACTGCCTGATCAGGTGACTGCTGTAGACACCCAGGCAGTCCCATGGGAAGTTGAAGCAACCATAGTGAAGGTGAGAATGAAGTGCAAATCATTTGTGGTGGGCTATCACCCCATTTCTGCTGGGTGAGATTGCTCAAAGTTTCCCCCAATAGTTCTTGCTGAATACGGCTCTCCAGGTGTCATCCATCCTCCCACAGCTTGACAAATTGACTATTTTTTGCATGTGAACCTGGTCAGTGTATGTTACCAGATCATCTGAGTAAGTTTGATCCATTTCTTGCTCAATCTTGATGCACATACACTTTTAGGTCGGAATGTGTGGGTATTCATTCAATAGTGGCAACCCTGGCTGATTTGTACATTTCTCAGCCAGAGTGTACGAAGATCAATTATGAATATATAACATTGACAATCAGGAAGAGACCAGCAGGTCCTTCAAACCTGCTCCACATCTCATCATTAAACATTTGCTCCAACCCCCACACTTCACTGACGCTGAACTTTACTCCCTATATACGTAAAATATTAAAATGTCACTCCAACAGTTTTTGATAAAAATTCCCTTGACCATTGCCAGTCACTGTGATTTCCATATCAGGAACAACCAACACAACTTAAACGTTAAGGGCTGTAGCTGGAAACAGACATATAATATTTTGTGTTCATTCAAGCAATGTAAATAATACATTTATTCCAATCTAGCAGTAAATATGAACATATTTGCAAGTAATTTTATCTTGAATTCACCACTCTCTACTTCTGTAAGAGGTAATAAGTACTCAGTATCATCAGGGTGTTTCTAAGTACATATAAATGTCTCAATTTCTGTGCAAGTCTCAGTAAGTACGTACGCCACAAAATGTGAAACATTTCTTATTGACAGATTAATTTCACACTTTTCAGATTTCACAGACATCATTTGAGGAACACAATTCCCTTATTAGGATCTCTATAAATTCATCCTGTGTATTAGTATATTTTCATATTTGTACTATACAAGGGAAAAAAAAGCATCTGGAATTTCCTCAGCACATTTCTTTCTCTGCCATCAAATCTTTGCTGATACTGCAAATTACATAGGTTAGTAAGGATTCTGCTGCCCTTCTGGTTGTGAGTGGGAGCACTTCCATGGAAATAGAGTTATTACAGGGTAGAAAGAGACCAAGCCCATCAAGTCCGTGTGAGCTCATTGAACATAAATATGTGACAGGTTTTCTCAGTACAGGGGACTACTATCAGAATTTGGATGCTTTGGTATCCTAATAAGAAGCCAGCAAAGGAGAAGCTACTTGATGTGTGCAAGGAGTTTTATTCTCTCCCAAAACAGAACAATCCTGGAAATCTTGAAAAAGTAGAACCATGGAAAGAAATTGAATGATGTGGGTTTAAAATCCAATAAAATGCAAGATATATTTCAAAAGATGCCAAAATTCATCAGAATATTTGGCACTAAGGTGAAGCATCTGCCAAGTGAGGATAGACACGTCTGACAGGAAGACTGGGAAAAAGTCCCAAAATGAGATCTGGGATGGCAACACAGCAGAAAAACAGAAGTTCTAAAGTTCATAATTACCATAGCAAGGCAAGGAGAGGGAGGGAAAATGATAAATAATGAAAAATGCTGAGGAATACATAGAAGAAAGCGTGTTAATCCCCAAAGTACCATTGAATAGGTCTGTGTGTTTCAAAGAAAGTACCAGAAATCAATCCAGATAGAAGTGGTGAAGGAAAGAACAGCAAACATTTTGAAAAGATTATGAAACAAGGAGATGGAGTTGGAGAAACCATTTGAAAAAAAAATGAAGCCAAGGGTAGACTGCCACAACTTGGGAGAGTTAAGAAATTGATTAACAACAGAGCCAGGACATGGAAATGAAAGTCAAACACAAGTAACAGAATTTCTAACAAAACTAGACATGTTTGGAAGAAGCTTGTTTCAGCACGGGGCTTTAAAACACAATAGAAGTACTTTGGCACCAGTCAGAGCACTCCCTGTGGGCTACTGAAACTTTAGATAAGTATTAGAAATCTCCAAAGATGTACAAGAATTGCAGCAGCTGGAAGACAATCCAACAGCTGAGCTGCAAGTAAATCAGGAACTATGATGGATCCTTTATGCCAGATGTGCGGGCCTGGCATTCAAAAATGCCAGTGACAAATTAGTGTTTCACACTGAATGACATAGTTATCGACTTCCTCAGCATGCTGCTGGTAGTCAGTAGGTATATACAGCAAACAATGATACAAACTGGCAAAAGTAAATGCTGCAATCTGAAACAAAACAGAAAATGCTGGAAAATCTCAGCGGGTCCGACAACATCTGTGGAGAGAGAAGAGAGCGAATGTCACGAGTCTGGATGATTCTTGAGAGCCCTTTGTCTAAGCTCTGCTATCAGACCTGCTGAGATTTTCCAACCTTTTCTGTTCTGGTTTTGATACTAACCTAGCACTTTCCATGGGAGATATGGAAACATCTTTCAAAAATTAGATATTTTGGTTTGAAAGCAACCTTCTCCACGCAACCACCAAAGATACTGGCCATCCAAGGTTTAGAACCATTTTGATGCCAAAGAACACATCACAAAATACAAACAGTTTTGATCGCTTTAGTCAGTTCCAATGTGGAACACTTAGAAGCACTGAGCAAACTAATAGTCTTACAGCAGTTGCAATACTGTTGCTAAGTGTCCAATACTTAATTCGCTTCCCCAACATAACTCTATTGAAAGTGTACACACAGGCACATCAATCACCTTCTTTGGAGTCCAAAATAATTAGTTTCAAGTGAAAATCTACAATAAATTATTTTCTAGCCTGTTCCCTGAAAAGTGAAACAATATAACCTCCAATGCACCAAATGCCTATTTTGTCACCTTTGAGAATTGCTATATTTAAGGTCTCTTATTTCAAGATGGAAACAGTAACTAGTAATCTACTCGTGCATTTCCTGTGGGAGCAGTCATGAATAATGGTTTATAATATTAAACATTGAATCATTTTGATAATGGAAATATTATACAAATCTTGTGTAGCTTACATTCCATGTATGTGAGTGACAAATCTTTGGATCATTTAGCTGTCATATGCAAACAAGAGACAATGCCACTGAAATGATCACATGGTGGCACGGTGGCACAGTGGTTCGCACTGCTGCCACACAGTGCCATGGATCTGTTCAATTCTGGCCTTGGGTGGCTGTCTGTGTGGAGTTTGCACATACTCCCTGTGTCTGCATCAGTTTCCTCCGGATGCTCCGGTTGCCTCCCATAGTTCAAAGCCTGCGCTCGCCCTAAAACCGGAGAATCCCATCCTATCAATGGACCTTTGTACGGTCTGCCCCCCACCCCCCCAAATTCCGGCGGTGTAGGTTAGCTAGATAAGCCATGCTAAATTGTCCATTAGTGTCCCAAGATGTGTAGGTTAGATGGATTAGCCATGTTAAATGTGTGGGGATAGGGAAATAGAGTGGGAAGTGGGCCTTCGTAAAATACTCTGTCAAAGAGTTGGTGCAGACTCAATGGGCTGAATGGCCTCCTTCTGCACTGTAGAGATGCTATGATTACTATTCAATTTTGTATTTACACAATGCTAATTGTGGATATTGATAACTAAAGCGGAAGAAGTTCTTTGACTAGCCATTAACAGTTTGAGATTCAAGAGCATGACCTCATTCGAAAGGAAGTAAATTATGCTTTTCCAATGCTTCATCTGTTATAATTGTAACCTTCTCTGGCTTGATTGTAATGATGGTTTTGTTTTTATATTGTTTGACTCTCCCACGTGCTTGCTGATGATCGGGCCCACACCCTGGTCACTCATCATCTGGACTGAGCGAACCCAGTACTGGTCATCTTGATGCACTTTCCTACTCACCATGAGGGAACCATCTGCTTACCAGCTCTTCATTTGAGCACTATCTCTGCACTATTTCTTCGAGGCTTTTCTTCACAGTCACCACACTATGATTTCCGCACTCTCTGATGCTGCAACTTCCTTGCAGTTGGAAAATAATGTCAAGAGTCCTCTCATAGCATGTATCACGATCCAAGACTGTTCACCATCTCGTATCTGTACTGAATCTTGCTGCCAGGCTGAGCATCATGTCATAGAAGAAATCACAGCTGCAAAATATCTTGTGTTTTTATCATAATATAAAGGCAGCAAACACTCATAAGGAATTGGGTAAATACATTGTGTGTTCAATTATTCAGACTAGGCGCATGAGACCATTTATATAGAGGCCTGAAGACATCAGAGCTGTAGAACTGGATGTTCCTACTCTGTTCAAAGCTAGACTGAACCACAAGGAAGTTACAGCATCAGAGAGTGCTGAAATCATAATGTGGTGACTATAAAGAAAAGTATCGAAGAAATAGTGCAGAGATAGTGCTCAAATAAAGATCTGGTAAGCAGACGGCTCCCTCTTGGTCAGCAGGAAAGTGCAGCAAGATGACTAGTACTGGGTTCGCTCAGTCAAGATGATGAGTGACCAGGGTGTGGGCCTGATCAACAGCATGTGGGAGAGTCAAACAATATAAAAACAAAACTATCATACAATCAAGCCAGTGTAGGTTACAATTATTACAGATGAAGCTTTGAAAAAGCATGCAAAAGTGGCTACAGCAAAACTCACCCCCAGGTACCATAGAAGAAAGAAGGTCAAAGGAATAGAAATCATTGAAACCCTACAGTGCAGAAAGAGGCCATTCGGCCAATCGAGTCTGCACCGACCACAATCCCACCCAGGCCCTACCCCCATATATTTACCCACTAATCCCTCTAACCTACACATCTCAGGACACTAAGGGGCAATTTTATCATGGCCAATCAACCTAACCCGCACATCTTTGGACTGTGGGAGGAAACCGGAGCACCCGGAGGAAATCCACGAAGACACGAGGAGAATGTGCAAACTCCACACAGACAGTGACCCAAGCCGGGAATCGAACCCAGGTCCCTGGAGCTGTGAAGCAACAGTGCTAACCACTGTGCTACCGTGCCGCCCCTGTCAAAATGTCCACAAAATTCCCCTATTTGAATTGGTTTGCTGCTGACGTACTATGCAAACTCAAAACCTTTAAGCAACTTACAGAGCTGTGGTTTCTTGATTTGGTATGTCTGAACCAGACAAACAAGCCATAAAAAATTGCCAAGCAGTTGGGAACTGAAGGCTACACAGGCTGAGCATGTCAAGATTAACAGCAAAAGAACTAAAGAATCACCAAAAGATACGGACTACGTTTGAAGCTGGGTTCAGAATCAGATTCAAGTTCTGTATTCAGCAGCAACAACAGCCGACAGAATCCACAGACCACTTTGTTAGCAGAAACAGAGAAGAGGGTATGTACTGTGATTTTTCAAATGCAGAGTTAGCAGACAACTGTTGAATTGGTGATCACATCCATTCCCATGAAAGAATTCCAACAACATCTGCTGTACAAGACCAAAACATGTAGCATTGAAGAACTACTCAAGGATGAAGACCATAAGACATCGGAGCAGAGTCGGAGCAGAGTCGGAGCAGAGTCCAAAGATGTGCGGGTTAGGTTGATTGGCCATGTTAAATTGCCCCTTAGTGTCCTGGGATGCGTAGGTTAGAGGGATTAGCGGGTAAAATATGTAGGGGTAGGGCCTGGGTGGGATTGTGGTCGGTGCAGACTCGATGGGCCGAATGGCCTCCTTCTGCACTGTAGGGTTTCTATGATTCTATGAGAGTTAGGCCATTCGGCCCATCAAGTCTGCTCCGCTATTCAATCATGGCTGATATTTCTCTCATTCCCATTCTCCCGCCTTTTCCCCATAACCCCTGATCCTCTTATTCATCAAGAACCCATCTATCTCTGTCTTAAAGACACTCAATGAACATAAGCATGAAGCAACCCTTGCAGGTCTATTAAGCTGACATGTCCCAAGTACAGCCCCAGTTGTTGACACACTTACTTGACTACCTAAACCTAACAAGACATATGAAAAGTAGAGCCTTTTGCATGTACCATGGAAATGCCCAGCTTTTAATCAATTCTGCAAGGCATGTGGCAGAAAGGACCACTGGCAGTGGTGCTGCATTAGAGTAAAGGCTGAAGCAGCTACAAAGCCATGCAATGATGCAAAAAGACTGCACACAATGTGTACTTTCAAGCAATAAGATTCAATATTGAATCAATCCAATATAATGGTGATCAGATACTTATTGGCCCAGGCACCAGGGATAGCTCCACTGCTCTTCTTAAAGATAGTACTGTAGGATCTTTTACATCCACCTAAACAGGTAGATGGGGAATCAATTTAACATTTAATTCAAAGACAAGAACGTCCAGCAGTACAGCGCTCCTCAGGACTGCATTTTCTTTGAATTTCGTTCTCAAACTTTGGAGTGGGTCTTCAAACCAGAGACTGAGAGGCAGAAATTTGATTTGATTTGATTTGATTTAATTTGATTTGATTTGAATGCCACTAACTGATCTTTAGTTGGCGCATAGAAGGTACTTTTGAGAAAAATAAATGTACCAGCTTTCTGAAGGAAAAGTGAGAAACTGAAGATACTGAATATGGACTCCTTGTCCATTAGCATCTGTGAAGAGAAAAGACTGGATAACATTTCAAATTGAAGCATTTTTCTAATACATTGTACTCTTGATGTTATGTTCCCTTTGTACTCCAGCTTGGTGAAGAAGCCTGTAAAGGGGAAGAAAAGAAGAAGCAATGAGTTTGACAGGAACTTTTCCATTTAAATCCCAATCCAAATATCCATGCAATTAATTCTAAATTAATATTTTGACATATGTATAGTCCAGTTTCGAAACAGTCAATAGCTTTAAACAACATTTCGACCAATTAAAGTTTAACTGAGAGAGTTAAGATTTTTAAATGTTTTAAACGATGGCTGAACACAATCTCTTTTCAGCTATAGGTGTCATGAATAACATTCAAGAAAAAAGAATAAGTTGAGGCAAAAATACCTGTGTATTCTGAAGCCGATTCAATTCTGTGCTCAGGCAACAATTGACACTGATTTTCACTTTAAGATTGCAGAGGAAATGCACTACTTCTTCAGACAATTACAGCAAAGAAGGTGAAGTAGGGAAGGAATTAATGCAGCTGAGTCTTAAAAATGAACTGATCAGAAGGTCCCGTTATGTCCTGCACTTTCCCCCAAAATCTAAACATTGAGTTTGGGAAAATAGAAGCACTGAAAGGTAACTTGAGAATAAACATTTATTTTTGTCTGAATCCAGTCATGTAAACCATGCACCTTGTATCTTATTTCAGAAATCTTTTCAGTTGTGCGTTATTTCTTTGAACTGCTTTGCAATATAAGTTGTATCATTGTTTATTAATGACTTAGAGGAGGGGGCTGAAGGGTGGATCAGTAAATTTGCTGATGACACCAAGATTGGTGGAGTAGTGGATGAGGTCGAGGGGTGTTGTAGGCTGCAAAGAGACATAGATAGGATGCAAAGCTGGGCTGAAAAATGGCAAATGGAGTTTAACCCTGATAAATGTGAGGTGATTCATTTTGGTAGGACTAATTTAAATGTGGATTACAGGGTCAAAGGTAGGGTTCTGAAGACTGTGGAGGAACAGAGAGATCTTGGGGTCCATATCCACAGATCTCTAAAGGTTGCCACTCAAGTGGATAGAGCTGTGAAGAAGGCATATAGTGTGTTAGCTTTTATTAACAGGGGGTTGGAGTTTAAGAGCCGTGGGGTTATGCTGCAACTGTACAGGACCTTGGTGAGACCGCATTTGGAATATTGCGTGCAGTTCTGGTCACCTCACTATAAGAAGGATGTGGAAGCACTGGAAAGAGTGCAGAGGAGATTTACCAGGATGCTGCCTGGTTTGGAGTGTCGGTCTTATGAGGAAAGGTTGAGGGAGCTGGGGCTGTTCTCTCTGGAGCGGAGGAGATTGAGGGGAGACTTAATAGAGGTTTATAAAATGATGAAGGGGATAGATCGAGTGAACGTTCAAAGACTATTTCCTCGGGTGGATGGAGCTATTACGAGGGGGCATAACTATAGGGTTCATGGTGGGAAATATAGGAAGGATATCAGAGGTAGGTTCTTCACGCAGAGAGTGGTTGGGGTGTGGAATGGACTGCCTGCAGTGATAGTGGAGTCAGACACTTTAGGAACATTTAAGCGGTTATTGGATAGGCACATGGAGCACACCAGGATGGTAGGGAGTGGGATAGCTTGATCTTGGTTTCAGATGAAGGTCGGCACAACATCGTGGGCCGAAGGGCCTGTTCTGTGCTGTACCATTCTATGTTCTATGTTCTATGTCACCAAATGAAACAGATACAGGAGCAGCACCATTGTAAAATTGGGTATATTTCTGCTTTCAACTCTGGGCCCGTAACTTCCAGTGGAATGGCAACTGAGTCGGATTTCTATTCCATTCATAATTACTTACTTTGAAATGTGCCATTTCTGTTCTCTCCAAAGTTTCTGACTCAGGCCAGGCGAGATGTGTGCAGTGCAGCACTTTCTTTTTACAGCACTTTTGAGAACCCAGGGTTTAGGAGAGAAAGCCTTCTTGGGGGGAGGAGAGATTACCTCCCCTTTCCTTTTTATCTTTTACCCCGAGTTGGAAACGAGCAGGTTGGCCACCTTCCTGCTATCTCCCCTCACCCACCATTTTATGGTGACAGAGGTGGAAAGAAGACTTTAGTGGCCTTGTTAATAGGCAAATTAAAGTCCTCAATAGGCTCAAGGGCAGACGGCTGGCTGATGCCTTACCCATCCACTATAACATGGGGAATTGCTTGTTGGTGGACGGGATGGCGGTGGGCTAGACATGTGCCCCACTGCCTGCAGGGAGGTACTGTAAAATTCTATGATAGATTCATTATACCAACACTGTGTGGCAATTTAAATATGTTGCGGGGGGGACACTAAACCGGAAAGCCCCCAAATTGGTGCAGGAATTGTGATATATGATTAATGTGCACCTGAAGATTGCAATCCAGGCACAGAAAGCCAACTTTGTATTCACATATGCTCATTTCAGCTTACAAACTGGCAAAAACTATTCCCATAGTTAGCATGTATTTAGCTTAAAACTATGCTTTGTTGGGAATATCCAATCGGGTTAATTTATTTATTTTTGTTCGATTTAATTGTCGAAAAGAAATGACAGGCTGTCTCAAAATGTGAATGCACGTTGTATTATAAATAAAAAGAGATCAACCAAAGCTAGACCAATGTATCAATTCTGTGGGGGGAAAAGGCTGATTAGCTTTGAAAGAATGCCAATATTTTCTTTTTGTTCAAATGTGATAATTGGAAAGAAATTTGTACACTAATAACCTGCTTTGTGAGCTATCCATTTACCCATTAAATACAACATGACTATGGAACTGAGCCACAAAGTGCCCATTTTTTGATGTAATGAATGCCATTTGCCTCCAAAATGGTGAATTTGAAAGGCACACAATGCTGTTGCCAGCAGCGGCAGCCGCCATCATGCTCAGGGAAGCGGTGTACGCACATAGAGACTATCCCCTGGAATCAAGCAGAGTCAGCAGATCATGGCTTAAGCAAACATGTAATTGTTATTTGACACCAGCTATTTTAGAGAACAATGCTCGAGCTAATGTCCTCCTCACATAGTTGAAAATACTTTCAGAAGGAACCTCCCCACCAAACACTGCCCCACACCCTCCACAGCACCATTTAAAGAAATAATCAACTCTGCTCAGTTGAGTTGGTAATCGATTTCCACTGACTTATTTTGATTGTAGAAATGTTTGGTGGCTTTCTGAGTTGGTTAGAATTGCTAAAGTCTACAGTGAATGATGTGAGCTGACAGAATTTCTCCTGACTTCAAGGATTCTGCACAAACCACTTGAGCAAAAATATGGATGCGGGAGTATGCGTTCACATTGAACTATAGCATGACATGAAGATTGAGCGAAGGTAACAAATAGCAGAACACGCTGCTCGAAGAAGGAGAGGAACAGTTTGAGGATAGTGTGAAGGGTTCTTAGCCATATTTCTGCAGAGTGTTCAGGGACCTAAAGTTCTTACTTGAACCTCAGAACCGAACTGTGTATCAGATGCCTCCATTTCACTAAGCATGTTCTTTCTGAAATCTGTCACCTGTAGATACAACGACAATATTGGAACAGCACTGCATTGTCAATGAATGTGAAAGTGACTGTGGCAATGTACTTTTAAGTATCTGGCACATTCAACGTTGAAACAGACAACATTTGTAACATTTTCCATTTCACACTGGAAATGATGGAATCCCAGCGCTGTGCAAAGACAAGTGCCAAGTATGCGCTGGTTTCCTTGACTTGGTTTCCTTGGCTTTCTGGCAAGTCCCACATATTTTACTGTGCAAGATCATCAACTTCCTTCTGTAAGCCACCCCATCAAAGTCTTCACCTTAGTCCTCTGCAGAGTGTGAAGCTGGTGGTGCAGTTGGTGGAATATGACAATTGAAGATGCTTTCACTCACCTTAGCCACTCTTGTTCGGTCACTGAGTTTCTTGTGACACTGCATCGAGATCCCTGGGCTGGTACTCCTGGCCGTGACCACCACAGCTACGTGGTCCAACTCCTTTGCAAAATTTGTCTGGAGGATTTTCTGTCCCCCTATGTATAGAAATTCATTCTTCTCCTCTCCATCTCCAGCAACAAGGTCAAGCGTTGTGTAGCTTAGAGCTCAGAGCTCCTTTCTGCTATGTCGTGCCAGTCCTGTGACTTCCACATGTCAAAATCACTTTCAGAATGATTTGCAGCATCTGCTCCAGCCAAGATGTACCTTCTCTTTATAACATTGTTACGAATGATGTACAGGTTTAAGTTTAATTTACATTTTGTATTTAGGTGTTTAAAAAGGGGAAACCTGGTTTTAGTTTCATTTAAAGATTTTGTGAGCTAGGTGCCAGGAATTCTGGGGTTCTGTTTGTATACATACATTTTTAATGCAGCTTTACAGCTTTTGAAGTGAAGAGATGGGTTACTAAGGGATTAGTAGTTTGTTGGAGTTAAAAAAATAATTGAAGTAGAAAAAATCTGTGCTGTTGCATAGTAAGAAGTCTCACAACACCAGGTTAAAGTCCAACAGGTTTATTTGGTAGCAAATACCATAAGCTTTCGGAGCACTGCTCCTTCGTCAGATGGAGTGGATATCTGCTCTCAAACAGTGCACAGATACAGAAATCAAGTTACAGAATACTAATTAGAATGCGTATCTCTCCAGCCACATTGTCTGTACCTTTAAGACCTGGCTGGCTGTAGAGATACACATTCTAATTAGTATTCTGTAACTTGATTTCTGTGTCTGTGCACTGTTTGAGAGCAGATATCCACTCCATCTGACGAAGGAGCAGTGCTCCGAAAGCTTATGGTATTTGCTACCAAATAAACCTGTTGGACTTTAACCTGGTGTTGTGAGACTTCTTACTGTGTTTACCCCAGTCCAACGCCGGCATCTCCACATCATGACTGTTGCATAGTGACAGAGATCCAGAAACATACAGAGAAAAGGGGGAACATGGAAGAGAATTCAGTTAGAGTATGCACACTAGAGAGTGCAGGCAGTAGATTTAATCTCTCCAATAAGAAATCCTGAAAATCTGGGAAACTAAGTTTTGGGAACTCATGTTTGCTTTGAAGTTTAAATAATAGTGAATTTAGATTGCAGTTTTTGGATATCTCAAGGAGAGAGAACAGCTGAAGAAAAGCCTCTTGTGAATGCTCAGAGGTCAATTGGAAGAAAACTATTTGAAAATGAGCTAACCCAATGATGCGCTATCAATAAGGCGAAAGACTACCGATATGCCAATATAAGTGTAGGCTTTTATTCACAACAGAATCAGGAGCAGATCCCAACAATTAACCGACCTGGACTGAACAAGGGGGAGGAGACAGCCACCTTTATACTAGGTGCTGAGGGGAGGAACCAAACTGGAAGGGGATGTGTCCAGGTATGACAAACACACACAACGGTGGTCCATATAGGACAAAGGCACAACTGAGGTCCACCACACCCAAGCAAGAAATCTTGATGTGGAGACAGTGGTAAATCATGACTGGGGTTTTGTGTCTGTATTGGTTGCTGGGATAAAATGAACAATGTGATTATGAATCATTTTCTGGTATCTGCATTGAAATCTGTCCAACCCTCTTGTCTATTGTAATACAGTTATTTTACCTTGTTTAATAAATATTTTTATGTTTGTCGTAATAGTATACTCACAGAATCTTGTGAATGTGTTCAGTAATTGAGCGCCACAGTTTCTGAAAAAAACAAAGTTGGGGGCACAATTTTCTCACCCCGCTACACTGGTCGAGTAGCGTAGCAGAGTGAGAAATGTCAGCATGAGGCCAATAACGGGAATGCCAATCACAATCTTCCCAGGCCATTATTTATGACATGATCAGCCTCGCACCAGGAAACAGCACAAGGCTGATTTAAATGTTCGATACCTTATTTAAATCTGTTCAGCGAGCCCGGGACGGTATTGTCTGGGTCGACTTGAATTTCCGACCTCGCTGGTAGAGTCCATCACAGATGGTCCCCAGCCATTGGAATCTGATGTAATGGCCTCACTGGTGGGACTGGAAACCATTGAGTCCCCCCCAGGAGGTCAGGAGTGGGGGTGGCAGTGCCCCTTGGGCAGTGCCAGCCTGGCACACTGGCAGTGCCTACCAGGCACTGGGCATTTGCAAGAGGCGGGGCTTGAGGGGGCAGGGCCTCACTGGGAGGAGCAAATGGAGGCAGAGGCAGACAGGGCAGAGCCAGATCAGGATGGAGAAGGGAGGTTAGGGAAGGGGAGGGGGAACTCTGCATCATGGAGTGGGGGCAGATATGGGGCTGGTGATTGGAGGCCAGAGCCAGACATCAGAGGTCAGTGCCAGCCATCAGCAGGCCATCCATCAGGGGGGGAGGGGGGGGAGGGCATGTCAACTGATTTCCCAGTATACTAGGAGATTGGCACATGCCCAATCGCCTCCCAAGCATCTGCTGCTGGCCTTTCCAGCAGGATTAGGCCCTGCCGCACCCCCCCCCCCCCCCCCCCCCCCCCCGCTGCTTACTGGCATGCTTCTCCTGACGGCTTCTGTAATGCACAGAGTGCCGTAAATCTTCAAATGTCAGTTTGCCCAAAGAACGGGCAGGAAAACGGAAAGTTGGTCATTCTGTTGGGCACTTATCGATTTATTTTGGGAAAACCACGTCCAGGATCTAACAAGCCAGGTTTTACTCTGGGATCTTACTTTAAAGTTAAAGTTTATTTATAGTGTGACAAGTAGGCTTACATTAACATTGCAATGAAGTCATTGTGAAAATCCCCTAGTCGCCACACTCTGGTGCCTGTTTGGGTACACTGAGAGAGAATTTAGCATGGCCAATGCACATGACCAGTACATCTTTCAGAACCCACATGGACACGGGGAGAATGTGCAAACTCCACACAGACAGTGACTAAAGCCGGGAATTGAATCTGGGTCTCTGGCACTGTGAGCCAGCAATGCTAACCATTGTTCTACCGTGCCGCCCTACTTGACCAATATTACCATCAACTGGGATCATAACAAGTACAGGCTGTTTTTAAGTAGTGCAGGCTAACTCGAATTTGTGCTAGACTCTCTAAGTTTTGTGCCATCTGCTCAGGCGTGCAATTACTTCACAATGTACTTCATCATAGAAACCCTACAGTGCAGAAGGAGGCCATTCGGCCCATCGAGTCTGCACCGACCACAATCCCACCCAGGCCCTACCCCCACATATTTACCCGCTAATCCCTCTAACCTACACATCCCAGGACTCTAAGGGGCAATTTTTAACCTGGCCAATCAACCTAACCCGCACATCTTTGGACTGTGGGAGGAAACCGGAGCACCCGGAGGAAACCCACGCAGACACGAGGAGAATGTGCAAACTCCACACAGACAGTGACCCGAGCCGGGAATCGAACCCGGGACCCTGGAGCTGTGAAGCAGCAGTGCTAACCACTGTGCTACCGTGCCGCCCTTAGCACTGAAGTTTACATGCTGCCTGCAGAAACAACAGGAGGGAGTTAATCACACATTGTGATCTCTCCATACCTTTTCAAGGTTTTTGAATTTTCCTGCAAATATTTCTTCAGCACTATAATTTAAAGGAGATGGTGGGGTTATGGGGAATAGATTCTGCAAAGATTGATATCAATAAAGAAATATATGCAAAATGAACTAGATGGGCATATGAAGCAATGTTCTGTTCTTTGAGGCATTATATTTTGTGATGGTAATACTTTCTGATTTTAAAAGATGTCACAATTTAACTCCAATCATAAAAAGTACCAAACTACATATCATTGAAAAATCAGTATTAAATCAATCCAAAGGAAAACACCAGCTTTTTTATGTTCAGTGATTGCTAAGTACTTTTATCTAGTAGTTCAGCATTTTTATTGTCTGAGAATTTAAATGTAAGAATTTGACCAGACTGCTGTGAATAACACTTACAAAAGGCATTTAGACTTTCTTGCAATAAAAGGACATCTTATACTTTCAATGTGTAAAGTGTGATTTGCAGACAATCTTGGAAAGGGATTCATAAAATTGCTTTATATTTTGCTATTTACTCCTGTCATCAATTCCTTTGTCTATACAGAACTTTTTTTTGAAATTTTGCAGTGGATAACTTTTAACATTGAAATTGCACATGCCAATTGTGCATCCCTTCCCTAAACAATTGCTTTATTTTTCCAATAGTTTTTGCTGAAGCTAGCAACTCCATTCCTTTTGAGAGTCATTTAGACTCTAACTGGTCATGACAAGCCAGATTAACCTCCATTTCTAGAGCTCTATTTAACAGAGCATATTTGTTTTTGCAATGGGCATGATGGGACAAATGGCCTTCTTTTGCACTGTTTCTTTTTAATGTCTTTTAATAATCATGACTTGAGGTAATTCAAATAACAAACAGATTCCTTCCTAACCTAGTTTCCTTTCCACCATCAGAAGCTTTCCTTGATGGGCAGACAGCACAGTGGTTAGCACTGCTGTTTCACAGCGCCAGGGACCCGGGTTCAATTCCCAGCTTGGGTCACTGTGCAGAGTTTGCACAGAGTCTGCACATTCTCCCTGTCTCTTTGTGGGTTTCCTCCGGGTGCTCTGGTTTCCTCTCACAGTCCAAAAGACCTGCTGGTTAGGTGCATTGGCTATGCTAAATTCTCCCTCCATGTACCCGAACAGGTATTGGAGTGTGGCGACTAGGGGATTTTCATCGTAATTTCATTGCGGTGTTAACGTAAGCCTATTTGTGACACTAATAAATAAACTTTTAAAAAAGCCTTTTTTGATGTAGAGATCTCTGGAAATCAGCATTTTTTGCGTCGAATCAAATGCTATTTGATATCCATTTGTAACTGGAATCATGGAGTTAGGTTCACTTCCTTTTAAAAATAAGATTTCACTGGTCTCCTTCCTCTCCGTTAGAACTGAAAGTTGGAAGTCTGTGGCCTCTAATAGTTTTGATTGAGGTAACAGCAGCAGTTAAACAAAATTGAACAGGGGTAGCTTCAGAACAGTATATTCTCTGTGGAACTAATGAGGGCAGTACGATGGCGCAGTGGTTAGCACTGCTGCTTCACAGCGCCAGGGACCCGGGTTTGATTTCCAGCTTGGGTCACTGTCTGTGCGGAGTTCACGTTCTCCCCGTGTCTGCGTGGGTTTCCTCCCACATTCTGAAAGACGTGCTGTTTAGGAGCATTGGCCATGCTAAATTCTCCCTCAGTGCACGAACAGGCACCGGAGTGTGGCAACTAGGGGATTCTCACAGTAACTTCATTGTGGTGTTAATGTAAGCCTACTTGTGACAATAATTTTAAAAATAAACTTAAAAAATAAATAAACTTAGAATTGTACCAGTAATTGTATCGAGACCATTTTCTTTCCTTTTTAGAATTTCACCATCTCACATCACACAACTCCACCTAACTGAAGAAAGATACAAGTCTAGACTCTGTTTATGGGAATCAACCAGTATTGACTTATGCCATGTCAGGCAAACCACAACTTTTCATCCTTTGGTTGTATGAAACTAAATCTTAATAACCAAATGTTTGACAAGCATAAATAAATTTTTTCATTGAGTTTCTGCTATTATTGCTGCAGATTCATACAATTTAGCCGTAAAAGGGTGTATATTCTTACATTTATAATACATTATAACCATGGACTGACAGCATCAGAAGAGCTGAGGTGGAGTATTTTATTCAAATTCTACCCACCAATCCAGTTCAACTTCAATTCTGCATGGCAAACTAGCAATAATTCGGGCTTTTGCTTTCATATGTTGATTGTTGCATCTGGTTATTGTTTTATTGCTAATTCATCAGAGATAAATAAAGAGAGGATTACATTGGCTTTTTGAGAGACGCAGGGTTACAAACCTGATCATGCGATATCCATTTATACCATCATCAGGGCAGATAATGGACTTTTCACATCAATCACTGTTCCTTTGTGCTTGCCCATTCACCTTGTATGGCTGTATTAGGACACAAAAGCAAAATAATATCTTGCTTGAAAATCTCCCATGAAGACCAATGTTTACAACTCTCACAATTAAACAAAATGTACACTCGTCTTTTCCACTTTTAATGTTGTCATTTAGATTTTCTGATTTTTCTTTCCTTTTTATTATGACCCCAATATTCTGTTATAAGTGCTAAGAAATTCTAAGCTCATTTATGCTGAACATGTTTGTCATCTTGCTGTAACTGCAACTTGCATTTATATAGTTATTCATTGTGTGGAAACAAGCCAATGTTCTTAACAAGAGCAATTAGCAATCTAAAGTGGACTCTAAGTCACGTAAGGGGATATTAGGACAAATGACTAAAAGCCTGAACGTATACATAGGCTTTAGAGGAGGAGAGATAATTAAGAGGGAATGTTGGTGGTATAATTCATTGGGATGAATCAACCAAAACAGTGATAATATTGCAGAGAATTATTGCAATAATACCTGGGTACATCTTCATTGGGGTAAATCAATAATAGAGCAGAAATGATCTTGTCGGCTTATTAACTCCTTTTATTACACCTGGTTCACACAGCATTTTGCTTGATGTATTCTTTTTCTTCTTGCCCCTGAACACCAATTTCTGCAGCCAACTGCAAAATAATGGCCACCGGCTTTCTTTCAGGAAATCTAATTAGGTCTCCAAGTGGCTCAAAAAGTAATTGTACTGTGTGGTGTGGAACTAACAATGCAGTTCAGGAAATTTTCAGATTGCACCTCCAACTTGTGCTTTTACTTTATACTTGCTGCGTCAGTTGGTATCAGTGTCTCCAAGTTAGCAAATGGAACATAACTAACAGAAATACAAGCAGGAAGATTGTGTGTGTGTGTCTGTGTGTGTGTGTCGGGGTGTGGTGTAGACTTTCTCCCCTGTTTGCTGTGGGCATAAACACCAATGAAGGCACAAAATCTTTCAAGCAGCCAAAAATGAAATTTGCATGGTGAGATCTCACAATGAAATCGTCCCTGGAATGGAAGCAGTGTCAGTGCAATTCCAGGGACATTCCCAAGGTACTGCTAGGGACAGTTCTGAGTGTTTCGTCTGTGGAAGTCCATGGGGGATGGGGGTTTTCTATGTCAGCGGGCAGATTGTGTTCATATTGAGTTGGGGGGATTCCATCCATGGAAGGGGGTTACCTATGTCCGTGGGGAAGGGTGGGTTCCCTATGTGTATGGGGGTGTTCTCCATGTTTGTGTGGGGATCTTTGGTTTTATTTTTCGTTCTGTCAGATTGGGCATCCCAATTTCTGGTAGGCTGATGTTGCCAACTGGGAGGGTTCCTTCCCAGCCTTCCCGACAGCATGATAGCATTGGACCCACCTCCAGCATTTTCTTTAGAAGTATTTAAAAATTCAGCAGAGAAAGCCAGCAGTACAGTCGGTGGGCAACACATTGACAAAAATGAAAATTTTACCATGTGTACTGAGAGCATGCAAGGCTTTTCAAAACATATCCCTGAAATGCACAGGCAAGTTCTGTTCTGGAGTTTAAAAGGGATAGTAACAACATGGATATGAAATTGGCCGAGTGACAGGAATCAAAGATTAGTGATTCCTGATTGTTTTTTGAACTGGAGGAAGGTTTACGGTGGAGTTTCCCAGGGATTGGTGTTAGAGCACCATGATCTTCTCTATTAATGACCTAGATCTTGGTGTAATAGAGCACAATTTCAAAATTTGCAGATGATACAAAGAATGATAGTGTAGAACTTGAAAAGGACATAGACAGGTTAGTAGTGTGGCCAGATTAGCAGCAAATGAAATTTGATGCAGAGAAGTGTGAAGTGATCTGTGTGGTGGGAGGAATACAGAGTGACAATGTGAAATAAAGGCTACAGTTCCAAAGTGGGTGAAGTAGATGGATCTGGTTGCATATGTGCATAAATCATTGAAAATGGCTGAACATGTCGAGGGAGAAATTAATTCAGCAAATGTCATCCTGGGCTTTATCAGCAGGAACAGAGAGTATAAAGTCTAGAAAGTAATATTCAACCTATATAAAACACTGATTCAGTCTCACCTGGGGTATTGTGACCATTTCTGGGCACTACACTTAAGGAAATTTGTGAAGGCATGAGAGATTGGACAGAAAATGGTTCCAGGGTTGAAAAACTTTAGTTAAGCTGGGAATTTGGAAGAGTTGTGACTGTTCTCCTGAGAGAAGGCTGAGAGGAGATTTGATAGAGGTATTTAAAATCATGAATGGTCAGGACAGTTTAGATAGGGAGAAACTTACCATTGGTGATAGGACTGAAAACCAGAGGACACAGATTTAAGGCAATTGACAAATGAAACAAAGGGGACGTGAGGAAAAGCATTTTCACACAGAGGGTGGTTAGGATCGGGAATGCAGTGCCTGAGAGTGGGGTGGAGGGAGGGTCAACTTAGGCTTTCAAAAGTGAATTGGATCTTTATCTGAAAAGGAAAGAAAAGGCTCAAAAAGTATTGTATTGGGTAAATTGCTTCTTCGAGGGCCAGTGCAAGACACAATGGACTGAATGGCTTCCTTCTGTGCTATAACCATTCAATGCTTCTGCGATTCTATCACTACTTTGCCAAATGACTGAAGGATGACTGCTGCCTATGGAACAACCCCCCATCAAGGAATTGATACCTTGAGAAGAGGATTGTGGAAGGGAAAAAAAGTGATACAGGTTCACCTTTGCAAAGTTTTTGCTTATTTCAGTCTATTTATTTCCTTTTCTACATTTCTTGGCAGAGTGGCTAGAGTAGGGATTGAAGTTGAATTTTCATCTTGCTGATCTATATGGATCATCTCCTTATTGAATAAACTCATAAGGGTAATGTGAGGACAATGAATAAAAGAATCCTTCTGAATATGAGTCAAATCTATAGCATGCAAGTGGTATGTCTATAATTGATTCACTGAACACATTTACATGTAGATGAGCCCCTGCCTATCAAAAGTATTTTGGTCTGAATGCTAAAGATACTTGCCAATGTTCTTTCAGATAACAATAAATCTTCCATTGATTTTAGAAAGTTTTATTGAGCTTTGAACCATTTTAAAAAAAATATTGTCTTTGCAGTTCTAAATTTATGGAAACTTAGTGAAGGAAAGAAGTCCTTCCACTGATTTGGTCCTTCCGCCATATAAAAAATAAAATTAAACAAATCTTAGATTCTGAAATACACTTAATGTACAGAAAAGCACTTTAATGTACAGAATTCAATTACAGGGTGCAATCAATTATTGCACATACACTCTGAGCATTTTCTAAATTCTGGCCTCTCCTACTCCATCTACTTTTCTGTCTTTTGCTTCAGAGTTTATTCAGATAAATGTAACGGATTGTTTTCTTCAAATAAATTGAATGCTGCAGCATATCTGTTTATGCTTTGGACACACTTAAATTCATTTCAAATAGAGTTTATTAGCACATTCAGTTTAGCAAGGAAAATGGAATGAGAATTTCATTGATAGGCAAAGTAGCTGATTATACTCCTAATTAATGTTTATGAAGTACAAAAATACTGAATGATTTTTTACATGTACATTTTGAAATGCACAAGGGGCAAATTATCTACACTGTAAAATAATACACAAGGCACTAACAGCTATTGTGTATACGGTAAAATTTGTATCCCTGGTGCACACCAAGGAAAAACATAATTTTTCTCTCATTGTATTTGTTCTGTAGGCAGAATGTCTCAGAAGTTGTTGTCCTGAAAAGCTGCTGATTTCTAATGTTAAAGCTGCATGGGAGTGTCACTGCAGGTAGAATTGGCCTTTGGAAGTACAACAATAGTTTGTCGGGATAAGGGATAAGGCTCAATATAAACTGGAATCCAATTTTAGGTGTCTCTCAATATTTTCAAGGTCAGAGTGTTCAGTTTTATAGTCCTCCTTGTCTTAGCTCAAAATTCAGAGGTAAGTAATTTAATATTTTTGGTCCAGGCATTCTGTAACGCTAATTTCCGACAACTGCTGGAAAGGGTGCTGCCCCCTCAGGACAAACCAATCATGCAGTGGGGATCATGTTTGATTTAGGCATGGGCAAAAGATACCTCTTAATTTTTCTTACCCAACATGGTGGGTAGCACATTACCCCAGACATACTCTCTTCCACCTTCTTCATTCGGGAAAAACATATTAAAGTCTAAGATCACGTACCAATCGATTCAAGAACAGCTTCTTCTCTGCTGCCATCAGATTTTTGAATGGACCTATCTTATATTAAGTTGATCTTTCTCTACACCCTAGCAATGACTGTAACACTATATTCTGCACCCTCTCCTTTCCCTCTCCCCTATGTATTCTATGAATGGTATGCTTTATCTGTATAGTGCACAAGAAACAGTACTTTTCACTGTCTCCCATTACATGTGACAATAATAAATCAAATCAAATCAAGTGTCAGCAAGCTTCTTGCCACTATTTTGGAGACTTAGGAGAGTTTTTTCAGTCCTAATTTCCAGATCACTAATTCCAGTTAAATATTTTTCACACTTCAGAATATAATCACCTGTGTAAAATATCAGCGATCTTAATTTAGACGCCCATCTCATTCAGACAAGCAGAGTACAGAGCATGTATGAAAATCAATAAGGAGATTTTCACTAACAGCAGGCTGATGTGAGTGGTCTTTCCACCCAGTGTTATCATTCTGAGGCTCAGTGGATTTGTGAGAGCTTATTAACACATCATGGACAGTCTGCCAACAACTGTGTTGGTAAATAGCAACCTTCATTCTTGCAGGTCATGATTTGTGGCACTGTGAGTTGTTCACAGGACCTTGATTTATGCCAAGTCCAACCAACTTGGTAGCCCTTTAAAAATGTTGGGCAGGGCCTGATTCCAGGAGTCCCACTCTCATTCCCATTTGCAGCAATTTATGCTGTGATCAGGATAAGGGTGCAGGTAACCAGTTAATATGCAGCAACACAACCCTCACTGGTTCCACAGGGTGAGTGGACACCACCTGCAATTTTTGTGGAAGCAGGTCCCAACAGGAGGCATGAACCATGGAACCCCAGTTCCAAATGGGGAAGCAAATAAAAACAGTAACCTGCTCCTAGAATTATTTCATTGACAGGCTTTAAAATGCAAAAAAAAAGTCTTTCTTCTATTTTCAATTATTAGATGCTGCATTGTATGTTAGATGTGTTTATAATGCAGTGATTAATTATAGGACTCTGTCCTGCAAAGATGAGTTACTGTCACATTATTCAACATTATATAAATTAGATTACCTTTCCCATTGGGAAAGTGCTATTAGGCATTCAAACTGCAGAACACAGATTGAAAACTTGAGGCATCATGATATAAAGTGAATATCTGCAAAACCTTTTAAATTAAAAAGAAAATCTGTAGCTTTCTGTTCGAGGAAAGAAGAAACAGTCTGCTCCTGCTAATTGATTGACAGGCCAGCTGGTGTACCTTAGAAATAAATGCCTTTTTTTTCTGGTTTCAATCGGTTTCATTTTTATATTCGTAATCATTTGTTTAGATAATTGGGGCTGAGTTTCAGAAGCACCAGAACTGTTTATCTCAAGAAGGGCTCTGCAGATAATTTTGACAGATTTAAGAGGTTATTAATGGATTATCTGTGTTTGATGAGGTTACTGGATAGGTGTTTGTTTTTACAAGATTGATCGCTTAATGGAATTTATCGTTTTAATGCCTTTAATCAAATGAGAGTTTCTTTAGTATTAAGTGTATCTAATTGAGAGCTCTATTAGATTGATCAAAGTTTATTCCAAGTCACTTGAAAGACATGGATCCTGAGGTCTGCCCATTATGATAAATTGGGAGTGAGCATTTGACAATGTCATCAAGGAAATCTAGTAAAACTAAAGTCAAAGGGAATCAGGTAAAAAAAACTTTAAACTGGTTAGTGCCAAGGAAGATGGTTGTGGTTGTTGATACAGATTCTCCGACTTTCTGCCAAAATCCAAAAATGTGTAGGTTTGATAGATTATCCATAGTAAATGCATAGGGTTATGGGGATAGGGAGGGGGGTGGACCTGGGCAAGATGCTATTTTGGTGAGTTGATACAGATGCCATGGGCTGAATGGCCTCCTTCTGCACTGTTGGGATTCTATGATTCTTCCTCCAATTCACATATCATCTTGACATGGAACTATAACACTGTTCCTTCACCATTGCTGTGTCAAAATCCTAGAACTCTGTTCGTAACGGCTCCGTGAGTGTACCTACACAAAATGGACAACAATAGTTCAAGAAGGCAGCTCATCCACCTTCTCAAGTGCACTTATGGAGGGGCAACAAATGCAGGCCTAGTCAGCAAGGTTCACATCCCATGAAAGAAATTTAAAATTTACAACTGGACTGATGTCTCAGAAAATAAAGACATGATGCATTCTAGTTTGCCTCACCATCCACCCACCATTGTTGCCAATTCAGGCCTTGACTGTCTGCAATGAGAATATGGTGGACCAGGACCTCCTTAATAGAGGCAGTTCTGTCATGTTACAAATTTTCCTGACTCAACCTTTCTGCCTCTTCTCCAAAAATCCACCAGTGAATGATTTCCCTAAACTCACCATCCAAAGTTCTATTCAATATTTTTAGAGCTTCCATCCATTTTTTTCTGGAGACAATAATCAATTTTCAGATTAGCAGATTTCTACTTTTCTTCGTTACTCGGATTCCTAGACGATTCACCATGAATCATCTTTCAAGAGGGTAAACAATCTGCTCTTGTTTCTCCATTGTTTAAAAACTTATCAAGACTTTCAAGAAAGACAGATCTTCCAAAACAACATGAACAGCTCTATGGGTAATAATGCATTAATTGTAAATAAAAAAAATCCATTGACATTTTCAAGTCCCCAATAATATGTTCCAATAGTTCTATAACTCAAGGACAATGGACAGAAGTTATGCATGGAGCCACAGGAAGTGGGTGACATCCTTAATGAGTACTTTGTATCAATATTCACCAAGGAGAAGGACATGACAGATGCTGAGGTCAGGGATAGGTGTGTGAACGCTCTAGAGAATGTCAACATATCAAAGGAGGATTATTGGGTATCCTAAATTGCGTTAAGGTAGACAAGTCCCCAGGACCCAAGGGGATCTATCTCAGGTTACTGCGGGAGGCAAGGGGAAAAAGAGCTGGGGCCTTAACAGATATCTTCACATCATCTTTGACCACAGGTGAGGTTCCAGAGGACTGGAGAATAGCCTGTGTTGTTCCCTTGTTTAAGAAAGGAAGTAGGGATAATCCAGGAAATTATAGGCCAGTGAGCCTGACGTCAATGGTGGGGAAGCTTTTGGTGAAGATACTGAGGGACAGGATATATGCACATTTGGAAAAAAATGGACTAGTTAGCGACAGGCAGCACTGTTTTGTACGGAGAAGGTCATGTCTCACCAATTTGAGTTTTTTGAAGAGGTGACAAATATAATTGATGAGGGAAGGGCTGTGGATGTAGTTTACATTGACTTTAGTCAGGCATTTGACAAGGTCCCACATGGCAGACTGATACAAAAACTAAAATCATATGGGATTCGGGGTGGGCTGACTAGATGGATCTATGGCTTGGTCATAGAAGACAGAAAGTAACGGTGGAAGAGTGTTTTTCAGAATGGAAATCTGTAACTAGTGGTGTTCGCAGGGAGCAGTGCTCGGACCTCTGTTGTTTGTAGTATATATAAATGATCTGGAGGGAAATGTGGGTGGTCTGATTAATAAGTTTATAGATGACGCGAAGATCGGTGGAGTTGCTGATAGTGCCGGGGATTGTCAGAGGATGAAACGGGAAATAGATAGATTTGAGACTTGGGCACAGAAATGGCAGATGGAGTTTAATCAAGACAAATGTGAGGTGATGCATTTTGGAGGATCAAACTTTGGTGTGAATTCTATTGTAAATGGCAGAACTGTTAGGAATATTAACATACAGAGGATCTGGGCGTGCAGGTCCACAGTTCCCTAAAAGTGGCAGCACAGGTGGCCAAGGTGATTAAGAAGGCATTAGGCATGCTTGCCTTCATTGGCCAGATCATTGAGTACAAGAGTTGGGAAATCATGTTGCAGCTATATAAAACCTTGGTTAGGCCGCATTTGGAGTATTGCATGCAGTTCTGGTCACACTACCAGAAGGAGGTGGAAGCTTTGGAGAGAGTACAAAGAAGGTTCACTTGGATGTTGCCTGGCCTCGAGGGTGTTGGCTATGAGAAGAGGTTGAATAAACTAGGATTGTTTTCACTGGAAAGACAGAGGCTAAGGGGAGACCTGATAGAGGTCTACAAAATTATGAGAGGCATACTCAGGGTGGATAATCAGAGGCTTTTTCCCAGGGTTGAAGTGCCAATTACAAGGGGACACAGCTTCAAGGTGGGAGGGGGAAAGTTTAAGGAAGATGTGCGGGGGAAGTTTTTCACACGGAGAGTGGTGGGTGCCTGGAATGCATTGCCAGAGGAGGTGGTGGAAGAAGGCACATTAGCAACATTTAAGAGGCATCTGGATGGGGACATGTATAGGAAGGAAATAGAGGGATACGGAACGAGTAAGAACAAAAGGTTTTTTTTTTAGTTTAGTTAGGGTATCATGATCGGCATGGGTTTGGAGGGCAGAAAGGCCTGTTCTTGTGCTGTACTTTTCTTGGTTCTTTGTTTTTTGTAACATTGTGTTTGCTTGATTCTATCTGGCAGATCTATGAGTAAACACTTCTTCCACAGAACAAAAATACTTAAAATACAACAACTGCAGTCAAGTAAACTGTGATAGAAAATCAATGGTTGACTTTTTTTACTCCCAGAATTATTGTTCACTGGTCATTTGCTAATTATGCGATAATGCATTATTCCTTTGAGAAAATGTCTACAATAAAATTGGGCAATAATAACATCAGAAACACATGTTGTATGAAGATAACGACTGAGAAAGTACTTTATAATCATTTACTTTACTTGATGCCCGAAATGGATTTTGAAATTCAAATTTTGACCTACAAATGTCACAACAGGTCTATGAAGATGTCAAGATCATAGAGGTGAATATGGTTTAGTACTTTCGCACACTGATGATTGCATCCAGCAGGATTAACACCAAGAAACATTGTAGGAGCTGGATTGTGCTAAACTATGGAGAATGCCCACACAGAAATATTAAGAAGCAACGATAAACATGGAAGAGCATGTCGGGCAGAGATGTGAACAAGCAACTGGAATCACAATCAAAACAAAATAGTTGTAAACATGGCAACTTATGCACATTTCTCATGAAAGATGAAATTTCCAAGTAAACTCAAATCTCATGGGGCTGAAATTTGTCAGGGTGCTGGATGCCCCATCTATAGTATGGAAGGTCGGGGGAACACCGATTTGGCTGTTTGGGAGACTCCAAGCTGGATATGAGGACCATCATGCAGCTAATTAGCTGCCATCAGGGCTCCCATTCGTATAAAGGATGAAACTCTGCCTCCAAGAGCTGCCAGCCAATTGGAGGGCCAGACGTTTGTTTGTGCCAACAATGCCACGAGTGACCACAGCCGGAACTGCACTCAGCCGAGGGAGCACAGTAATGAATGCTGCTCTCATAGCAAGGCGAGTGGAGTCAGGGATGCTGCTGCCAGCAAGAAAGATCCTGGTGAGGGTAGGGGTCAGTGGTGGTTGGTCTGGTGAGGTTCGTGGTCAGTGGTGGATGGTATGGACAGGGGGTTGCTGCTGCGAGGGTGGTCATTGCTGGGAGGGTGACCCTCCATGCCCATGGAGTGCCCAATTAGGAGGGCTCATTCCCTGAGTCACCAGTGTTCACCAGATAGACCTCTCATGAAGTGAGGACCGACTGTCGCTGTTAAAATGGCAGTGGCCAGGTAGAAGCCTTTTGTCGGTCTCTTAAATAGCACAACTGACCTCTTGGTGGGAGGGTCATCCTCCAGCTATCCTATTATGGACAGAATGTCATATTTGGGGGAGGACAGTGGGCTCCATTCCCTGTTTTGCCTTGTCATTTATGGCCATCTCTCCTTTTTGTCCCAATCCAGCCATAACTATAGCTGCAGATTACAAAAGGGCTGTGATTCTCCCATCCCGCGGCACTAATTTTTAATGTAGTGGGTCAGGAGATTTTCGTGTTGGCCAATTTGCGGGGTTCGCACGCACGCTCGTGCTCGCTAACGTCTCCCAGCACCAAATTTCTGGCAGCATCTGCTCGGCACCAGAAATCATTTCAATGAGATTAGTGGGCCCAGGACTGAAGGCTCTGGACCTGCTAGCATTCCCACCCCACCCCCACCCACCAGAGCAGTTCACTCCAGCAAGGATTACTATAGCTCCCCACTTTCGGGGGCTAGCGGCCCAACCCCGTTGGAGTGAAGGGAGGCAATAATGATACCCCAGAGGGTTGGGCGGCGGGGCTGGGGTACCCCCTGGGCATTAGCATGCTGGCAGTGCCTGCCTGTGCCCCCAGCATTGCCCAAGGAGCAAAGTGCCAGTGCCTAGGGGGGGGTGGCTTGGCACTGCCCATCAGGCATGGGGCAGTGCTAAGGTGGGTAGAGAATATAGGGCGGGGCCAGATGGGGGCAGGACCTAGGGGGAAATTGGTGGGGGTGGTGAGGTCCTGCTACCACACTGCATAGGGATCGGTGGAGGAAGGTGGGAGGCCAGCGATTGGGGTGGGCTGGGGGTTGGGTGGTCAGCCATGGCGGGGGGGGGGGCGGCACTGTGGGCAGGGGGGGGTGGTGGCGGTGCTAGAGATCGGGGCTTCTTCCAAATCAGGTGGTACGGCAGCTTGCTTTTAGTTTACAGTCTATTTATGGTGGACATTGAAAGGATGTTTCCTCCCGTGGGTGAATCCAGAACCAGAGGCCATTGTTTTAAAATTAGGGGGTGACATTTTAGGACAGAGACGAGGATAATTTCTTTCTCTCCTAGGGTTGTGCAGCACTGGAACTCTCTGCCTCAGAAGTCAGTGGAAGCGGGGTCACTGAACATTTTTAAGGTGGAGGCATAGATTTTGGTTAGACAAGGGAATTAAAGGTTATTGGGGGTAGACAGGGAATGTGGAATTCAATACATACAGATCAGTCATGACCTTATTGAATGGCGGTGCAGGCTCAAGGAGCTGAATGGCCTACCCTGGTCCTATTTTGTATGTTCATATACTCGTATTCATCAACCAGAGTTATATCCATTAAAAATAGACATTCTTATAGATGAGAGATCCTACTTACCATGGGTCAAGTTGGAAAGACGATAGGATTGCACATGGTGGCACCTTTGTCCAGAAAGTGACGTGAGTGCTTGGTAACTACAGGAGGTTATCTTTGCTGTATGAGACTATTTAATGTAAAATTTACCTTTTTATTTGAATTATTATTTGCTTGTTAATGTTTAAAGTATGTTGATTTTGGTTTGATTATTACAGTATATGTTTGAAAGAGTGAAATTTTGCCTTTCAGTTTTCCTACTGTTGACATTAAGAGGATTCATTTATTTTTAAGTTAGTAGTTTTTATGGGGATCAGAACAAATGCTTGTATATGAATGAACTGATATTTCTGTCCAACACTCAAAAGTCTCGCTGTCAACTTTAGAAACACCTCAAATTTAGCAATGAATTACAGATGTATTTCCGAAATTTGTAGGCTGCTGAATATAAAAATCCAAAACAAACCAATTTCAAAGAAGCAATGACGCATAGGCACCATTCACAATTTCTTCAGGCTATTCGTATGAATCACTGCTCTGATCATATGTAATTGGATTAGCCTCAGGTAACAGCTTTGTCATCCTGACTGAACTGCAGATCAAAGGGCCTGACTGCAGCTGGCAACAGCCTTCATCTGTCAACCAGTAAGTAAGGGCAGCTTCCACCTTCGTTTCAAATCTTTCAAGAACATATTAGAGTCGGAGTTGAACCCAAGTTATTTCACCCATTACACGGAAGATAAAATTTTCTAAATGGGGCCTCATTTTGAGATCAACGTATTACGCCACAAAGGATACTTTGGACAGTTTTTTTCAGGTATCACTGGTTGCCACCTAAAACATGTTTTTTAATGTATATAAATCAAAGGCACAGTGCTTGCTCCAGGATCCATGAGAAAATATGTACACCAAGGAGCAGAGCTAGCAGACCTCTGCTCATCTGCAACTGCCTGAAGTCCAAAGCTTCCCAGCCTGGATTCAGAGTTGCACCTAGTCCCATACACCCACCACCCCTGTCCTCGTTGACCAATATTGGCTTGTGATCTGACAATGCCTCAAATATACAACTCTCAATTTTGTGAGCAAATACCTCCATGGCGTCCCCCCTTGTGTCGCCTTATGCAATTCCCATCATGTCCCCACCTCCAAAATCTCTGAATATTCAACTCTGAATATTCATTTAGGATCTCACCCATCTCTGAGATCCTGGGTGAGATTTCATGGGATCCAGCGTGAGGTAGCCAATTGAATACAAAATTGGCTTGCTGACAAAAGACAGAGGGTAGTTGTAGAGGGTTGTTTTTCAAATTGAGGCCTGTGACTAGCGGTGTGCCTCTGGGATCGGTGCTGGGTCCACTGTTATTTGTCATTTATATTCATGATTTGGATGAAAATTTAGGTTAGTAAGTTTGCAGATGATGCAAGATTGGTGGCATAGTGGACAGAGAAGAAGGTTATCTCGGATTGCAACAGGATCTTGGTCAATTGGGCCAGTGGACTGATGAATGGCAGCTGAAGTTTAATTTAGATAAATGCGAGGTAATGCATTTCAGTAGATTGAACCAGGGCAGGACTTACTCAGTTAATGGGAGGGTGCTTGGGAGAGTTATAGAACAAAGAGATCTAGGGGTACAGGTTCATAGCCCCTTGAAAGTGAAGTCACAGGTGGACAGAGTGGTGAAGAAGGCATTCGGCATGCTTGAGTTCATTGGTCAGAACATTGAATACAGGAGTTGGGATGTCTTGTTGAAGTTGTACAAGACATTAGTAAGGCCACAGTTGGAATACTGTGTACAGTTCTGGTCACCCTATTATAGAACCAATTCTTTGACCAAGTTTCGACATTGCCTACCTTAATGTCTCTTTATGTAGCTTGGTGTTATTTTGATCTGACAATACTTGCGTGAAATCCCTGAGCATGTTTTATTCTGTTAAAAGTTCTTTATACATGCAAGTTGCATCTGCAGCAGAGGTGGCGGCAGCCTGCTAACTACTATGCCCTCTTGTCTGTGATGACTTTGGTGAGTGACCTCTGAAGGTCTGGGATCAAGAGGGCCTCAACCTTCTTTGGGTCTCCTGCTCAGGGGGAGGTGCACCCTCCATGGCTTGAGCAGCTCGACCTGATAGGATCACAGGCAGAGGGATTGGGGATGCCTAAATAACATTGGAGTGCCCAGGGTGGACACACATAAGTGTCTGCCTGATGCTCTTCCTTCCTTTGGGTGCCCAAGGACCCCTCCCTGACTTCTCGAAGAGAAAGGGCATCTGCAGGAAGGTCAAGATGTCCCATCTCCCTCTCACCTAGCCATTGCTGGAATACAGGCAGGGTTACAGCAATGGTTTGCAAGTAAAGCTCATATCCCATCCTCAATGATAGAGAAACACAGAACATAAGTGGAAAAGATAAGCATGAATCATTCACAAAAATCTTCAGCCAGAAGTGCCAATTGGTTGATCCACCTCAGCCTCCTCCAGAAGTCCCCAGCATCACAGATGTCAGTCTTCAGCCAATTCAGTTCACTCCACATGATATAAAATGGCTGAAGGCATTGGAAACTGATAAGGCTATTGGCCATGACAATATTCCGGTAATAGTACTGAAGACGTGTGTTATAAAACTTTTTGCACACCTAGCCAAGCTGTTCCAGTACAGCTACAATGCTCGAATCTATCTGGCAATGTGGAAAATTGCCCAGGTATGTCCTGTACACAAAAAACAGGACAAACTCAACCTGGACAATTACCATCCCATCAGTCTACTCTTGATCATCAGTAAAGTAATGGAAAGAGTAATCAACAGTGCTATCATGTGACACTTACTCAGCAATAACCTGCTGATGGACACTTAGTTTGGATTTCACCAGGGTCACTCAGCTCCTGACCTCATTACAACCTTGGTTCAAACATGGGCATAAGAGGTAAAGTGAGAGTGACAGCCCTTGACATCAAGACAGCATTTGACAAGAATGGCATCAAGAAGCACTAGCTTAGCTGGAGCCAATGAGAATCAGGAGGTAAACCCGCTCCTAGTTTGAGTCATGCCTGGCATAAAGGGATGTAGTTGTGTTGTTTGGAGGTCAATCATCTCAGATCCAAGACATCACTGCAGGAGTTTCTCAGGGTAGAGTCCTATACCCAATCATCTTCAGCTGCTTCATCAATGATTTTCCTTCCATCTTAATGTCAGAAGTGGGGACGCGTGCTCATCACTGCACAATGTTCAGAACCATTCATGACCCCTCCAAAACTGAAACAGTCCATGCCCAAATGCAGCAAGACCTGGACAATATTGAGGCTTGGGCTGACAAGTGGCAAATAACATGTAAATGCCGGGCTTTGAGCATCTCCAATGAGAGAGGATCTAACCATTGCCCCGTGACATTCAATAGAATTACCATCACTGAATCTGCCACTATCAACATCCTGGGGGTTACCATTGACCAGAAACTGAATTGGACTAGCCATATAAATACTATGGCTACTAGAGGAAGTATAAGGCTAGGAATCTTGCAGTGAGTAACCAACCTCCTGACTCCCCAAAGCCTGTCCACCATCTATCTACAGGACACAAGTAAAGAGTATAATTGAATATTTCATTCTTGCCTGGATAAACTCCAGCTCCAACATTCAAGAAGCTCGACACCATCCAGGATAAAACAGCCCCCTTCACATATATTCAATCCCTCTGACACCAACGAGCAGTGGCAGCCATGTGCATGATCTACAAGGTGCACTACAGGAACACACCAATGTTCCTTCGGCAACTTCCAAACCACAACCACCACGATCTAGAAGGATATGAGTTGCAGATATCTAGGGACACCACCACCTGGAGGTTCCCCTCCAAATCACTCACCATCCTGACTTGGAAATACTTCGCTGTTCTTTCACTGTCACTGGGCCGTAATCATGGACTCCCTCCTAACAGCAATGTGGGTGTAGCTACACCTCAGGGACTACATTGGTTCAAGAAAGCAGCTCACCACCACCTTCTGAAGGGCAACTAGGGATGAGCAATAAATACTGACCTGGCCAGCAATGGTCCACATCCTTTAAAGGAATTAAAAAGAAGTCTCCTCGGGATCTTATATGTTTCAATAAGATCACATCTCAATCTTCTAAACTCCAATCGATACAGGCTTACCCTGCCGAACCTTTCTTCGTAAGTTCCTCCCATGCCAGATATCAATTGAGTCGATATTATCTGAACTACTTCCAATGCATTTATATCCTTTCTCAAATAAGGAGACCAAAATAGTCCACAGTTCTTTAGGAGGGCGATTCTCCAAAAAAATTCAAAGTGTCGGACTTGCATAAAAACTGGAGTAAATCCTGCTGTTTTTTTCAGCGGGATTTTCAAAATGAATCTCCCACACTTTAATGCACTGCAGAGTGCAGTTAGTGTAAATCTCATGAAAAATCAGTGGATGAGGGCTTATTACTGCTGGAGAGGCCGGCAACATAGCGCTGAGCGGGCCACTGCGCAAGCGCCGACCTGACAGCGCATAGTAGCCCCACACCGCCAGTTCCCAATCACTGACCAATTCAATTGCTGGCCAGCCCCATGACTCCTCATTGCTGCCCCTCCGACTCACCCGCGGCTGATCACTGGACCCCTGAACATGTCCGGGCCAGACTTGACACCCCACCCTTCAGAAGTCCCGATCTCCCCCGCCTCCACCGGCAGTTCCCCCCCCCCCCCACCCCCCCACTGCCCCTGCAGCCCCGACTGGCCGACCCTTCTCTTCCGAACACTGGTCACCCTCCCTCTGTCACTCAGCCCGAATGCAGAGTGGCTGTGGGAACCCTCACCCTCACTGATCTCCCCTCAGAGGCACTGCCCCCTTGGCACTGCCCAATGCCTGGTGGGCAGTTCCAAGATGCCCCCTGGGCATTACTACTTTGCCCCTTGGGCAGTGCCAGGGGGCCAGGCTGGCACTGCCAAGTTGGCAATGCCTAGGGGGCACCTCGCTCCCTCACTCCCGACCACCTGGGGGGCGTCTCCCCGTTAGTGGGGAGCTATTGTAAACTCCACTGGAGTGCACTACTCCTGGGGGTGGTGGTTGAGTGGGGGGAGGGGGGGGAGGGGGAGGGTGGATGGCGGGGGGAGTGATGAGATTCCACTGGGCCCAGAGACTCCAGTCCTGGGCCCGCTAATTCGATGGAAATTGTAGTGAAATTCTCAGTTAAATAAATTATGCTGCTCCACGCCGATTTGTGGCGCAGAGCTGATGGTGCCAGAAATCTGCCTGCCGGAGACTCATGGAATGGCCTCGCTTTAGTCTCCTGGCCCGCTATGCTACAAAAGCAGCATAGTGGACTGGGAGAGTAAACTCTGTGGTTTCACCAATGCCCTGTAAAACTGCAGCAAAACATCCCCAGTTTTATATTCCATTCCTCTTGCAATAAACAACAACATTCCACTTTCTTCCTAATCTATTGCAGTACCTGCACACTAACATTTACTGATTCATTTGCCAGGACACCCAAATCCCTCAATACCTCGGTGTACTACAATCTCTCTTCATTTAAATAATATGCTGCCTTTCTATCGGAACTCATTTGTCCCACATCAAACTTTGCGCCGTTTTGTTCACTCTCTAATCTAATTTACCATATGTCAATTTGCTTGTGGCTTAGGTAACGGTACAGAGATTACTACCTTTGAGCTTCTCCTTCTTAATTGAGCCCCCAGCTGTTCATATTCCCCCAGCACAAGCTCTTAGCTAGTTCTACCTCTGTCATTCATACCTACATGGACCATGACCATTGGACCCTCCCTCTTCCATCGTAAATTCCTCTCCAGCCCAAAAGAAATGTCTCGCACCTTGGCACCGGGCAGATTATACATTTGTCTGAGTCAGGTTCTGTCCCAAACTACCATTACGTTCCTGATAATTTACCCTGTTTGAAAGGCTTCCTGTACCATGGTGCCATGGTCAGTTTGCTCTTTCATCCTGCAGCCACTACTTTCATACACACAGCCGAAAAGAACATTGAACTTGTTGGACAATTGCAAAGGCTGAGGCTCCCCCACATCTACCCTCTATATCCCCATACCGACTTACTCACAGTCACAACTGCCTGTCCCTGACCACCGACCAAATAAGAAAACATAATCCTAAGGGATGAGTGACTGCCTCCAGGTACAAAGTTTCAAGGAAACTTTACCCCTTCCTGATGCAACCCTTGAGGTAGACAACAGGCTCAATGAACTATATTCTCCATTGGCATAGTAGCCAATTCAAACAAACCTGGCAAGTCATGCAGGTGGTGCGGTCTTATCCATGCAACCACAAATTGTCCAGCTTTCCACAACACATACAAGACATATAGGAGGCAGCATGGTGTAAGTTTGGTGGATTAGCCATGGTAAATATGCAGGGTTACGGGGACTGGCAGAGGGTGTGTGGGGGGGAGTAGAGTGCTGCGGTGCTGGGTAAGATGCTTTTGCAGAGAATAAGTGCAATCTCAATGGGCTGAATGACCTCCTTCTGTACTACAGGGATTCTATGATCTGGCAACAGAGGATATAGGAAACTCCAATGCAGGAATCCAAAGCCAGAACACCACGACACCAACACAAGGCAGTCAGATGAATTCTAGCATTCCAGTACTCCGGAAAAGCGTTCCAGCAAACAAGCAGAGTGTATATAATATCACAAACAACATTTGTTAAACAATTCTAACATGCCAGAGGCTATTCACCTTGGAGGCAGCTGTGAATATAAATATGGTCCAGTATGTGACTTTGCTGCACCAACAACCAATTTAAGATAATCAGTGGCTCATAACATGGGTTATTTATGCTTGCTAGAAGGCACATACTTTCACTTGCAGGTACCCGTTCTCTTCAAGCAAGTGGAATATTTTCAAGCCTTGTTTCTTTTTCGAATTACCCACAAGTCTGAGGAGTCTAAAGTTCCCCATTGTGTTCTCCATGAAAATGCTTCGGCCATTCATAGTCGACTTGCTGGCCAATCAGCACCCTTTTCACCTCCAGTATTAATCATTGTGAATGGTTGAATATGGCATTCTTATGTCGGCAGCAGATCTAGTTTCAGCAATAATCAAACTCTGTAATGTCAAATGACAGAGGTTAGACTATGTATTAGTGTTACTGGTTAAGTTGGAAGTTCAAATTATGCTTAATTTTATTGTTTACACTTTTGGAAACAAAGTATCTGGCAGCACTGTGGCACAATGGTTAGCACTGCTGCCTCACCGTGCCAAGGATCCAGGTTCGATTCCCTGCTTGGGTCACTATCTTGCACAGTCTGCATGTTCATCCTGTGTCTGTGCAAGTTTCCTCTGGATGCTCCAATTTCTTCCCACAGTCTGAAAGATATGCTGGTTAGATGGATTGGCCATCCTAAATTCTCCTTCAGTGTACCCGAACAGGTACTGTAGTATGGCAACTAGAGGATTTTCACAGTAACTTAATTGCAGTGTTAATGTAAGCCTACCTGTGACACTAATAAATAAATTTTAAACATTGCATACTATGTCCCTCCTTTACTAAGAATAGGAGGGATCTAGTGCATTGCAATGTGTATTTTGTCCATTTAAGGCTACCATACTCCTTCCCACATACCAGCAGAGAGAATCTCAAAAGAGAATAAAGAAATATATGTTTTAACAGAATGTCGAGTTCTGATCCTGAATGCTTCTTACTATTTCTTCCCAAGGGATTCAGAACACAGATTCTTCTTCTCGTTTGCTTCAAACAACATTTATAATTCAAGTCTAACAACTGGTTTACAATGTTTTCATGATCCTTGTACAGGATTGGACTGTTAAATAACAGGAGATCATGTTTCCTTTTCAGAAGCCAATATTTCAGACACCAAAGTCCGGTTCACACTTTGGTATAAGTTTGTTATCAAGTATATCCAGCTCAACTTTGAGATCATCCCTTGCTGGGATCATGTGATCTCCGTGGACACATCTCACTTTTCCACCAATTTCAACTAAATATCTCTGTCATTATCACAAACGTCTATGATATTTCCTATGTCCCACTTGTGTGAATTGTGAAAGGGGGCTTAGAATACAAACATGCTTGTTCCTCTCTCTTATTTGTCTCATACTGATATTTCTGGTTGAACTGTTTTCATTCAACTTTAGCAGTCGAATTCCATAGAATGACAATCAAGCGTGTTTTCCATCTTCTCTTCAGTAAGTGCTCAGCAGGTATATACCCTGTAATTGAGTGTGAAGTTGTTCTGTACTTCAGCAGAAAATTAGCTAATTTCTGTTTTATGCTGAAACTTGGACATCTATACAGCACATGCTTCTAAGTGCTTCCTTGACTGGAACAAAGAACAGGACAACACAGGAACAGGCCCTTTGACCCACCAAGTCTGTGCCAACACAGATGCCTCTCTCATCTGATAATATCTTGCCTCTATGTGATCCATATCCTCTATTCTCTGCCTGTTCATGTATCTATCCAGATGCCTCTTGAACGTTGTCATAGCATCTGCTTCCACAACTTCCTCTGGCAGCGCATTCCAGGCACTCACCACCCTCTGTGTGAAAAACTTGCCCCTTACATCCCCTTTAAACCTTCCCCCTCTCACTCTCAACCTATGCTCCTGAGTAATTTTCTCTTTGCCCCTGGGAAAAAGACTCTGACCATCCACTCTATCCAAGCCTGTCATAATCTTGTAAACCTCTATCGGATTCCCCCCTCATCCTCCGATGCTCCAATGAAAACAATCCAAGTTTGTTCAACCTTTCTTCATAGTACAAATTCTCCAAACCAGGCAACATCCTGGTAAATCTCTTCTGCACCCTTTCCAATGCATCAACATCCTTCTGGTAGTGTGGCAACCAGAATTGTACACAATACTCCAAATGCGGCCGAACCAAAGTCTTATACAGCTGCAACATGATTTTCCAATTCCTATAGTCGACACCCCAACTGATGAAGGCCAGCATGCCATTCGCCTTCTTGAGCACCTTATTCACCTGAGTCGCAACCTACAGGGAACTATGGATCTGCACGCCTAGATCCCTCTATGTGCTAATATTTCTAAGGGCTCTACCATTTACTGAATACTTTCTTTCTGCAGTAGACCTTGCAAATCGCATCACCTCACATTGGTCCGGGTTAAATTCCATCTGCCATCTTTCGGCCCATGCCTCCAGGAGATTTATACCCTGCTGTATTCTCTGACAGTACTCCTCACGGTCCACTACTTCCCCAATTTTTGTATCATCTGCAAATTTACGAATAAGACTACCTACATTTTCCTCCAAATCATTTATATATTTCAAACAATAGAGGCCCCAGCACTGATCCTCGTGGAACATTGCTCGTCACAGACCTCAAGTTAGAAAAGTACCCTTCCACTGCTACTCTCTGCTTTCTATGCCCAAGCTAGTTTTGTATCCATCTTACCAGCTCACCTTGGATCCCGTCTGACTTCACTTTCTGTATCAGCCTGTCATGAGAATCCTTATCGAGGGCTTTACTAAGACTATTTTCACAGATCTTTCTACTGCTCCATTTGAAGCTCGCTGATACACCTGAGTGAGGGTATGTTTGACATAATTTTATTTCATGAAATTGCAGAATGTAATTAAGGCCCATTGCCTGAGATGAGATCCCCAGGTAAAATATGATAGGCAAAACCCGTCTGTTGTTTTTTTTCAGCATTGATGTTTTGACCCATATATTTTACTTCAATCCACTTAGAGTGGCTACCAATAAGCACCAAGAAATTGTCATTGCCCTTTACATAAAAGTCGACAAGCACTCTTTAAAATGGTCAAGGAGATCGTGACTATGTCCATAATGGAGCTTTTGGCAGCTTATTTTTATAGTTTTAACAATTGATACATTTGCCAATCAATTATTCCAGATCACAATCGAGACTAGACCAAAACACAAAACTTTTCCCTCTGGATTTTGTGCTAACTACACCCATGTATTCAATAAGTTGTTCTGCTAGAATCTAGTCTCTTAAAGAATTAGGTAATACCACTCTGTGACCCCAATTAGTACATCCCTTTCACATGACAACTCATTATACCTATTGTGGAACAGCTTCAATTTTGTGTCTGCACACCAGTAAAATTCTGTCCAACCATTCAAAGTCAGATCATAGATTTTTTTTTCAGCAATTAAGTTGTTCTGAGTTCCTGCTGTAATTGTTGCAGTGATTGGAAAGTGCTCACCCATAACTACTGGTATGAAGATTGCTCCCTCGCACCTGACTTTTAAGTCTTCATACAGCAAATGTGACAGTGCATCAGCTGTAGCATTCACCTTTAACTACACTATTTAATGTTGTCATCATACCATAGGAGAAGCACAGTCCACCACTGCATCCTTGATGCTGCATTGTGAGTTTGCAGACTTTGTACACAGAATGGTTACCAGAGTATTATCATCTGTAACTGATAAAATATTTAGATTCTAAAGGTTTTCAAAAGCTTTCTTCTCCATCTGGTCATAACTACATTCACTCATGATCAGTTCATTCCACACAAATTCTATAGGTTTCACTTCACCATCATCTGTGACATGAGTGATCACTTCTCTGACTCCATTTGAGGTATCACATGCTAGCTTCAGTTTGTAATATGTGTCATAATGTACAAGCAGTATCATTGGTCAGGTTTCATGCTTCAGACCATTTCCGGTTATATGTTTCTTCAACAATTTGTATTAGAGAGTATAATAACCTTAGGAAGCCCAACTGGAAAAGAACATAATTCATTATAGAATGCAAAGTAAAATCAATTCCGTAGTGTACATACATTAATCCCTGCCTGGGACTACAATTCAGCAGGCCCAGTCCTGGGCCTGCCTTATAAAAGGCTCAGGTAATGAGTTGCAGCTGGGCAGGCCACCGCCTGTTACCAGATATGTTTGCAGGGTTTGAATGTCTACCAGGAGAATACCATCTAAAAATAGATGAGTGTGCAAGACTGATTGGCAAGTCATATTGCAGCTTTATAGAACCTTAGTTAGGCCGCACTTGGAATACGGTGTTCAATTCTGGTCACCACACTAGCAGAAGGATGCGGAGGCTTTGGAGAGGAGACAGAAAATATTTCCCAGGATGTTACCTGGTATGGATGGCATTAGCTATGGAGAAACTTGGTTTGTTCTCAGTGGAATGACAGAGGTTGCGGGGCGAACTGATGGAAGTCTGCAAGATTATGGGGGGCATGGACAGAGTGCATAGTCAAAGCTTTTTTCCAGGGTGGAAGAGTTAATTACTAGTTGGTATATGTTTAAGGAGTGAGGGGTAAGGTTTAAAGGAGATGTATGAGGCAAGTTTTTTTACACAGAGGGTTGTGGGTGCCTGGAACTCACTGCCGGGGGAGGTAGTGGAAGCAGATGCGATGGTGACTTTTAAGGGGCATCTGGCCAAATACATGAATCGGATGGGAATAGAGGGATATGGTCCCCGGAAGGGGAGGAGGTTTTAGTTCACATGGGCAACACAGTCGTTGCAGCATTGGAGGGCCAAAGGCCTGTTCCTGTGCTTAATTTTCTTTGTTCTTTGATTCAGCATCTGCTGAGAAATTTCCAACTGCTCACAAGTCAAGCACAAAATACATGACAGAAGATGGGAAAAAAAGGGAATAATCAATAAAGTGGCAACTCCTATACACTGGATTAGCAGCATGGTAGCAGTGAAGCAACTTGGAAAGTTGCAAGTAAGCTTAGACCCAAAACACTGAAGACTCTCACTATCCCATGTCAAGCATTAAAGGAATTTTTCTGCAATTTGCCAAAACAAAGATATTCACTGCCCTAGATATGAAGGATGAAGTGAAATTGAATGAAAACAGCAGCTTTCTAACAACATTCTGGATGCTGTTCAGGAGATGCAGATGCTTGTGCATGCTGTTTGACATTTCAACGGCTCCAGAAGAGTATCAATTTAGACATCATGAGTCAGTAATCTTCCCAGAGTGCAAGCCACAGTGGATGATCTACTAGTTGAGATGCAATAGAAGAAGCCATAGCTGACCATGATCAAAATTTAATACGACAGTTAGAGAGATCACTCCAGAGGAACCTGAAACTGAACAAGAAAGATTGCAACTGAAGATGCCTGAAGTCAAGCATGTAGGTCATGTACAAACAGCAAAAGGTCTTCATCCAGATCCTGACAAGATGAGAACTGTAGCAGCAATGCAGGAATCAGTTAGATACAAGCCTCCAAGTGCTACAAGAAATTACAATGAATGGATGGCCTGAGAGCATCAAGGACACATCTGCGGTCAAAAGAGCATATGAGCATGCTGAGATGAATTGAAAGCTGAAGATGGCATCTTCTACAAAAGCAATGGAGTCATCGGCCCTGATTTTACCGGCACGTCCTTGCCGAAATCGGGGCAGGTGAGGCTCGCAGAACGCATTCCCCATTGGCCTCGGGCACGATCTTATGAGCCTCGGGCAGGTATGCTGGTAAAATTCCGGCCATCATCCCTAAGAAGGTGAGAGGAGAGGTGCTGAAGAACATCCATGCAAGCCATCAAGGAATTGAAACATGTCTCAGAAAGGCGAGAGAAATGTACTGCTGCCAAACATGAGGAATGAAATTGAGTGCTACATTGGTTCGTGTGGTGCTTATAACAAGAACCAAGCAAAATAGGCTAGAGAGACATTGATAACACACAACATCCCAGGCAGACCATGGATGAAACTGAGAGCAGACCTGTACACTATAGCAAAATCTGATTATCTTGTCACTGTTGACTAACATTCTGACTACTGTGAGTTGGACCAGCTGACTTCAACGATGGCAGGTGAAATTGTAAAATGCCTGAAAGCTTACTTCAGTCGGTAAGGCATTCCAGGCATTGTGATAAATGACAACAGCCCTTTGTTCATGAGTGAAGAATTCAGGCAATTCACAAAGGATTGGGAAATTCAGCAATAGTTGACTGGAAATATTGAGGCGGCATGGAAAATTACCAAAAGAATCATCAAGAGATTGAGAAAATTTAGCAGACATGTATACAAGGCAATCCTTGAGTAGAGAAACACACCAACAGAAGGCATAGAAAGTAGTCTCGTCCAAAGACTAATGTCATGTTGCATGCAAACTACTCTCCCAATACCAAAAAATAACTGAAGCCAGAAGTAGTAACAGGTATGAGTGAAAAAACCAAGGTGAAACAACAGAAAGCCAAATTTCATTTCATCAAGACTGCCAAACTATTACCAGAATTGAAGAGCAAGTCAGGGTACAAACCTCCAACTCTCTCAACAGGAATCAGCCCATGTGAAAATTTGGGACATGCATAGATAAGTCATCACTTCGATCATACATGGTGGGAGTGAATGACGAAACATACTGATGGAACCGCAGGCATATATATACGCAAATAGCGCAGCTGTTCCTTCACAGCACAAAGCTGCTCCTTCATGGCAATCAGTTGGTCAGGAAGAAGGAATCTCACCAACTGTACTAAGTATAGAACCATCAACAATCCCAGAAGTCCATGCATCTTCAGCAACCACAATGGAACAATCACCATTCGCAAAGCAACAACTCCATGGGAATGACAGTCCCAGAGAGGGAACATCATTTAGATGAACAGCCAATGACAATGTGCACACATACCACTAAGAGACCTGCATGATTTAAAGACTATATATACAATGCATTGGTAGAAACTGACCAGTTGAACAATTGTTAATGCATATAGTGTGTAAATTGGATAACTCAATTACATATAATCATGCATGCAAATTTGTCTTTTGTTCACCAAGAAAAGGGGGATATTTGTAGCTTTGTTCGGTGTGAAAAGGGGGATGTTTGGGTCTGAAATGCAATCAGATCTACAGGTCCTATCTGGTGTTCCATACTCATGTAACCTCTACCACGTGGCAGCCCTCTGGAAGCTGTCATCTTAAGGTCAGTTCAAGAACAACCTACAATGAGAAAGTGCTGAGAAACATTGCAGTCTTTAAACACAAAAGAGAGATCAGATGTTAAAGATATCATTATGCACTGTCATGCTCACAACATATGAATACAGTACAACTACATTGTCTGGGCTGACACCATAGTGCAGTATTGTGGAACAGTCAAAGTAACTTTTGGACAAGGTGTTAAATGTTTGCTCCATTTGTCCACTCCAGGGAGTGTAAAAGATACCATGACACCAATTGAAGAAGACCACATTGTCTCCACAGAGTCCTAGCCGATATTTTACATCTCAACCAATATCATTAGACCAGGTTACCTGGTCATTATTTCATTACTTTTAAGAGATCTCAACTTTGTGTAATTTAGTTGCCACCCTTCCTAAATTACAATAATGATTAAACTTCATTGCCTATAAAGTACTTTCGGATACCCTTAGGTTCTTAAAGATCCAAATTAATAGAAGTACTTTCCTTCATTTATTCAAGGGATCTCCACCTGCATGTGGCAAACACTTCAGGTGACTTAGAAAACCGTGTAACTATCAGCAGGGAGAAGTGTATCAGAAATGCACCACTGAGTGCTCCAGCAAAGTTTAAGTAGCCACCTGTCCCATTCTCTTTAGGTACAATCGGTTAAAATTGGCTCTATACTGTGAACATTTATTGATTGTTTTTCCCTTAGCAATCAGTAACTGACAGTGTAGCATGACTGAATCAGCTGGAACTGGGTTACAATATGTTCGTCTGCAAGGTAGAGATTGTAAGAAGACGCTGATCTGCTGCATATAGACAATAAATCTATTTCTTTATCTTTCAGTCTTGAATTTTAATGAACTATATATGTCCATGATTATGCGCTTACAAATACTGCAGAGAAAAATCAGGTCAGCTGAGTTGATTGTGCTCAGAGTACTTTGCAATATCTGGCAGCATGTTCCAAGATATAGAAAACAGATCAGGTTGCCACCTAAAAAATTCGTATTGATCTATGAATGATTTTGTGATAATATTTCAGAAATAAGGATTTCAATTAATTCAGCGAGATGACATTTTGCTTCCTCTAGTGGTCCATCGTCATGTCCAAAAAGAATCATTATCGTCTTCAGATATGCCATCTGGCAGAGGATCACTCATTTTGATCAATTTACCTACATTGCCACCACTCTTGCTTTAACTGTGTCTGCAATTCAGTGCAGCTTGTTTTAATTTGATCAAACAAATGGATATTCAGCACTGGTACCTATATATTTTTTCTTCTCTATTAATGTAACTGAAACTCAGCAGTTAGTTTTGACCTTTATTCTACACCACACTGTCTGCCTCAAACACTGGTCACTAATACTCTTATCCCTTATCCGACTAAAGGAAAGTTCAGTACCTTTAATATCTTAATTCATTCAGCCACATTTTTGCTTCTCTGTTCCATCCAATTTCAACTGCTCATGTGTGAATCTTGAAACAGCACTTATTTTCATTACTGTTGAACAAATCACAAGATAGTTAAGAATCTAGGTATAAGTAACCAATTCTTCAATCTTAACCACCCTATTTCTTCTTCAATATTGTCTGATGTGATACTAGCTAACCATGCCATAAGAACATTATCCCAGATCTTTTCACAGACAACCTGTTTGGCCTGTACAGGTTCCATCTCCCCGAGAACAAGACCCAATGTCACAGAAATGTTAACCCCCTCCCCACCCCACCCCTGCACTATCTCTCCTGTTTGCATTTTTCAGCTCTATCCTATTGCTATACCCTTTAGCACGAGACACAAGAAGCCATCCAGATGCATCATAGGGGTGCCAGCTGCTGCTTTCTACACCTGATGGCAGTTCCTGCACATGTGGCTGCTCAAACCACAAAAAGGTTTTCTAGAGTTCCCATGTGGAACAGGATGTGCACTCCATGGGACTGAGGTACAACCCATAGGGCTGAAATGCCCTGCCATGCATCTATTTGGTATACTATTAACTGACTTAATAGAAATAAACTCAAAACTAAAATAAATACAGACTCATCAGTAATTCACCAATCAGCTGCTCCCCTTGTGCTGACATGACTTTCTTTGAGCACTTACTATCTGTATACCTCCGATTTTACTTTACCAAACAGTTCAAGTCTTCTTAGTATCACTATTTCTTTCTATTTCATTTTAACCATAGCCCGTAAATCTGATTAATTAATTGAAGACTGATTGTAATTAGATGATAAATTATCAAATCAGATTCCATTTTTATGCTGATTAACTAATCCAGTCACACTTTACTGTTGATAAATTTAAATTAAATTAAAGTTTACCAGTTTACTCACAATGTGTGACTCCGTGTCTGGTGACTCCACTTTGTGATATGTACCTTTCCTTTTATTCAGTTCAATCTCACAGACCAATCATTGTGGAGCTTTGCTCTGCTTCTGGCCTTTCTTTCTATGTTGCTCCACTCCCACCCTCGTTTTTTATGCTGCTCCAATCCATTTCAGTCTACATCTTCCACGCTGTTTTGTTCCACTCACAAGCTTCTCGTTCAAGCAGCGTGCCTTAAAGACAATCGTCCAGTGGCTCTGATATCCATCATTATGAAATGCTTCGAAAGGTTAGTCATGGCATGAATCAATTCTAGCCACCCAGACTGCTTGGATCCACTAGAGTTCACCTACTGCCGCAACAGGTCCACAGCAGATACCATCTCCCTGGCCTTGCACTCAACACTGGAAGACCTAGATAACAAAGACACTCATGTCAGACTCCTATTTATTGACTGCAGCTCAGCCTTCAACACCATTATTCCTATGAAACTCATCTCCAACCTCTGTGGCCTGGGCCTTGGCTCCTCTCTCTGTGACTGGATCCTGAATTTCCTAACCCACAGACCACAATCAGTAAGGATAGGCAACAACACCTCCTCCACAATCATCCTCAACACCTGGCGTGTTCTCAGCCCCCAACTATACTCCTCAAATACCTATGACTATATGGCCAGATTCTCCTCCAACTCGATTTTCAAGTTTGCTGACAACACCACCGTAGCGGGTCGGATCTCAAACAATGACGAGACAGAGTACAGGAATGAAATAGAAAATCTGGTGAACTGGTGCAGTAACAGTAATCTCTTCTTCAATATCAACAAAATGAAGGAGATTGTCATTGGCTTCAGGAAGCGTAGTGGAGAACATGCCCCTATCTACATCAATGGGGTGAAGTAGATATGGTCAAGAGCTTCAAGTTTTTAGGTGTCCAGATCACCAACAACCTGTCCTCGTCCGCCCATGCCAACACTATAGTTAAGAAAGCCCACCAATGCCTCTACTTTCTCAGAAGACGAAGAAAATTTGGCATGTCAGCTACGACTCTCACCAACTTTTACAGGTACACCATAAAAAGCATTATTTCTGGTTGTATCACGGCTTGATATGGCTCCTGCTCTGCCCAAGGCTGCAAGAAACTACAAAAGATTGCAAATGTAGTCCAATCCATCACGCAAACCAGCCTCCAAAATTGACTCGATCTACAATTCCCACTGCCTTGGCAAAGCAACGAGCATAATTAAGGACCCCATGCACCCTGGAAATTCTCTCTTTCACCTTCTTCCGTTGGGAAAAAGATACAAAAGTCTGAGGTCACATACCAACTGACTCAAGGACAACTTCTTCCCTGCTGCCATCAGACTTTTGAATGGACCTACCTTGCATTAAGTTGATCTTTCTCTACACTCTAGCTATGACTGTAACACTACATTCTGCATTCTCTCATTTCCTTCTCTGTGAATGATATGTCTTGTCTGTATAGCTTTCAAGAAACAATACTTTTCACTGTATAATAATACATGTGACAATAATAAATCAAATCTAAATCTTGTGTTGCTCTGCAACTCTCCACTCTGCTCCCAGAATCTACTTTTATACTAATTCGCTCTGTTTCCGGCCTCTCCTGCTATGGTGCTCCACTCCACTCCCAACCTTGCTTTTTGTGCACCGCCCTGCTCCTGACAAATCCTTTTCTGTTCCTTTTATTTTGTTCAATTCAGATTTACTAATAAGCTTTCTACATACAGTATGATGTAGACTTTGCAAATCATTAGGTGGAATTTTCCAGCCCCCTCCACCTGCCCTCAACATGCTTTCTGGCAGCGGAGGCAGATCGCCATTGACCGCAGGCGGGATCTTCCGGTCTTGCCGATGTCTGCGCCATTTTGCATGGCTTGCCCATCTCGGTGCGGTGAACCCGCCATGGGGGTCATGTTTGGAAGGACTGGTGGGTCACGTTTGGAAGGACTGGTAGATTCCTCCGGTGGGAAGAGCTAAAACATTCCATCCATTATTTATTTGGTTCTTCGGTGTAAACCATTTACTTTAGTAATGCAAACATTTACTGTGCAACTCTTGTTCTCTTCACAACGCCATTGATATTTATTTTGTACTGATCATTTTGAATATAGTTTATATTTTTGCACTAAAATATGAACAATTTTACACAAAGAATAACTTTGGAACTGAATGGTTTGTGGGATATGTGGGTCTCTTTACTTCTGGTTTCTAGTTCTGTCTTTAATAATGGGATGAAGAACTCTCTGGCACTAATGACTGTGAGAGTCCTAAATAAAATTAGCTCTATGTACTACTGTTCAGTTCTAAATAGATATCATTCACAGAGTATAAAAGTGCAAGTATAGAATGTAAATGCGTTGCTGTGTGGAGGGAATACTCCAATGTGGTTAACTATACCTGCACAACAAATTAAAAAATTCTTTACCATTCTTCTCACCTAAACTATGTTCTGGACAATATTTATCCCTAAAGCAACACCGCTGAAACAGATGATCTGATTGTGTTCAATTTGCTTGCCACATTTCCCCACATTACAACACCGACATCACCTCAAGAAGTTCAATTACTCGAAAGTGCTTTGGGCATTCGAAAGTCATGAAAAGCACTATATGAGTGCAAGTCTTTCTGTTTCTATGGATATGAAAATGCTTGTTGATTTCACTGGAGTAAATAAGGCTAAAATTCCCCAACACAACTTTTATGAAATTACAAACCCATGAAACTGATGGACAAGAAAAGATTAGCTGGCACATCAGGCCTGAGCTATTATGCCATATTGCAAATGTGCATGATGGCACCCCAGTGTTTTCCATCACAAACTTCTCCTGCAATTTCCTGGAAGAAGCTAAAGAAAAGCTGACAAGAAGAACCCTAAAGCAACTGAGGAAAAGAAAATCTGGGAACTCATTCTCCGAGAAATACCCCCTTCCTTCCAAAGTAATCAAACAGATTTCAGGAGAACTGTGACCTTGAGGTGCATCACCCAACATCCCACCTATCTTTTATAAGCAGTGATATCAGCCTTACCCGGGAACCTGTTCAGCCCCCTTTCGAATGCTCATAATGAATCTATGCTCACTGCACAAGCTGACAAGTCTGAAAAAAGTAAAACATTCTGACATCTAACCTAGTTCTACATAACGTGTGTCTTCTGATTCTCCCTGACCTATCTAATTCAAGTACTCTATCACATGGGCATATTCTTGTCCCTTCATTAGGAGAGTTAGTGTTGCTATCTTTCCAGACCTATTTAGTTTTAGAGGCATAATGTTGTGCATCAATGCTAATTTTTTATTGCCAAAATAGGTCAAACCACTAACCATCTACTTCAATGAGGTCTTAATCATTTCTGATGACATAGTAATTTACTATTAAACACTTGATTTGCTCTTGCTCTATGCTGTGCCATATTATATTCCGCTATGAATTAGACTGATCGCATTGCCATAATATCTCATCCCACTGGGCTGTATGGTGGAAGATTTTATTACACTGAGATGAGAGCATCTGTTACAGTAAGTCTTAGGATCATCTCCCAAAGCCTACCAATTTTTAGAAAGGGTTTTCCGCAAGGCCATAAATCAGTAAAATCTAAAATTCACAGGAATAAAATGTGTGCCATAACACAAAAATATGACAAATAAACCCCATTCAAATATACATTCTTAAGTAATCCAAATTATTTTTCCAACCTTAATACAGTAATCTTGTAAATGCAACCTTCGACATTATCCTATTTCACACTGCCACACATGCCATTGCTCAGGTAATTACACACATGGTGACACTCATTTATTCACCAGCAAATAGTTTTACAATTATTTTCTCACCTGGAGCTTCATCTCTTCTTTGTGAACTTGAATTGTTGGCTCTTCGTCACTGACAGAACATAAAAGACAAAGCTCTATCTCTTAATACTTTCTAACCAAAGCTTGCCCTTGCACCATTTTTATAACTGATTGGACCAAAGACACAGGTGAAGCAATCATTGATAGTTTTGACATAATTTCATCAGCCAAAAGTGGGTTTCTCAAACTATATGCATAAACTGGGCACCAAGTCAAACTTTGATTCATTTGTCCTGGCACAAAGGTAAACATCAGCTCAGGATAAAGAAACAAATCAGAATAAGCACAAGGGCCCACCAGACCTTTTAATTAGTATCGGAAACTCTGGATGGAATTTTACAGCCCCGTAATGGGGGCTGGAAAACACAGCATGCCATTCAGAAGTTTTGACTTCAGTGGGATCGGAAAATCCCACCGGTGATAGGGGCTGTAAAATTCCACCCCCTCTTTCTGACCCTGAAGAGACAAAAAGATATACACTTTTCTTCCTCCACTTTTTCTGGCCAATCTTCCGATGGAGGATCCTGCTTAGCTGACTAAGTGCAAAAACCTTGGAGGAAGCAGTGGAAAGAATCCTTGCAGAAAGCACACATCCTTTTCACAGCACTAGAGGCACAGTGGCACACGAGCAGCACGGTGGCTTATGGGCGGCACAATGGCACAGTGGTTAGCACTGCTGTCTTATAGTGCCAGGGACCCGGGTTTGATTCCCGGCTTCAGTCACTGTCCATGTGGAGTCTGCACGTTCTCCCAGTGTCTGCGTGGGTTTCTGCCAGATGATCCAGTTTCCTCCCACAGTCTGCAAAACATGCTGGTTCGGTGCATTGACCATTCTAAATTCTTCCTCAGTGTACCCAAACAGTGTGGCCATGGGGGGATTTTCACAGTAACTTCAAAGCAGTGTTCATGTAAGCCTACTTGTGACACTAATAAATAAACTTAAACTTAAATATAGCTGCTGTACTCCAATAATTCCAATAAGTACAGATTTTAAATGTCCCAAAAGCTTCTTTGAAAAGCTACAGAGAGAAGGCAATGGTGTAGGTGGGTAATGGGGTAGGATGGGTAAGGGGATAGGGGGGGTTAGATAAGTGGGTAAGGGGAGAGGGTGGAAGATGGATCAGATACTACTGGAAAATGGTGTTGAAGTGAAAGATTGGCCATGATCTCATTGAATGGTGGAGTAGGCTGGAAGGGCTGAATAGCCTGCTCCTGAGAATCAGGAACATTTTCAGAGTGTCCTGGAGAACTTGGGAATTGAGAATCAATGTTCACACTTCCCAGGAAATTCCCACAGTGCCCGTGCTTTGGGTCTTCCAAAGGGTCTTGTCGTACATCTTCTGGGGAATGTCTGTCTCTGACCATCCAGAGGCCAAAGATGTAAGTCAGGATTTTGATTAGGCAGGTTAAAATAGATTTGCAATTTGCCACTGAGGTGTAAAACTGTCCTTACAAATAAGCCAGCTGTTCTAGAAAGCATCCAGTTTACATTTCCATTCAATTTTACCCTGTAGTCTTGTTGGTTCTATTATGAAGACTACAGCCAGAGATATTAGGATTTTTGATTTTGTTATTGCCTGTAAAATATGTTTTCATGCATACATTGCCATGACCTGTACACAGAAAGTGATGTGTCTGTAGTCCAAGAGGTCTACAGGCAAGGCGTGTAAAAGCTGCTGAAAATCTTATATTGAACGATTGAAGTTGTAGTCCTTTGTCATCATTCCTACACAACCCAGCAACTTTAAATTGCAAGTCATCGATTTTACAGTTTATTGAGGATACTTTTTGTTGGCAGGCTTTAGATCCCATGATCAGTTTAACGTACCTGAAGTTCTAAAAAGTAAAGCAAAAAAGAAAAACAAGAACAACAAAAACTAAGAAAAACAGGTTTTCTAATGTCCTGCCCAAGTATTAAAAATAAATGAGAGGAAATTGTTTGGTGTGACAGAAGCTTTGAGAACCAAGCGCAGTCATATGGTGGCATAGTAGTAACATCACTGGACTACTAATTCAGAGGCCCAGGCTAACATTCTGGGGTCATGGGTTCAAATCCCACCATAGTAGCTGATACAGTTTAAACTGAATTAATTATATCTGGAATTGAAAGCTAGTATCAGTAGTGGTGACTATGAAACTATTGTTGTGAAAACCCACCTGGGTCACTAATATCCTTTAGAGGAGGAAATCTGTCATCCTTACTGGTTTTGCCATACATGTGACTCCAGGTCCACAGTAATGTGGTTGACTCTTAACTGTCTTCTGAAATGGCTTAACGATTACTGGTCTTGTCATTTAAAAGCAATCTGTCTGAAGAACTTGCAAATGTCCCCATCAAAAAATGGGGATGCCACTCTACCTTGTTACAGGTCTTTGATAATCCCAAAAACAGAATATTAGCTGCGTAATGTTCATTCTCGACCTACTAAATTAAATCAAACAGCTTCTGGAGGTTAGCTGAGCAATCAAAAATGATAATGGAATGGTAGCCCTTATCTCAAGAGGGCTTGAATAGAAAAGTGAAGAAGTGATATTTAAAGTATATATGACCTTGGCCATATGCCATCTGGAGTACTGAAACCAGTTCAGGGCATCAAGCATTAGGAAGGGTAACGAGGGTCTGGAGTACAATGCAGATTCATTGGGATCATACCAGAGTAAAATTATGAGCACAGATTGCATGATCATGTTACATTTCCTTGAGTTTAGAAGCTTAAAGGTTAATTTAGGTCTTTACATTGAAACCATGATATAACCAAATGGTGGAAACAAGCACAAGGGGTTAAATGGCCTCCCCCTGTTCCCCAATCATTCCTTTCTGTGACAATTCTTAATCATAGAAGAGAGTGAATGTCACAAATATTTACTGCTTCCTTGTTACAGAGAGGACACCAATCCTGGTACATCAATGGGAATTCAATAACAACAGAATTTATAATGTATGAGACAGAAGGCATTTTTATTTGTTCAGATTTGGTTTAGAGATTGTTGCTTTGCATCTGGTCACAATACGTAACTAAATACAGTAAGCATCTGGTTATGATGCTCTAAGTTTGAATCGGTTGTTTGTAAAGCTTAAGGAAGGCTTGACATTACTTTGAACAGAGACAAGGTATATGATTTGTTCAGTCATATGTACAAAACTGCAAGAGAGAGAGAAAAGGGATTGCAGTGACTGAAGCAATGACTCAGGCATCTCCTTGTTAAGTGTCATGGGGAAGGTCTTTGCTCACATTGCTCTAACCAGATTGCAGACCCTGGCATCACAAATCTTTTATAAGTCTCAGTGCAGCTTCAGAGCTGGCAGATCGACAGTTGACATGATTCTCTCATTTCGGCAAATAGAGGAGTAGTGCCGCAAACAGTGCAGGCCACACCACATTGCCTTCAAGGACCTCAACAAGGCCTTCGATCTTGTCAGCAGAGCCAAACTCTTTAAACTATTGTGAAAAACGGATTGCCCACCTGGATTCCTTGGCATCATTTCTTCTTTCCATGACAACATGTACTGTTTTATCAATCACAATAGATCATACGCTTTCAAAATCAGCAGTGGGGTAAAGAAGGGCTGCATCTGGTGTCAACTCTCTTTGGCATGATTTTCTCCATGCTGTTATTATACGCTTTCAGCGACACGAATGAGGGTGCCTACCTGCATGCCAGAGCTGATGGCAAGCTGTTCAACTTGGCAAGACTGTGCACCAAGACCAAAGTGCATAACGTCCAAGTCTGTGAGTTTGCTGATGATGCTATGCTGGCATGCGATACTACAATTCACTTGTAGCGGCATGTCGATTGATTCTCCTGGGCATGCAAGGAGTTTGCACTGATGATCGGTGTCAGGAGGATCAAGGTTATGGGTCAGTATGTAGAGACTCTACCTTCCATCAACATCGATAACCTCACTGGAGGTCATTGACAGCTTCAAATACCTTGGATCATTAATTACCAGCAACCCACCAAAATCTGCACCATGTTTGCTAAAACCACAGCTGTGATGTCAAACCTCAGAAGTTGAATGTGGGCCAACAGCAATCTAATCAAAAATACAAAGCTCCATGTGTACCAATTGGTGTTCTCAACACCCTCATTTATCATAGTGAAGTATGGACATGGAAACATGGATAGAAACATAGAAAATAGAAGCAGAAATGGGCCACTTGGCTCTTTGAGCCTGCTCCGCCATTCATTTTGATCATGGCTGATCATCAAAGTCAATATCCTGATCCTGCCTTCCCCCGAAATCCCTTGATCCCTTTAGTCTTAAGAATTATATCTAATTCCTTCTTGAAGTCAGACAACGTTTTGGCCTCAACCACTTCCTGTGGTAATGAATTTCACAGATTCACCGCTCTTTGGATGAAGAAATTTCTCCTCCTCCAGTCCCAAAAGGTTTACCCTTTATCCTCAAACTATGATCCCCATTTCAGGACTCTCCCACCATCAGTAACATTCTTTCTGACTCTACCCTGTCTAATCCTGTTCGAATTTTATAAGTTTCTACGCAGTCCCCTCTCACTCTTCTAAACTCTAATGAATATAATCCTAACTGATATAGTCTCTCCTTAGATGACAAACCTGCCGTCCCAGGAATCAGCCTGGTAAACCTTTGCTGCACTCCCTCCATAGCAAGGACAATTAACGCAAGTTGAGAACAGAGGGTGAACAACATCCCCCTCCACTGCCTCAGATAAATACTGGACATCTCCTGGCAAGGCAGAGTGTTGAATATGGAAGTACACCAGCATGAAAGGATCCTCAGTTTGTTTGCCCTCTTGAACCAGTGGTGGCTCCATTGACTGGGTCATGTGAACCGAATGGATAAAGGCTACATTCCCAAGGTCGTACTGCATGGCAAGCCTGCAACCTGACCAACGGGTTGCCCACATCTACACTATCAGGATGTCTGAAAGCTGCTGACCTGAGTAACTGGAAACAAATAGTCTGGAAGATGGACATGGAAAAACGAAAAGGGAAAATTAAATTACCAGATGGCGTAAAAGAGGGCCCACTGGAATGAAAGCATCGGCTGACCTCAGGCTAACACTATTAATCTGTGCCACCTGTGCAAGGAACTGCCATTCAAGAATCGGCTTCCACAGCCACAACAGACAATGTTCAATCCAGAAGTGACATCCACACCAGACGCAGTCTGTTGTCTTCCAAGGCAGATGGATGCCATCATCATCATCATCATATCTATGACAGCCAGTTATTTTTGAATGTTGTTGCCATCCATTGAAAATCCAGGATGTCCCAAAAACTGCTTTCAGAGATAATTAAGGACTTGCAATTGTTCAAATCTTGGAATCTGATGGAAGTTCTCAATAGAATTAACTAAGCCATGGTCAGTAAGAAACAAAGAACAAAACAATACTGCACACAAGGTTTTCAACAAAAATATATTTCAGCATTACATAGCTGCCTTTTTATGATGTTTTCCTGTTGAGGAGCCAGATGGAAAGATTTTTACTGTAATTTTATGTATTAAAGTACTGTTATTTGTTCACCTACTGAACAATAAACTGCTTAATAATTTAAATCTAAAACCAGGTCTGAAGTTCTGATGTCCTGATGGAATCACTGATTAAATACAGGAAGGCATGGAGGCAAAGGATAATTCCAGCAGCTCAAGGGGATTAATAAAAATGTTGGCCATATTAATAACAGCTTATCTAGATCTCAAGGCTAATCGAGGTATTTGGGAGGAGGTGAGGAGATTAAATTGAAAAACCCACAAAACTAGGCAGTGAGCATGATGCCTGATTAACACATGGCCATTGATTGTAAGGCAGATAGCAGGTTACCTTTGTGCTGCCTGCTATTTTCAATTATTTCAGCACTCAGCCAACACAAACCAAGCTGTTGATTAACTGGATGCCTGAGCACGCTGCCAACAGCATGAGTGGCTAGCACCACTTAAAGCTAGTCTGCATTGTTTAACTTTAGCCTGCACCTGTTAGAGGCTCAAGCAGGTGTGGCAGTCCTGTGGGAGCCTGGACAGAAGAATGAGACAGCAAGGTAGAGAGTGGGCTCCCAGCTGGAAGCATTGGTGGGAGAGGCTGAAAGGGATAGAGGTGGAGGTGTCTAGTATCCAGGAGGAGGACTTACAGACACATAGGAAAAAAGACAGGAAGGGCAGATAGCCTCAGAGTTAATGCTACGAGTCAAGTCTCAAGGACCTGGAATCAGTGCCATAAGATGTTCAATGGTCTCACGCAAGTAGTCAAGGTCAGTTAATGCATTTTCCTATGTCATTACCTGCAACCTGAACCATAACCAGAAATACTGTTTAATTCACTATGGTGCTACCACTCAACCACTGACAATCTCTATCAATCAAGATTCATACATGACATTCAAATACCACACTGCATTCACATACTCTTAGCAATCTTGAAAGCCTCGCACGAACATAATTGCACACACTGTAATCTATTCAATTATGACAACCTCAAACCCAAAAGATTGCATGATAATCACGAATTCATTTACCTCTCTCTTGCAGGACAAGTTAAAGAACCACCTGAGGCAGCAGGAGCTAACTGCGAGAGGGCAGGTGCACCTGGATAGCTGGTCCCACCTCTGTGGAGGAGATCATGCTAGCCATTATTGCTATTCCCATTGCTGGGGCCATGTCCAGTGGAGGTACTGATATTATCAAAGATGGCAATATCTTCATACCTAATCCTTCTCACAACCCACCTCGCTGTTTCCACACACACTTTTCTGGTTAACAAACTGCAAATAATATAAGCCTTGCTGGTATCACAATATTTCTTGTGTGTGCTTCATCATTCAGATACCCAAGATTGCAAATTGGCCAGACAGGAGAGCAACATTAAGAGGAGAGATGATGAGGGCAAAACACTTCCATGATTTCACACTTGCAGCTACCAGATCAAATAATGACATTATATAATTTTGAGAAGATAGATTTGAATCAGAATCTGAACGTGATGAGACTTTGGGCATAAGTGGGCTGCAGCCAAGGCAGTTGGAAAATGATAGTGCAGCTCGCTGGAGGAGAGAAGTCCAATGATCACTTCAATGAAGCAATCAACAGAAAGACACTGATGGGTAATTGGGATGGCTGCCAGAAAACCTGTGTTTAATGCCAAAGAGCACAGAGGAGTTAAGTACCAACTTGGCACATGACTTTGTAGAATCATAGAAACCCTACAGTGCAGAAGGAGGCCATTCGGCCCATCGAGTCTGCACCGACCACAATCCCACCCAGGCCCGACCCCCACATATTTTACCCGCTAATCCCAGGACTCTAAGGGGCAATTTTCTTTAACCTGGCCAATCAACCTAACCCGCACATCTT